>NC_056735.1:129493977-129843977 GCF_019279795.1 Protopterus annectens
GCGTTAACATTCCCTCTGTACTGGTTACCCATTACAACTATCATATCATACAACAGTCCATGTGTCATGTATGTCATCACACATGTCCACCAATTGCAATGCATACAAACATGGCTACATGACAGGAATGTAGGACCTACACACATGTACATGTAGTGGTTTGCATTCAGCTACCATGCATGTGCAGTAGCTGATGTTTGCAGTTCATCTGTGTCTTACTACAACATGCAGTTGCAATGCAGCCCCATCATTGACACCTGTATATGGTGAAATACTGACAGTACAGTAAGATGTACATCAGGTATGGATGGATGTGTGTACATAAAGTGGTGGGCCACCTTTGCAGATGGATGTTTGCTGAAGACAGCTCACAGGTGTGTCACAAGCCATCCTACCATCACATGTGCAAACAGTAAGACATGCTTCTGTTAAATGGAAGGTGAAGACATACAACCTACACAGTGGTCAGGGTGTCACTGACTGTAAATCAGTTCACACCTGTAACACTTCCTCCCGTGTGCATATAGCAGCATAATTGCCAAAGGTAGCTTCGGCACACATTGTAATGCGGGCAATACTGCTGCATGTCTGTCAGACGTATCATAAGATAGCAGGTGTTTGATTCACAGTACTGCCATGTGTGTTTGCCTGTGTGACCACATATGCCACGTATGGTGGGGAATACATCCCAATTGTTACACACCCCTGTACACTGTTGTAGAGATCTGTACATACTGCAGTGTAGAAAGCAAGACATAGGCAGGGGTGGTGTGTGTATCACACACATGTTAGCTATCTGTATGTGCATGACATTTGTGGACTCTAGTGTGTGTGTGTGTATGTATGCATGTATGGCTGTCTGGTGCATGGAGTGAGGATGTATGCTACCATAGAGAACAGAAAGGGCCCCTAACCCCTTAAGGTGATGCAATCAACTACCCTGTTGATGCCGTCGGTCATAGGCATTACTGACTACCTGTACATGTTCATTCTCTGTGTCGAGTCATGTGTGTGCACAGTACTGTAATGGTGATTAGCATATAGGCAGGGGTCCTCACCTCAACACTATCAAGTGTGTGTTATAGTGTCATTGATCCCATGAGTGTGGGCATGTTACTGTGTGTGTCTGTGTATGTCTGTGTGTGTTCTCATCCTGTAATGTGAAAATGTATTACTGCTACACAGTGAGGCCTCATGCTATCAACTGGCCTCTACCCTTGACATCAGCTAGACCACTGTGTAACCCCCCCACCATGTAACTGTACCTGTGATGTCACCCAGCATGGATGTCACGTCTCTAGCCACTGTAGCCTAGTACACAGTTCACATGCTCCTAGATCAGTAGATGTGTAGACATCTTTGGAATGTCAGCCTTTCTAAGAGTGAGGTTGAGGCTATGTATAGCATGCTGGTATTGCCCTACATCCCTGTGAGTACTCTACATTTACACATGGGAGACTGCAAGCACTGGTACTTAATGGCACATGCAATTAGACCTTATGGAGGGAAGCAGGGCATCATTACCAACATGCTGTTACTCTTGTTACCAAGACACATACTGTGAACATAAAACAATTCATTCTAAACCTGTACTACATGGTATGTCTGCTGCGTGTCAACAGTACACAACAACTGTAATATACACTTATCTCACTATTCTGTTCACCCTGTGCATCAGACCATATGAGCATGTCCCTGCACCGATGGTGTGGATGACAGGGATGCGGCATAGGCATCATCATTGCACAGGGTGATAATGTTTGCCAGGGGCCTAGGCTGCACCAGTGGATGACATCATGTGTGTGGGTTAGGGCCTGTGATCTGATTGGACATGTGTGGTTGTTATGCATGTGGGTGTTGCGGTGCCCTACAGATGTTTCTGGTGTGTGTGTGTATGTGTGCACACAGTTCTGCCATGTGTCTGGCCTACACAGGGGTATTATTGACAGCTCCAGATTGTACAGACCAGGATTTACAGCTCACTGTGTCCAGCCATGGCCACATGACCTGTGCCTTCCAGGGGTTGCACGGGCACTACCAGGCAGAGGTACAGATTGGGTACTGTCCGATGACACATGTCCACTGGAACCATGTCCCCGCTGGGACTGTCCAGGGCCATGTTCACATGGCCTGCTGTGTCCTGGTGTGAACAGTGCAGCTGCTGCTGCTATCGGCACTATGGGAGCAGGCATGTGAGGTAGCTCATTCACGTAGACCTGCACCAGGGGGTGTAGCTGGCCTACATCCACATGGCCTATGCCTCACTCCTACCAGATTTTCCAGAACAGACAGCTCATGCTCGTGGATTGCCATGCCACGGTCAAGGATTCCAACCATGTCACCCAATCGCCTGTCCAAAACATCAGCAATCTGCTGTTGAGCATTTGCCAATGTCTGGATGTTGTCATTTAAAGAATGGATAGCAACCCTCTGAAGCTCTGCCCTTCTCTGTTCTGCCATTCAGCACGTGCCTGTGCTGCCATTACAGTCTGAAACATGCGTCTGGTGACACCAGCTGCTGCGCTCTGTCCTGCAGGTGCATGTTAGCCAGAGGTCCTTCTATGAGCAGCACTGGCCACATGCCTGTGTGGCACATCTGCAGTCATTTCACTGACACCATGGTGTGAAGACACACCTTCCGTAGCCACCACATGTTCCTGTTCCAAGCTAACACATGCTAACTGTCCTTCCTCTATGGTCACTGGTGATGGGGTATGTGTTGGCATGAGAACTGTGTGTAGGGAATGGGTGGGATGGCAACCAATGGCACAGATACAGCCCCTGACAACCCTGCCTGTACCTCAAGCATATGTTCATAACTGCTAGAGTCTGTGGGGACACTAACATCAGATGGACCACAGGAGGGTAATGCACCTACATCACCTGTGAAGGGAAACAAAGACTCTATATTACAATATAGACACACACACACAGACACACACACACAGACACACACACGCACACCACGCACACACAGGCACACACACACACAGACACACACACACAGACACAGACACACACACACACACACACACACACAGACACACACAGACAGACACACACAGACACACAGACACACACAGACCATGCATGTGATTTCACAGAAGGCATGCAGCATACATGTGATACAGCAGACAGCATGCAGCTCAGACATTAATAGTGGTAGTTAGCATACATTCCTGGGTTGCACACAACAGCAAGCATGTGTTATAGCAGAAGCCATGCATTTCACAACAGCAAGCATGTGTCATAGCAGAAGCCATGCATTTCACACAATCATGGTAGTAAGCATGCATTCCTGTGATACACCATGTGGACCAGCACAGGTTAACAGTACACATGGCTGATGTGAGGCATATGTCCTTGACATTAACATGTAGTATGACATGTAATCTGCTGACGTGTGCATTGACATGCATACATGTTTGACACAATGGTGTCCTGACACACGTACAGTGGTGCAATGGTGTCACATTGCAGTGTTGTCTGTATGCCCTACAGATAGAATGCACTTTTAGCAGATGTGCATGACCATTGAAGGGTAGTATGAGGCTTCTATATTGCTATACAGTGTGAAGTACAGCCACAGTGCCATTGCATGGAATCATGAGGTGTCTCTATTGCTATACAGTGTGGAATACACACACAGTGCATAGCCATGACTGCGTGCATACACAATACATAAATACTGTGGATTTTGACCCATGCCACTGAGGTGTATACACACTAAACCATGCTGTGTCATGTGTGACAGGTCACCAGAACACATAAGGATGACACCCCTGCACAACTGCTAACATTTCTTAGCCGCCTGGCAACCGTGTCCACACATGGCAGACTTGACAATACACCATGTCCCACATGACATTTATGTACCACACACACGAGGTGCACAGCTGACAGTGATGTCCAATAGCAGCAAGGGAAACATACGGTATCTGTAGCCTGATGTTGTGTCTGTGTATGTATGTGAAGCTGTACAGGTGACTACTGTCATGCTGTGACACAGTCATGATGTTCAACACATCTTATGTGATCGAATTATGTGACACCTCCACAAGGCGTGCACAGGCTGTTAGGATGTCCAGTGTTCCACATCTACTATATAACCATTCAACAAAGGCTATAGCTGGACCATGTGTAGACAATAATGGAACAGGGTGTACACACATACACATAACATCTACTGTGTGTTGCTACATGTCCCTGGCCATCCTCCATGGCCATGTGTGAACATGTGTTGGCCAAATATTTGTGATGACCATCTATCTCACATGTCTGTGTTGTCCCATATGACATACGCCCATAGATGTCAGATACTCCACTGTCCACAGGGTTATGCAGACAAAGGGTTGTATGTTTGGTATGTGGGGTATGTTTTATGGTATAGTGAAACAATGTTGCAGCTGGACCACTACATCTCTGGGACATGTCAGACGGCACATCACAATGTCTGCACTCATTGCAGGGGCATATTCCACAATGGTGAATCCTGTGGGCTGCCCATATCCCAGCTCACTCTGTAGTACTGTTTGCACACCCCACATGTGTTGTTCTGATGTATAGTACATATTCCTACATTGAACAACACCTCCACCATTGTATGCACAGCTGTCCACACATCTAGCAATAACAGTTACTGTGGTTTCATGTCGGTGTTTCATTTAGTTTGTATATATTGCACATGGGTAGCCAGTGTGATTGATGAAAGATGCAACCTGTATATCGTGACTGGACCATACATTATGTGTACATGTGTTAGCTGGCCACATGGAGAATAGATCTGTGCATTCACATGCCTGATACTGACAACTGTCTCACTTGCAATGGCCTGCTGTCTCTACGGCACGCCAGAGGTATCTGTATATGGGTGACACAGCAGTTTGATCATTATCCATGACTGTATGACAGCTACAGGGTGCACTGTGCATGTTAACACATTCGCCAGTACAATAGCATATACTATGGAGTATGCACATGTGTGCATACACAGGGTAGCATACTATAGTATGTGGCATGTGTGTAAACATACCTTGCATATGATGTTACATTACATATTGTACAGTGACACATGCAACTAAATGGGATATAATAGTTATATATGCAGTAGTGACTTACCAGGCAACTCCAGGCTCAGTGGTTGGGAGACACCCACCTCCATGATGGCAGCTAGAGTTTGTGGATGCTGTTCTGATGGGGTCCTCAGGCTGGCCAGTAGCTCCTTGGTAGGTGTGAGTGGGGGCTGGGTTAGTGGCCCACCACCTGTTCTACCTTGTTCTCTGGCGAATGCATTGGCACGCTCTTTTGCATGTTGGATCAGGTCCGTGCAGTGTCTGAGCACCTGCTGGTAGGTGCAGTTATGGCCACCCACAGCATTAACCCTCCTGCAAAGTTCCTGTCACAGGTCATCACGCTGCTGGGCATATTGTGGCACATGGCTGAACAATACCTAATAGTTATCCTGGAGTTATAGTATGAAGGCATCATCCTCCAAGCGCTATATGCTGGCAGTCATGATCGAGGCATTATCTGGAAGACATAATGATGGAGACAGGTCACAACATCTCAGAGATGCACAGAGATACAGGTGCACATACATTTGTATTATATTTAGTACATATGAACAGTTGTCTTTGCAAATCGTCATGGCACTGACATGACTGACATGTAACACCCGATGGGGATTGGATATTATCACCATATATGTGTGTCACCTCATTACCTTGCTCATACACCATGTGAATGCTGTCTTGATGTGGGCATGTCTGTTTGCCTGTACTGGTGTTCTTACCTATCAGCACATGCCTGAATGTGTCCACATTAATGCTGTTGACCTTGATGCTGTGTATATGTCACATATCATCACATACACTGCCTTAACGGACATGAGCAGTGACAATGCAGACATGTGCACGGAAACCTTTACATGCATGTGTTTTGCCATATACATCTACATGGCACTGTACAGCAGTTAAACATCCTGCCACATATCGCCTGTGTTGCACATGTGATACACATGGAACAATGGCAAGTGTGATGGTATTTGCAGGGAAGGTTATCAACTATAGCATATACGGCCAAGGTCATGTAGTATTGTGTATTCCCTGGGCCATGTACGGGCATAGGATGTAAGGTTTCCTAGCTGTATCCGACAGCCATGTTCCCACTGACAGGTGAATCAGTGCCACATTATTGATCGAGACAGTTAATGATACATCTACCATGCAGTCATCGCACCATGTATGACAGAGATGACTTGTAAAGCTTTGCTGGACAGGGTTGCATGGTATGGCAGGAGTGTGTAATATGTATGGCACAGGGATCTGTACAGCATGTGGCGATCCTTGTACTAGGAAGGTGGCTGGCTGTCCATGATGTATGTCTTTCAGATCAGGATATGTACGTGTAGCATGTCCAACATCACAGTGTGCAACACATCTTTATGCAGGGTAGGCAACATGCTGCATAGTGGAGATGAGGATTGTGAAGGCTGGTGTCGGCCATCCAAGCATGGCCAATACCCCTTAAAGGTGATATGTGATCTGATATTGGTCACTTGAGTGCTGAGTATGGCTGTCCAATGATCTCCATGCTCATGGATGGCACCCTGTCATGACTTGGGTTGCCTCTTATGACTACCTAATAGGCCTGGTGATGTCACTAGCTCAGGGAGGTAAACTGCACAGCACCATCCCTTACACACAGTGTCCATAATGTTGACCACTGCCTTGGTGGTAGTTAATGGGTACAGGGTTATTAACCTAGCGGTGACAATGCAATAAGCAGCTGTCAGATTGTGCACATATGTCACACACCTTACCCACAAAACCCATTCTGTATGTTGTCCACAACACTGAGTCAGCTATTGCTCCTAGGTCATGGTCATTCACATACTTACATACACAGATGCCTCCCATTTGTCTGTGTGGTATGGGCTACAATGAGGGGGGAGTACAAAATATTAACCCTGTTTTACTGTAGCTGCCACTGGTGTGATATGCACATGTCACTCAGACACCTTTTGTAGTGTTGCTTCTGCCGACAGGCCACTGGTAGAACACTCCTGTGACATACGAAGGTACATCTAGTATACTGAGTGTAGGTGGAACACAGTATGGGTGATGATGTCCTATGACCTGTCACAGGTATGCTATGCAGTGTGAATTCATCCGTACTGTCATCTACATCTGTACTGCTAACAACATCTACGTTGATTAAGGTTCATGGACTTTCAGACCATACTCAGCAGGGTAATAGTGCAGTGCCTCCCATCATACCTCTCAAGTGTACCTCATTACGAGGAAAGTACCTCATTTGGGGTCTTAAAAAGTTCATGTTCCTCAAAGTTTCTCAAAGTTCCACATTGAAAGACTGTCACACATTCAGTGTTAGGAATTTTTTAATTGAAATCCATTATAAATATAAATTAATCATATGAATTCATTAAACAATCTTCTTTATAAGTAAAACCAGCATATTTAACCATCCTATGACCTTCCTAGTTGAAGTTGTTAGTAAGCCATTGGTATGTGTTCCACATTTTGCCCATTTGTTCCACATTATGAGGGCTAGTGTTCCTCATTTTGGAGATGGAAGGTTGAGAGCTATGCCTCCCATTACGAGTGGCGTCTCCACTTTGTGGGTTGTGATAACTGTTGGTGTGCTCCATTCAGTGTTTTCACAGACTGACATAAACCTATGTTTTACATGGAAGTGTATGTGTAGAACAAACTGTTTTGCCATATATGTATTATACGACCAGGGATGTGGACAGGTCACATGCAGCCTGAGTGCACCTTGTACCATCATAGCTATGGTTACAGGGGTTTTGTAGTGTTCATAGATATGTGATTGTGTACCTGTTGGGGGGGCAGTGAGTTTATGTTATCCAACACCCTATCTGTATTGCTTATTCATGCTCAGCACTTGTTCAGAACATGTAAGCACTTCATGAGCTACTAATTACTATAGCCATCAGTCCTACTCATTTCCTACAGGTAAACATTGTTTGTCCTTACATTTCCAGCTTGCTTACAGTACAACAGCTGTTGTACACATTTACCTCACATATCTTGTGAGAAATGGTTGAATATACAGGCATGTCCAAGTGTCATTTACCAGTGTTATTGCCTGTCTATATGATGAATATGGGCAACATGAGACAATATAGCAATTGTCTCATGTACACAGTTAATGCTCTCCTCCTACCATACGACACTACAGCCTGTGGGAGATGCACATATGTAGCCATGCTGGAGGTAATGCTCTCTCCAACCCAGATTGAACCTGACAATAATGTGGGGATGTTAAATGTTTGCACCACACCCCACTCATCACATAGTCTCACTAGATCTCCACCACCACAGGCCACACATAGTAAGACTACAACATTTGTGGAGCCTCTCCATACTACTCTGTGTAGGCAACAGAGGCAGCCCCCATCACCAAACACAACACCAATTACTTATAGCCTACAGACTCATGTGTGCCCATCAACTACAGCCAATAGGATGTTATAACATACCCAAGACATAAGTCATAGGTGACTCTGTAGGTGGTCACACTGATGTCCCACTCAGCAGGCTACACAAGGCGATAGTCACTTTCATCTGGCTGTTGGGTAACAGGATCCGCAACATTACCTATGCACTCAGGTCACTCCTCAGCATGTACAATATGACTGTCATTCTCCATGTAAGTGTGAATGCCCTGAGATGTAACTTCCTGGACTACATGTATAGGGACATGCAATAGCTCTCCGATCTTGTAGCCCAGGTAGGTATCGCCCAAGCCCTGAGAAGCATTCTGCATTCGTCCAGACTGATACCACAGTACAATGGCTGAATTATTCACTTCAACAGTTGCCTATGCTTCTGGTGTCATTCCAAGGATATCCAGTATCTGTCTGCTTTGAATGACATGGTTGACAGAACACGATGCTTTGACACAGATGACCTGCACCTGTCGGCCCTGGGATTACAGATAACATCTGAGGCTCTTGGTGCTCCTATACTGCCTGTTTTAGACACATTTCAAATAACATATTCACCACCAGAACAGGAACAGGCAAGCAAAACCTGAGGGTAATGTTACTCAATGCTTGACATCTTCATCTCAAATGCACTCAGCCAAGGCACTCCTTATAATGGACCACTTTGATATCTCTGCAGTGACTGGGACCTGCTTCTAGGCTCCAGAGAGCACCCCTGCACTGACAGGCTATTACACAGACCACACCTTTCAGTCATGTAACCAGGACCAGAACACCCACGGTGGAGGTGTGTCCATATTTCATAAGGATGTACACACCTCCAGGCTGGTTGCTTAGTACAATGCATCTGAGGTAATCCAAGTGCAACTAACTGTGGCCAGAACTGTTATACAAATTGTAGCTTGCTACAGATTCCACACCATACCCCACGGTTAACGGCCCTCATTTCTTGGTGTACTGGAAAGTAGGGTTCAAACATGAACTACTGATGTAAGACGGACACTACTCCACACTTAACTGGGAAACCTACTCATGTGCTGACACATTAGGCCAACACTTTCTGGGATTCATAACCTCCAATCGGCTAGATTAACCTATACACACCACCACCAAGGCCAACAATATCCTAGACCAGGACATTACCAACATGTGTGACTGCTGTTCCACACCTGGGGTTATCCCCTCGTTGGTCAGTTCTGAACGTATGCTAATCACCCTTGTTATCCACATCCCGGCACCACACCCTTCATGGAAAACACAGTACAATATTTCTACAAAGCCAACTTCGGGCTTCTTATTGCAGCAGTAGTAAACGTCATGACACCCATGCAGATGGACAATATAATTACAAACGCTGAAACATACACAACTGCACTTCATTAGCACTTACACAACTGCATGAATCATGCTATCCCAAACAGAGCCATGACGGTACCCACCAGATAACGGACGCCACTCTGGAGGTCCACTGCATGGACATAATGTACAACAGAAGTAGGAGACTGTTGCAAAGTAGAGTACAATCCCATAGGTGGGGTAGCTCCCTGGTCAGCCTCAGTAGAAATCTGAGATCGCTTATCACATCTGCCAAAGCTAGCTACGTGAACATTATTGCGACACATTCCTAGGACTACCGCAAAGCGTTATGGAGGTATGTCACTACTCTCAATGGCAATACCCACATCTGCTCTGACATACAACTGTTAGACAGGAACATTACAGAACCAACTGATATTGGCAACATCCTAGCAGTTAGGTTCAATGCTAACTTTACACCCCTCTCACACCCTAAAGGGCCCAAATCTATACAGGAACAATGCAGAGTCTCTGCGGTCACAACTACGCAGTTCAAACCTGCACTCTCTAAAGCCTGGAACACAGACTCCATGTGACCGTCCAACATCCCAGGCTGTGAGTTACACAAACCTCAGAACAACATGGCTCCCCACTTGGGAACCAAATTAAGTAATAGCCTTGTATCAGGCATTGTGGCCCCTGAATGGTGCACAGCAACAGTTATCACACTCCACAAAGGTGGTGCCACAATGGACCAAAGGAACTATTGCCCTATACGCCTGACTAGACTGTTCTGCAAGGCTATGGTGCACATCATCATGGCAGTCATTCACAGAGACATTGGTGGCCTCCAAACCTTTGATACCACCCAGATTGGATTTGTTATGGCCAGACCATGGCTCCTACACCTGGTGGAGTCCTTTGAGACAGTTACCAAGGTAGTAGATGATGGTAAGGAGGTCCACACAGCCTAACTTGTCCTCTCATTGGCTTTCAACACCGTTCCACATTCTGGTATTGTCAACATACACATCCACCTGCACATCGACCCCTGCATCTCGAGATGTTATGCAAAGTGGCTCACAGACAGGACCCACACAGTGAAGGTAGCATACCATAGTTCCTACTGTACATCAGTTACAATTGGTGTCCCCCAGTCCTCAGTCATAGGGCCCCTCATGTTCAGTATATGCTTTCCTGAGGTACAGGCTAGCACAGAAGGACTTTCCCTGAATAGGTTTCCAGACAAATGCAAACTAGGAGCCATGATTTATTCAACAGCTGATACAGATACCCTCCATAAGGGTGTCACTGTGACAGATACCTGGTGTCGATAACATGGCCTCAAGCTGCATGCCACAAGGTGCATAGACATCCCCTTTGGATTACACCAATCACCCACTGACTATCACATAGGTGGTAGTCCCCTACATACATAAGACATTATAAGGGATTTTAGTACACACGTAGATAGCACCCACTCCTTTGATAACCATAATGCCAAGGTGGCATGGATATCCTTCTACGTGGCCACCCTAATCTGTAATGGGTTTGTAGCCGGAACAAAGGCAGCCATTGTATCTCTATACTCCTGACTTATGAAACACATTCAAGGGTACAACACCCCATTTGGGGTGTACCTTATGGAACAGCAACGGCTTTAACTACCACAACATTAACACACCAACATGATTACTGACCTCTGAAGGATGACGTATGCAGCACAACTACGGAAACCCCAACTGTACTCATTTGCATACTGCAGATTCAGGGGTGACCTCTACTGAACATACAAGGCCCATGTCCACAACAATATTGATGGATGCTCTGGGATATGTACCCAAACGCAACGATGAGTAGGACGTGCTGGAGGAATACATTCCTGAACGGGACACTCACCATGCTTTGGAACATGATTCTTGTATACATCAGGCAGGGATCCTCCCTAGCACTCTTCATGAGATACCTCGATGGATGGATGGGAGACGGACATGTACACCAGGGATCACTGCAGTGGCTGCTCTGTACACAGGTGAGATGCAGGAAACAAATGGCTCTGATGTTCACAGGCACAAGACACTAACCTAGGGAGGTGCCGCCAGTGAAAACACTGTAGTTGGGCTTACAAATGGACTTGTCCAGACAGCATAGTACCTAACTCTAAACCTATGAAGCTATTACATGTCCTTTGTGCATGGATAATTGAGTAGCTCTTCCATTTCAATTAGCTATCATGTTGTTACACTGTCTGGTGACTACAAGCCATATGTATCCTGTTATTGTGTATTAGGTTCATAGGTTCATAGGTTCATACTAGGCTATCTGCCCTAGGGCATTTATAAGCCTAGCCAGAGTGTGTGTGGCTTTCACCACCCCTTAGGATGAGAATACTATACCCATTAGTTTGCTGTGTCTCTGTCCAGCAGTGACACAGAGATGATTCCCGGGGTAAACCTACGATCTCCCATCCACTCGTCAAGATTTCTCTTGAACAGAGTCAGTGAGGGGCTCTGCCTCACATGGACTGGGATTCTGTTCCATAGTGTAGGGAGTCTCTGGGTGATGAATCTGTCCCTCCAGCATGTCCTATTTATATCCGTGTTGAGGTTTAAGTCTCTTGCTCTCGTGGCTCTGGTGGATTTGGATTTTTTGAGGTGGAGCATGTCCATTAATTCCGGGTTGGACATGGACTTGTATGTCAGGCACAGATCACCTCTGAGCAGACGTTATGCGACTGAATAGAGCTGGATTTTCTTCAGTCGGGCATCGTATGACATATGTTTGAGCCCCTTTATCCTTTTGGTGAGAAACTTTTGGAGTCTTTCCAACTGCTGCAGGTGTCGGGTAAGGTACATTCCGAATGGGGCGTTGTACTCAATCATTGGTCTGATAAGTGAAGAGTACAGGGGTACAATGACCTCTCCTGATCTGGATGTGACTCCCTTCATGATCAGGTGGGCAATGTAGAAGGTCTTCCTAACCACTTTGGCAATGTGAGTGTCAAAAGAGAGGTTACTGTCAACTTGGGTCCCCAGGTCCCTGATAACTTCTTCCGTGTTTAATGGATTACCACCTATGGGGTAATTAGGGGTTACCTTGTTTTTCCCAAAGGGTATGACTATACATTTTTTGCATTTAGCTTAAGGCCATGGCTCTGGCACCAGTTATCCATTTCTATGAGACCTCTCTGGAGGATGTCTGTGTCTGATGGAGTGTCAATTATGGTGCCCAGTTTGCAGTCATCTGCAAATTTTGTCAGCCACAATCCCCTATGTTTGCCTGCACTTCAGAAAAATAAATGCCAAACAAGAGGGGCCCAGGACTGAGCCCTGTGGGACACCGCTCGTGACCGGCTTAGAGTCTGACATGGCACCAGCAACTCTAACCCTGTGTGTTCTGTCCTTGAGCCAGTTTGCAACCCATCTTGTGACATATGGGTTTACATCTAAGCTGGTGAGCTTTTCTATGATGCCAGTGGGGTATTGTGTCGAACGCTTTTGCTAGGTCAAGGTAGGCTGTGTGAACTGCCTTACCCTCATCAATGGCCTTAGTGACTGTTTGAAAAAGTCAACCAAGTTCAAGAGGCAGGATCTGCCCTTGACAAAGCCAAATTGGGTAGGATCCAGTGTCTGTAGGTCCCCAATGTCTTTATTTATGAGTTCGTTATGATCCTCTCCATAGCTTTGCAGACAAGGCTCGTCAAGCTTATGGGCGGTAATTTCAGGGTCCGTAGAAGCACCGCCTTTGTGGAGTGGGACCACAGTTGCCGTCACGCCATTCTTTGGAGTGCGTGATCCTGTAGTAAGGCTAAGATTAAACAGCAGCCTTATGTGTGGGTTTAGTTCCTCATTGAGTTTGTGTAGCACACAGCCGGGGACACAGTCCAGTCCCATTGATGCTGTGTTTTTGCTTTAGAGAGCAGCTCTCACCTGGGCATCTGAGATGTTTGGGAGGCTAGACTCTGGTGGGATAGATATTTCTCCTTTTGGGGAGGAGGGAGAAATTTGCACTGAACCTGTCTGCCAGTATGTTGGCAATGTCTGTGGGTTCAGTGATTTTTTATCATTTTGGACTAATTCTGAGCATATCTGGGAGTTTCCACCCAGGTTTCTAACATAGCTAAAGAAGGCCTTATGATTGTCTTTTGTGTCATTAGCGATTTTTCTCTCAAAGTTGGCCTTGGATGATTTTATGAGTGATCGTAGTTTTTTGCTAGTATTGATCAGAGATGCCTTCCCTTTTAGGGATTTTGCTCTGTCATGTAGTAGCTTTCTCCTCTTGTTGTAGAGTTTGTTTATGGCTGGGGTCCACCAGACCGGGCGCCTGCCTTTGGTGGAAAGGGTCTTGATTTTATTAGGGATTGCTTGATCCATACATTCCGCTTGTATTGTATTGGTATTGTATATGCCAATAGACATACCTTATGTTTGCATAATATAACAGTAATGCTATGTAAAATATTTGACATATCTACCTACAATTCTGTACATTTCACATTTTTGAAACAATATCCCAGAATTCAAAGCATTATTGCACAGCAGGACCATCTTAGGCAAGTTATTCTCGTTATACACCCATACATATGCCTATTGTTACAGTATATCAACATATACTATCCCATCTTATGACACATACTTGTTGGACAAACCCTACCACTGACAGCGGCTGGAGTGGAATTGTTATGTTTAAAGCCCTTATGTAGCATCCCTTGTGGTGTATGAGGTGTTTACCTTGTGGCCCACAGCAGTGCACACAATTTCTACAAGCATTACTATGCTCAAGAAGACATCACTACATAATACCTTTTCCCACTGTATGCATTGCTTACACTTTCATTAATACAGAACAGGCACTACATACACTAACATACTGAGTGTTCTACATACCTTCTTAGTGGTCTGAGTTTACAAAAATATCTGTGTTACTCCTTTCTTGTTTAAACGGTTCTATGGTATGAGCATACGGTTTTAATGTATGGCAAGCCATCATTTTATACGTAGATACCTGTAACATGTGGTATCCTGCCACCAGTTGGTGTTCCGGAGTAAATTATTACATGCACATCAGCTGTGCAGTTACTCCATTAGCCAATTATATGGCAACAGTGGGGTATAATTGAATACTCCACTTGGGCGTTGTCCTTTTGCCCTACCTTCGAGGAAGACGGCCTGGATGTGTTTTATTGTGATGAATTGCAACTGCTATATGGAGAGACACAGATATTTTGAATTCATGCCCCCGTGGATTGTGTGTGTTGGCTAGAGTATGTAGTTCTACATGTGAGTGTAGCTGTTATCTCAACCATCTGATACGAGACTATTACAAACAAAACATGTTACATCGGCGTCTGTTCCATTGTACAACAGCAGTGATTTCACATGGCGCCATTACAAGTGTGTCTCTCACAAGGTATGTTAACACTTCTGCAGATGTCATTGAGTGAGTGGATGTTTGTGATGTTATTAAAGTCTGTATTGCATTTGTTTCAGGTGTGGGGGAGATGTAGGTGGGTGTACATAGCAGATAAAGGTTTGTGGGGAATGCATTTATACATATTCCATATGTGTGTGGGGGCTCCTTCCCTAATTGAAGACCTATCATTTAGTAGACTAATACTATGGTTATTGCAGGCTTATTCATTAAGCCATTGTTAATTGGTTCCTATATAGCATGCATGTAATGTTGATCCTTCAATCCCTCTGGAAATACATCGATATGTAATGAAATGTTGCTACATGAAAGCTGTCTCATGTATTTCTGTCACAGATATTTGCACTCATTGCAGTTGTGTTGGTGACTGAATCTCTTTGGCTTGGGTTGCCACCTTTTCAAATGGCCATAGTGGGAAATTTGCAGGACACACATCGGGGTATAGAGGCCGACACATACCCATGGTCAGTACAAAGGATAGAACTTACTTTGGTCCTAAATAAAACCTTATTCTTGCAGCACTTTAGTTGCTTGTTATGTTTCTTGTAACATTTACGTATTTTAGATACAGGAATAACTATTTAATGCAACTATTACATAATACATGGGACATAATTATGTCCTACAATCTCAGGACATTTGCCCTTTTTAATATTATTTGACAGGTCACAACTGTCCAAAGAGGGACTGTCCCTCTCAAAGTGGGACAGATGGTAACCATATGCCTAAGGCCGGCTATGACCACACCTACTGTAATAATATACCTCTGAGTTAGCATGAACTGACACACAATGCAAACACACACAAACACACACACACACACACACACACACACACACACACACACACACACACACACACACACACACACACACACACACACATTACAGTCCCATGGAAACACACACTGCACTCTCAACACACACATACACCACTACAGCAATCAGAAACACAATTAAACACAGTACCTACCTGGACTGCAGCACCAGCAGCAATACCTAAATGTCCCTTAACATCATGATAATATTACTCGCTGTTCTAGTGTTCCAGTACTGTGGTCTTTTGGTCTTTAAGCCTCGTGATTACGTGTGTTGGTATGTAAAGCATTCGGTAGTTGGCAGTATTCTATTTATTTGTACCTCCATGATTGTGTACATGTTGTTAACCTATCTATATATTTGCAGATATATATATAGCCATATATATTGACATACATCTGTCTATCACCCTTTCTATCCCTAATATCTATATATATATATATATATATATATATATATATATATATATATATATATATATATATATATACAGAGAGAGAGAGAGAGTGAACACACCTTTCGTTGGGTACATGGCGGTGTATACTGCTTCCTGAACTCCGCCCGTTTGTGTTTTAACCTGTCAAAATACACACCTGCCATTGGTACATCACGGGTAGCTTAGTGGTAGGTGATTGTGTACATGGTTGCGTGTTCTACTCCTGGCAGTGGTCGTTTTACCTCTCAGAGCAGGCACTATTAGTACAAGGGTGAATAATGCTGGTTTCACCTGTTCTGGACATCTTTGACTGTGATCTGCGCAAAATTCAGCAAAGCTTAGACCTGTTTTGCGCATATCCATGTAGTCATGTTTAAACAACGCTTACCGTCACTTGTCGCCGCATAAACCCGCTAACATGTGCTTAAACATGCTTTAATGACCTGCATCCAACATCCATTATTCGTGCCATCGGGATTACGTAACAGACCTTGCAGGACGAGGAACCAGGAACATGCACGACAGTCAGTGGCTTTACCACTTGGTCATCTGGGATTTGTACAAGTGTTATGGTGTTTTGTATGTGGACTGTACTATGGCTGTTCCTCCATACTGAAATCAAATGTGTAACACAGTTAATTTACATATGGATGATACCTATTAATGGTATGTCCAAGTGATGTTTAATGGATGTGCTCCAGCATTGGGAATCTATGTCACAGTGAGCCACACACTGTAATGTGCTACACCTTGACACAACCATAACTGGAGAATGCTGGGGTGACAGATACCTGTCATGGGTACTCCCCATGCTTTGGCACTACATAACAGATTACATTATATGGAGCCCCTCATTAACACACCAGGGAATCCATGCAGAGTAGGTGGGAAACAGTGGTTACACACATGGATCCCGCAATTGGCTCTGCTCCACAGAGGGACAGTTAGTTAATCAATGGGGTGGTAACAGCAGACACATTTTGCCTAGGCTGATGAATGGCCTCTGACAATCGGGCATGTACCTACCAATGTACCTAGGAAACTATGCATGCAGTATCAACATATGCTGTTAGCTTCCTTTACTGTTCAAGTGTTGACTTTCCTTGTTCCAATAGCTGTTGTGTGTGCAATAGTTGAGGGCTGCCTATGTAGGATTCACAAATTAGGCCACCTATACATTACAATTTACAGGTGGTCGTGTGTGTGTGCCATCCATTTTACTGTGTATGCAGGTGGAGAAGTGTGTCAGTCCATAGGGGCCTACACTGTCAGTGTATGTGCTATACGTTCCCTCTTTGCCAAGGCGTGGGCATGTTGGGCACGCCTCCATCTGCCTATTGGGGCTGGCACAGGGTGTTCATGGTCTGAATCCCTCTGTACCTGTGATGGCCTTAGCAAATGCGGTGGGTTGTGAGGGCCTTCACCATTATGTCCCTGCTGCAGCTGTTTCCACAGGATCATATTATGTAGCATCGCACATACTATAAAGATGTGGGCACACATGCCTGGAGAGTACTGCAAGGCTCCACCAGATATGTCCAAGCAACGAAACCATGATTTCAGCATCCCAAACACATGCTCTATGATGATTCTGGTTTGTGCATGTGTCTCATTATGGCATTTTTGCATGGGTGTGTGTGCATTTCTGATGGGAGTCATCATCCATGGCTCCAGTGCATAGCCAGCATCCTCCACAAGGTGGCCATATGGGATGTCCCCCCTGAAAAATACCTGATACAGTTGTGAGGCATGACAGATGTGGGACTCATGGTAGCTTCCAGGGCTGCCAGCACACACATCTGCGATAATGCCCTAGGCATTGCACACAACCTGGCAGTTGATGGAGTTGTATCCCTTGCAGTTTATGTAGCACCTATCATGTTCACCGGGTGGTGACTTGGTATGTATGTGCATGCAGTCTATTACACCCAGTACCTCCGGGTAGTGTTCCACCTGGTGGAAGAGACACATATTGCTGGCCAACTCCTCCTGAGTTCAGGGGAAGTATATATGCTCATTGGCATGTGATAACATGGCATCCAGGAAATGGTGGAGTACCCTGGATGCTGATGCCTGTGAGATCCCCATGATATCTCCAGTTGGCCTTTGAAAGGTACCTGTGGCTAGTATTCTCAGGCTTACACATACCTTCGTGTCCACTGGGATGGGTTCCCCTCTGTTGTTTCTGTGTCTCAGGTGTGGCCGGCACAGTTCAACTATTTGCTGTATGATGTCCCTGTCCACCCTGTAATGCTCTACTATCTCAAGATCATGTAGTCCATGGTAGGTTACTCTTGGTCTGAACACTCTTCTCCTCCTCCGGGGCCTAAGGTGGTTGTCAGCATCATCCTCAACAACACCTTCAGTCTCCATCACATGGTGATGAATCACAGCTATGGCAGCTCCCAACAAGTACATTGTAAAAGTTCCCTGTCTGTTTTCACCGATGGTGCAGTTTTTGGGAATACACAAGTGTGTGTGAGGTGCCTTCACACTTTATACTATTGTGCTTTGAACACTGATGATGTCATACAGTGTGTATGTACAATCAGAGCTGCAGGGTATCTTATGTGTTTTACCACAGGTACTGCTTACCTCTGGTGCCGCCATCTTTCTTCGACTTCCCCTCACCTGGCAGCCTGCCCCTGTTACTAGATCCTGTAAGTTACACCTGTTTCTCTCTTCTTGCCTGATTGTCTTCTGCAACTTTTGGTCCTGTTCTTCCCCGCTCCGTTCGCTGCGCTCACTCCGCTCCCCACCCTACCCCCAATTCCCACCCACCCCCAGGGGTCCTACCTTTAAACTTACTTAGACACACCCCTAATTAACAAATTACCTATCTCTACTTCCTGCACATCTACCACTTAACCCCCTACTCCTACCACCACACCCTCTCTCCTTTATCTAAACTATACTACCTCACCCTATTATTGTCCACCGTGTAGTTCCTAACTTACTAACCTTTCACTCTATATAAACATGCCTTCAATCCTCAACTCAATCATTCCTCTTCTTCTACTTAACATCCTGCTTTACTACTACACTCTTACCTCCTATGAACATCTTAGACTTAGTCAAACTCCTGTATTAGCCAAACACACTACAACTTCACTTCCTCTACCTCACCAAACCCATATTAATATACTTTCAACCTGCCCTACCTTCCCCTCTCTCCCATAGAGTACACCATTACAAATTTACAACCTCCAAACGGTTCCTTATAATACCCATCAAATACACTAGTATCTTTCAAACCTCACAAACACTCTTATTATTACATGGGGACATCCACCCCAACCCAGGTCCCAATACCCTCCTCAATCCCACCCCTTCAAACCATACAGCTAACTATACTATCATACCCTTCTCCACTGACTCCTCTCTATTGCTCACTTAAATATTCGTAGCATTAATAACAAATTAACACAACTCCATGCCTTAATTGATTTCTATGCCTTTGATATCCTCTGTCTCACAGAAACCTGGCTTAAACCCAGTACCAAAGACAACGAATTTACTCCCCCAGGCTATAGCACCTTAAGGCAAGATCGTCTTAATAAAAGGGCGGAGGAGTGGCCGTCCTATATAATTCACAACTTCAGGTAGCCTTAATTGACTCCTTGCCCCCCTCCCCAGGAAATGCAGAAATACTTTGCACCAAACCCCAAGTTAATAAATCCAAGGCTATAAACATAATATGTTCCTACATCCCTCCAGGTAAGAACATCAATACCCTGGAAAATATCCTTAGCTGGGCCTCCTGTAGCTTTCCCCAAGAAACCATAATCTTAGGTGATTTCAACATTGACTGGAACTCCTGCAAATCCCCACACCTCCAGTCATCTTAATCTCTTCAATTATCATCAAACCATCAACTCCCCTACTAGAATAAATAAATCCACCAACAAACAAACCATTCTAGACTGGATACTAATCAATAACAATCCCTCTCCTATAAAACAGGAATACTCCTGATAATATCAGTGACCACCTCCTTACCTTTATCACTAAACAAAAGTTAACAATCCCAAACCAACTATTTTCCGAACCAAACATAACAAAACAGAATTCAACCTAGCATCCTTTCAAAATGAACTCAAGGAATACAACTGGTCTACTCTAAAATACCTCCCAATAGATGAGGCTGTAACCTATTTCAACAATACCTTCCTACAAATTCTAAACCAACATGCCCCATCCCGCTTAGTCAGAGTCAAATCCAAAGCAGCCCCATGGCTCTCTAAAACAACTAAACAAACTATGCGAGCTAGAAATAAACTATGGTCTAAATGGAGGTCAACAAAAAACCCAATTGACCATCAAAACTTCAAACAGCTGAGAAATACAGCTAAGAAGCTGACCATTCTGGACAAGAAAAACTACCACCTTCAATATCAACAAAACCAACACCAAAACCCAAAACAATTTTGGTCAGGAATAAACAAACTACTCCATCCTGGCAAAACAAAAACGCCTACCCCAGCTAGCCTAGCACAAACCCAACCTAACATAATAGCCGACACTTTCAACAACTTTTTCTCTCAAACAGTTACCTCACTTGCAAGTACCATGACTCCCCCCCCAACCCTCCAAACTACCCCCACTCAAAACAACACACATATGCTTAAGTTCAATACTGTCTCAACAACCTATATACATAAGCTGCTATCTAAACTCAAACCCTGCAACCCTTCTGCAGACAAGCTTCCAGCTGAATATCTGCAGCTAGCTGCATCCGAGATAGCCTACCCAGTCTCCATCTTAATAAACAGAACCATAACTGAATCCAAAATCCCATCCTGTTGGAAAATCTCCCATATTATTCCCCTCCATAAAGGAGGAAACTCCAATGAACTCTCCAATTTTCGGCCTATTGCCCTTCTATCTCCTCTATCCAAAATAATGGAACGCTGCATTCACCATCAACTTCTTCATCATCTCTTAAATAACAACTTGCTTGTAGACTCACAACATGGTTTTAGACCCTACCACAGTACTTCAACTGCCCTTCTCTCCTTCACTGACTCTATCAATAAAACCGCAACAACAACCTGTTCTCCTCTGCACTATTCTTAGACCTCTCAAAAGCGTTCGATATGGTCAACCATAAACTTCTCCTCGATACCCTACAATCCCTCTCACTTGAATCACAAGCGTTACAGTGGTTCAACTCATACCTGACTAATAGAAAACAAGCAGTCCTCTGGGACAGCCATCTATCCTCTCAACTCCCAGTTACTATTGGTGTCCCACAAGGATCGATCCTAGGTCCCCTACTTTTCTCTATTTTCATAAATAACCTGCCCACTTCCTCCCAACATCCACTTGTATACAGTATGCAGATGATTCCACTCTCATCTGCTCTGCTTCTTCCCCAGCACAACTCCACACTGCTACCCAGGTGGTCTTCACTGCAGCAGAAAAATGGTTCCAACATATCTGCCTCCTCCTAAATCCCAAAAAAACTAAACTCCTACTGTTCACCCCTACCTCTAAATCCACCCCTATCACTTTTTCCATTGTATCATGCAATGGTACTGTCATCCAACCTGACTTTTCCACTAAACTACTAGGCGTAACCATAGACAATCAGCTAAATTTTGACTATCACATTGACTTAACTATCAAGTCAGTCCATAAAAAGATGGGTGCCCTTTACAGGCTTAAGCCCTTCCTTACTGCCACCTCCCGAGTAGCTCTCGCCCAAACTCACCTCATTTCTACATTATTGTACGCTTCTCCTTCCTTTATCAATATATCTAAAGCTAATCTTCAAAAACTGAATACCGCCTACCACAGTATAGCCAGATTTGCCACTGGCTCTCTATTCCAAACTCATCACTGTCTTAACTTAAAAAAACTAAACTGGCTAGAACTTCCAAACCTAATACTACTACAACAACTAATCATCACTTTTAAAATTCTACATTACCCCACCAACACACCCACACTAAATAAACTCATCACTCCTTATAAAAATCTCACTTCACTTAGATCAGCCAACAAGCTACTAGTTACTACCTTGAAATCTCACAATAAATCAGGTGATTCCTTATTTGCAAACACTGTCGGTTCTTACTGGAATAAACTCCCACAGAATTGACCTCCCTAGGCTCATGTCATCTTTTCAAAAACAAATGAAAACTCACCTAATAACTCACTGGCTATGCCCTGCTCTAATCCTGACTGACCTCAGCAAGTTTATTACTCTCCCCAATCTGCTCCTCTGTACTTTTGCTCTTCAGTTCTAACTTCAACTGACTTCCACAGTCCCTTTTATTATACCTCTACTCTTCTGTTCTTAGCTCTGTTTGACTCCCCCTCTGACCACTCTGTTTTTTTCTGTCTCTTACATCTATTAGCTGACCTCCTATAATTCATACTACCCTTTTCATTTCTCACTATCTTTGTTTTTCCCCCTCTCCTCTACCTACTGCCTCTTCCTTGCCTCACTAAGTCCAGAAAACCTATACCTAACAGTAACTGTAATTTATCATTTCCTTTCTCTTTACATCATTTCTGCCTCTTACCTATCTCTAACCTCTTAATATCTTTTACATTACTAACCTGCCTGTTTTAACACTATATATTAACCACTTTTATGCTTTCAGCCAATACCTTTTTGTTGTTATTACTAGCTACTATGGATATTGTTTTAACTGTAAATTGTTTTTGATACTGAAGCATCTCTCCTCAGCCCCTGATTGAATTTTGATTGTCATCTAGTCAGATTTGTACATGAAAAAGGACTTGCATTTGTATTTTGCCATATTATACTATATTAGTTTTAGTTGTATTTGTATAGCTAGTACTATTAGTGACTTCATATATTGTAGTGTATTAGTCTGATAGTGGAGCTTTTCTCCTCGGGCCTCTGCTGAAAATGGACATGTATCCAGCCAGGCTAGCCCGGTTAACAAATGTAAAATAAAATAAAATAAAATAAATAAATAATATTGTGGTGCCTTTGGTGTTGAATTACATTTAGCTGCCATGGATTATCTCTTGCCCTTGCCTTAACTTTTCTTAACGATTCCCCTCCCATTGTCTGGCATGCATCCAGCAGCCTGCTTTCTTGTTTTGTACTTTCCCAAACCAGGATTGTCTTGCAAAATGTGTTCTATAGCCGATCTACTGCAGGTTTGCTTTGCTCTGCGGTTACAGTTCTCTTTTCTTTGCAATCCGACACCTCCCCTATCCTGTTCTGCAGGTTGCTGCTAGCAGCCTTGTTAGCTGCCATCAATGGCCCACTGTGAGTTAATAGGTGTTAATTGCTCAGTTGTACCCCAATTACCCTACTGCAGCATTTCCTTATTGTCTTCCCCTAAACTTCCTTTTTGAGCTGTGGTGCACTGCGCGTGCGTTTGCTTACCAGGTTTTGGGCACGTTTTCATCCACGTACACATGTCCTTTCAGGCACCATGTGTGCTCTCAGCTAAGCAAAGCTATACCTGCATCCACAACCCTATCCTGCGGCTTTGCTTAGCAATGGGCAGCCCAGATTTGTATTGCTCCAATGTGCTTACAGCTATGGTGGCACACCCCACTGCTGATGTCATGTATTCCTCCAGACCACTCCTTGGTGCTGTAGCACTGCACTGTATGGTACATCCTTAGGCTGGCAGGACATTTGTGATTCACTATTACTTGCCTCATTTGCATGGCATTGACTACTAATTCATAGTTACCATGCCGAACTCTGTGACAGACCCTTAGTGACCCTTGCAGCTTGGTTGTGGTGTAGCATGCATACCATTGACTATTATGGTGAAATCATGATTTGTGTTACATTGCGATTTTATGACATTTGTATATATTTTCCTTGTGTTCCTGTTTGCGCACACATGCCCTGCGGTTGTACTTTGTGTTACTGTGGCCATGACATTAAATGTTATTTTTTATGTGTTGTGCATCTTTTCTTATGCCATTGGCTGTATATTTAGCCATTGGCATATATTAACTTTGTAATACATGAGTCTGGTCCGCTTTCATGGCTCCGATGTTCTGTTTGGAAAAATGTAAACCATTTTTTTTTTTTGGTTTACATTTCTGTAGGCTTACGCTACACCTACACCACTTCATGAATTGCTATGTACCTTCATTTGTATGCTGCAGTACTGCGCATGGGGTGATTAGCATACCTGAACTGAGAGCTGCTCAGATCTGGCGTACGCTGGTAGTGCATGTGGAATTGGATCATACCTGAATTGCTCGGTGGCCATATTTGGCGTTATACCACCTACACTACACCTACGCCTGGTGCAAGCTTCATGAATCCCGGGGATGAACTTCATCAGAGCTAAAAACAAAATGGAGAACATCCCTTAAATGCATCACTAGTCACATGACATGATTCAAACAGCCATAGTTTTTAAAGTGATAAAAGTCAATTAAAATATTTTAAGAACTGTATTTTGAAAACAATAAATAATTAATTAAGCCACATATAATTTAAGCAGCAGATGACTAATAAAATATTTATAAATCTAAATACTATTACTTAAATTTAAGGAAACA
This sequence comes from Protopterus annectens, assembly GCF_019279795.1. Classification (NCBI taxonomy): domain Eukaryota; kingdom Metazoa; phylum Chordata; order Ceratodontiformes; family Protopteridae; genus Protopterus; species Protopterus annectens. The sequence continues at coordinate 129,518,966 of NC_056735.1, forward strand.
CTTAATATTGATGTTCTCATTTAGGCCTGGAATTTGTCAGCCTGTAAAAGTATTTGCTAGTTTAATTCCCTCACCTCTAACAGGCAATTAATATCTCCACAAAAAGGACAAGGTGAAACATAAAAAAAAAAAAAAAAAAAAAAAAAAATACACAGGGGAAAGGATTTATCTGGCATGAATGATGAAACTTAAGGAAATAAAACGTTTGAAAGAGCAAAATAATTCTTCTGTGGTGCAGGTAATTTGGAGTGTGACAGTGAAGCAAACACCTATAGCAGAAGGCCCAAAGAAGTCCAGGATCATGTAAATGGGAGCTCAGGGACAGTGCAGATGCCCACCAACTTGTACTTTTGAATTTATAGAAAGTAAAATCTAAAATGGAAACTTTCATTGAAAATGCAGTGATAATAGATGAGGAGGTTTAGCAGGCATGGTTGGAGCACTCAGATATAATCGGGTGACTGCAAAAAGAAAACCCTCATTTGAAGAAGAAGAAGCTAGCAAAAACAGAAGCTAAACTGGAGGAAACCAGAGATAAGACAATATGGAAGATAGGATACTTCACATGAATATCAGGCTGATAGGAGCCCAGTGCGAATGGAAAGCAAGAACTGTGCAATATTTGCCCATCAACACCAGGTCAGGTGGTCAGGGATACCAGAAGTTTGCCCATTAACACTAGGTCAGGTGGTCAGGGATACCAGAAGACTCAATCCATATTGAACGAGCACACTGGATCCGAATGTGTACACAGTGGACCAGACAAAGGAAATCTAGGCATATAATAACTTGACTTCAATTGTATGCCGCAAAGGAAGAAATCCTGTCACATTTATGGAAGCTGGGGAAGCCCTGTAATGTAGTAAATACTAGAAATTTAAATGACAATGACTTCTTGGTCTCTGTGATGCTAATGATGGTGCAATTCTTACCTGCCATAAGGCTCTACAAGCAGCACCATCTTAGGTTCAGAATAATATATCCAGCCTTCTGTAGAATAATGCTTCCAATCGGACCTAAAATAAATAAACAATTTGATTCATGGAACTCAGGGAAGCAGACTAACCCCAGCCCTCAGAAGCCTCCTGATATCCAGTGCTCTTTAGAATAATGCTTCCAATCGGACCTAAAATTAAAAATAACAATTTGATTTGTGGAACTCAGGGAAGCAGACTAACCCCAGCCCTCAGAAGCCTCCTGACTAACTGAAACTACTACTACACAGTTTGACTCCAAGGAAAATAGACCTAGAAACAAACCTCTGCAGAATAATCATTCAATCTCAATTTTCCCCAGATTGTTAAATGTAATGGGAAGGGACTGATAGAGATGCCTGGTGTGATCACTTTAGTGGGTGACTGGGTGAAAAATATACTGAGGGAACTGTTTGTTACGGGGACTGAAGAAATCAGAAGAATCAATTCATATTTACACTTTATGAGCTCAACACTCCCTTGTGCAGAAGAATATTTTGGTGAAAGGACACATTGTTAGATTGGCAAGGATGTGCTCAAAGTTTGAGATATTCTGTGCCAAGAAGAAGGTACTGGAAAATATGTTTATTCACCAGGGGTATCCACCTTCTCTTCTATTGAAAATTAGTGAGAAAATGTCTAAAGGTTGGGGAAAAAAAATTACCTCTCCTAGGTGTAAGTTTGGGGAAACAGGGCATGGAACAGGCCACTAATGTTACGGTCAGCCCTATACACCATATTGATAATTTCCACCAAAAAGCCCTGGTGTTGAATATGATTCAGGGTCTAAATGGGTTATGAAAACCATTAAGAAAAACTGGGTTATGTTTAAAACTTACTGAAAAATGATTGATATTTTGGGCAATGAACAATATTTTGTGTTTAAAATGGCTAGGAATATCAAGGAGTTAGTTGATGTTACCCCTATGTCCAGTTTTGAAACAGGAGTTGAAAAAAAACACTAAGTGTTTAGCATGAAGACAGTGATGGTACAGGGCTTCGGCGTGTAGCTTGTGAGACATTTCCCTGCAAGCTACATTGCCAAAACCAGAAGGCTGCAGAAGCACTTTGGTGTAGAGCAGTACAGCTGAAAAGGACAATTGCTGCAGCTGTCCACTATGAAAAGAAATGTAGTACATTGCGGTGATCCCTAAAGACAGCTACCCAGCTATATTCTAACAGAGGCAGAAGAGTTACACATTTCTTATTTGCATTCAAGTTAAAAGTTATTTATCTATTTTATTTTCAGAATGTTCTGACAATGGATGAGATGTTTGAAAGGATTTTATTTAGATTTGTTTGTTAAGAGAAAAACAGGGACATCTGGTCAAAAGTATTGATTTATAGGAGAGAACAGGAGAGTAGATCTCCAGAACATGATATATATCAACAGACCATAAGACAACATATGGCCAAGTTCAACAACTGCTAAGCAGATAGTTGTAATTAAGTATGCAGTAGTGGTATTTCTGACAAATTAGTACAGTGATAAGAATTAGAAGAGCATTAACCTACAAATAAGTAAGCATGTTAATAGATAACGGCTGTTCAGTATGGCGCAAGTGCAGGGATGGAATCCGATAATAACGTAAAGGTGTAGGTAAAGTGCATACTCATGGTCAGGGGAATGCAAACCTTAGCAAAGGCGCGACTTATTGAAGCAGAATTTCAAAAAAAAGAAGGAAACAACTTCAGTGCATCATTCACAAACCAGGTCCCATCATAAAGTACTAAAAACATTTTTTCAAAAGTGAACACATAAACAACAGACAGGTAATCAATGGATAATTCTGTAACTCTAAGGAAAAGCCAGCAGCTCGTGGTCAGTTAGTCAACATTATAGACCAAGACATTTACAGACCAAAAAATATATCATTAATGCAGTGAGAATCATCAGAGGGTGAGGTCTACATTCTAATCTGCACAGATACATATCCTTATTTATGCATTTGTGACATTATTTTGTTCTCAAGTAGAAGGACAAAATATCATACCTGTGTATTATGAAAAGCAAAACACACTGTCAAATATGTCCATTTTATGTTTTACTGCATACTTACCACTGATAATGACTTTCAGTTAGATTTTGCAGAAAGATAGCTGCCCTTAGATTTTCCCTGTCTAGAAAACCTATACTGTGCAGATTACAACAAATAAATTATATAGTATACTAGTTTGCTCTTTATAATCAGCAATGACTCCAGTTTAGGTACTGTGGGATATTTTTTCCAGCTAAGCCACATGGTTTTATCACTATAGCTAAGATGCCATTTATAATGTTTCAGATACCACTGTTTAGCTCTAAGAAAGCAGTCAATAGTTTAAAAAATAGAGCAATAACTTGCACATTTCATGGTTTCATACCAGCAGTGTTCTGTCATCATGGTTTCAGACCAGCAGTGTTCTGTCATTGAGTCATGATGGTTAACATATTACATCCTTTTTCTTTCATGACCATCCAATCAATAACACTACTGAAGAGGTCACTTCTTTTTTAAAATCTTGCAATAGGTTCAGGTGATGATTCTCATAAGGAGTATGAATAAATTAGTTGCTAAATGTCATTACACTGACTTTGTACAAAATCATGCAGCCATTTACATAAACCACAATTCAGTGATGTAGTGACTTCAGTCAAATGGGCAGCAGCGGTGATGCAGTGGTTAGCATTGCCCCCTCACAGCAAGAAATTCTTCGGTTCAATCCACAGCTGGAGTGCCTTCTGTGCGGAGTCTGCATATCCTCCCTGTGGTCACGTAGGTTACCACCGGGTCCTCTGGTTTCCTCCCACATCTCAAAGACATGCTGTAGGTGGATTGGACACTCTAAATTGGCCCTAGGTGTGAGTGCATGCATGTGTGTGCCTTCTGTGGAAGGTTGAGACTGGCAACTCAACACCATAAAACTCCACTGCCAATCATGAGTAGACAGGTGATCTGCTGTGGTGACCCCTAACTGGGAAAAGCCGAAAGAAGAAGTGAATTCAGTAAAATTTACTGCAGTGATCTTTACATAGTTTGCTGTGTGGTAAAGTGAAGGATTTTAAACAGAAAGAAAAAAAATTACAAAAGGGCTTTCTCTTTTCAGAGTTTGTTCTGGGACCTTAAACTTGTAGAGTAATTTGCAGTTGTGTGAATATTGTGTATTTTAGCATTCTTTGTACAATATATTGCACTGATATTTCCATAAGTAGAATTACATGTAAATGGTAACTTTTGTATTTTGAACCCAGTTTGGGACCTCAAGCAGTCTTCTAAGTTCTATCACATTTTGGAAGGACTGTGATCTACTGCCAGATTTGAGCCTCATTTGCTCATTTATTACAGTGCTATTGCTACATTTCTGCATAGTCTGGTACCTTAGTCTGTAGCGGGATTGCAGTAGTGGCAGTACTGTGAATTCTGCTCAAGGATTTGTGCTTCACTACTTTTTATAGCTGTATATTCCTGCTTAAAGTTGCATTTGAGTTTCTTTCTGCTTACCTTGCTACTGTTTTGTCCCTGTTCTTTGAGTCTGTCCCACCCCCCCACACTAAAACATTAAGCTAAAAGTTTCTGAAATTCTAACTATAGTACTAGAACTTCAATTTCAACTTTTTTTCCTCAATCTTTCTATCTATGGTTTTAAAAGACTGTGTCTCTGGCTTCTGACTTCCAAAGTCCCTCCCTGCCTTATCTCATTGCTATTGTCTGTTGTATAACCTATTTAAGTACTTCCCCACTCATTGTTTTGTATTTTTCCATAATACTAAGTGCTCACCCAAGGATACCCATATTGTACGTGAGTAAATCTCCCTTGCTATAAATTGTCTTCTGCTCATTTTCCAAAAGCTGTCATCTGCTTGGCACTTTCACCACTCTCTGAGGAGGTCCTCAGTTAATCCTGTCCCATCCTTAGCAGATAAAATATTTATTTTATTGTGTTGCATTTCAATTAACAGTTTAGAGCGCTACTGTTTATGTTTGCCTTATTTGTTGATTTTGCCTTTAAATCATTCTGAAGGTCCCTAATACTTGAAATTGCCTTGTTAAGTTTGTTTAAGTTGTTTTGTTGTAGTATTATACTTCTAGTATTACATCAAGAGTACCATGTACAACAAAAACACTCAGAAAGTAAATTTTATCTAAACAAACTTCCCTTTGACATTACAGCTATAAATCAGTGTGGCTAAAACAAAGCCATTGTACACAGACAAGCTTAGAGCAGCTAGTTTGCACATTAAACAGCACTACTGTCAAATATCAGCACAATCTAACCTAGCCTAGTGCCAAACCCCAGAGCACAGCCAAGGAGACCTGTGCATAACCCATTCACCCACCTACAGTAGCCCACCCAAATACAGGTCAGGACAACATGGACATGTAATTTCCAAATGTCTTCATGCCCAGCTTGGTAGACATGGGCATCCTGAGACAATGTACCAATTGTCTCTTGTTTACAGGCAACCATTTAATCCTTATAGAAACAAACAAAATAATTATCTTAGTTTTTGGTGTCTTTCCAGGGTGATTCAATATTTGTTATCATGGGAGGACAAGGTTAACAAACCGCATTGCTTTGCAAAGGATGGTCTGAACCTGTCTCCCCTAGGCTTCCAAATATCGGTTAAAACCTTATCTACCCCTTAATGAGCCTTTTTTAGGAAGTACCAAATTGACAAACCTACCAACATAGCAAATCAAATCCAAAGAGACCTAAAGGTTTTACTGATCAATTGCAAGAGCCTGAAAAAGAAACTCCATGCCCTATATGCTCTCCTTACTTTGGAGAACATAGGCAACTGTACTGCTACTGAGGCATGATTTAAATCCACAGAAAGTAATCCAGAAGTGCAAGGCTTCAGTGCCTTCTACAGATATAGACCATCAGGTGCACAGACAGTGACAAAAGGTGGATGAGTCACAGTCTACATTAGCAACAGGTATAACTGTATATTGGTTAAAGAGGACAATGCTTTGGAATTTAAAAACATGTAAATGACCACAAACAAACTCCCATACTGTATCCTAGCAAGATATAGGTCACACTTTATGTCCCTAGAATTCCAAAGCTCATACTTAGGCCTACTTGATACACTCACCATTAAACCAAATATTCTATTTATGGGAAACTTTAACTACTCCTCTACAAACTGGGAAACATGCACTGCATCATACTAACAGGCACAATGATTCATAGACTTTATTGCCACAAATACCCTTCAACAAATAGTGTGCACACCCACCAGAGGTTCAAACATACTGGACATGCCCCTCCCCACAGCACTTTCAACCCCTCACTGATGAGGTCATACCACAAAGCTGTTTCCTTCAAAATAAAAATTAACTTGGTAACCCCAGAAAAGCCTGTAAAAGTTAGGAGCTATTCCAAAGCAAACTACATCCTGTTAAACTTTAGTTTGTCAAAATGTAATGCCCCTCCCAACTCTAAGTTTCCAGCAAACTAAGCAGAATTGTTCACAGAGACAATGTACAACCATGTAAATGGCTGTATAGAGACTGCTGTAACTACTAGAAGTAAGCCCAAAATGAACTCTGAAAACAAACCACAATGGTGGAATCTTAACCTTAGCAGGGTATATAACAAAGGGAAAAAGTCATGGATAAGATCAGGAAGAGAATCTTCCATAATGATAGGAATTCTCTAATGAAACTAAACAAAACTTAGAGGACTAATTAAGTCCATCAAGGACCATTACAAGGTCAAGATAGCCTCACAGACAAAAGACAACCAGAAGACCTTCTATAGCTATGTCCAAACCTTAAAGGCAGTACACATCAGTGTGCTGAACTGGTGGTCAGTGATGTCATCTTCACTGAGCAGAGACACATAGTGAATTTGCTGACTAACAAATTCATCTCAAACTTTACTCCCACTCCACCCACCTCCCCTCATGAAATACGTACTAGCATAACCTGACCCCCCCCCCCTTATTAACAGGGAGCAGGTCCTGCTGACCCTCACTAAGGACAAAAACACAGCCCCAATGGGCTCCAAAAATATCCCAAGATGACTCCTAAAGAGCTTGAAACATAAACTAATAGGGCCACCTGACTCACATTTCAACTACAGCCTTAAAACAGGCTTTGTTCCATGAGAATGGAGGACTGCATTGTTTATATCACCTCACTACAGTGAACCATCAACCGATCCCAGAAACTTCAGAACTATTAGTCTCACTAATCTAATATGTTAAGTCAGGGAATGAATTATCATGAAAATGATCAACAAAGACACAAGCAACCTTCAGACATGGGAGCCAACCCAGTTTGGCTTTGTCAGAGGAAGGTCATGTCTAATAAACCTGGTGGACTTCTTTGAGAAGGTCACCAGAGCAATGAATGAGGGGAAATGGTGCATACTGCCTACCTGGACCTGGCTAAGACATTCAATACAGTACCCCACTTGAGTGTAGTTGACAAATTCACCAAACTGGGCATAGAATCCTACATAACATTGCCAGCTGGCTTGCAGACAGGATCCAGGAAGTCAGGATTGCTGATAACAACTCTACTTAGAAACTAGTCGACAGTGGGGTACTTCAGGGCTCCATGCTGGGACAACTCCTATTTGGCAACTACTTCTCAGAGGTAAAGGCCAATGTCAAATGTTTTGCCTGACCAAGTTCACAGCTGACTGCAAATTGGCAGCTATGGGATATTCCCCCCATGACACAAACATCTGAAAGCGTGTCTAACACAGAGAAATGACAGGTGCCATTGTCATACATTAAAACTTAATTCTAAGAACCACATTATAGTGCCTTTTGAGAAAACTGCCACCCAAGCTAATATGACAACAATAAGACACCCCTAAGAGCTGACTTGGTAGTCAAGGATCTGGGAACATATGCAGATAGTAATCTGGCCTTTAGACCAACGTGTGGCCAAGGTAGTAAAAAAAAAAAAATCATTTTATGTCATCCAACTTACAATTAAGACCATGGTATCCAGTTCCAAGGAAGTCATAGTACCACTGTATTCATCCCTTTTTCAGACCCATGTTTAAGTATAATGCCTGACCAGACATATGCAACAGTTGGTATGCCCATAAAGGTTCATTACATGAGAATCCGTTGTATAAACATATTTTCTTATATAGATTGCCTTAAAGCCCTATCGCTGTTCTCTCTCTCCTACAGGTTACTGATGGACGATCTCTGCCTGGCATACAATGCATCATTGTGTCCAACTCTGATGGATCTTATGCTCATCCACAAAATAAACAACATCAGAATCACTAGACCCAAGTATTTAAATTTTGATTGTAACAAAAATAAGACATGTTGGTAAGACAGATTTGTCTCTGAGGATCCCCATGTTCTGAAACAGGTTCCCCATCCAAGTGAAGCAGAATCCATCCCTAAGCCTATTTAACCATAACCTTGACCAATGGATGGGAAATCAAAAATTAATTCCAGGTCTGGCCTCCATATTTTTCATGGTTAGAGGCAGACAGTACTGCCCAAACTAATATACCACCCACATAACCTCTAGAAACTTTCTAACATATCCCCTGCTAATAAACACCCATGAGTAAGTAAGAGTAGTGGGAACTATGTCCGAATCTAGATCAGTAATGAGTGGTGTGCCTCAGGGCTCTGTCCTGGGGCCTCTCCTGTTTGGCATATACTTCTCAGAAGTACAGGCAAGCACGGAAGGGCTGTGGACGACTGCAAACTGGGTGCTAAAATAGAGTCTCTGGCTGACATGGAGATCCTCCAGAATGGCCTAAATGAGACTGATGCATGGTGTCAAAGCCATGGTCTCAAGCTAAATGCAACAAAATGCGTAGTAGTCCCCTTTGGAAAAAACAGAGTACCCACAAACTACAACAGAGGAGGTAATCCCTTGAAATCTGAAGAAGAAATAAGGGATCTAGGGACCCAAGTAGATAGTCAGCTTTCCTTTGATAACCATGTTGCCAAAGTGGTTAGAAAATCCTTCTATGTGACCCATCTGATCACAAAAGGGTTCACATCAAGATCTAAGGATATAATGGTGCCCCTCTACTCTTCCCTCATCAAACCTATTATTGAGTACAATGCACCAATTGGAATGTACCTGGCTAGACATCTCCAGCAGCTGGAGAGACCACAGAGGTACCTAACCAAGAGGATTACTGGCCTCAAACAGTTGCCCTATGCAGCACGATTGAAAAAGCTAAGTCTGTTCTCTGTTGCATACCGCTTTCTCAGAGGCGATCTCTGTCTAACGTACAGAGCCATGTCCAACCCAGAATTGTTGAACATGCTCCATCTTAGCAAAACCAAATCTACTCAAGCTACATGCTCTAGGGATATAAACCTCAACACAACAATGAATAGAACATGCTGGAGTGATAGATTCCCTTCGCAGAGACTTCCCTTACTATGGAACAGGGTCCCGATCTACATAAGACAGAGTCCCTCACTATCACTCTTCAAGAGGAACCTTGATGAGTGGATGGGTAACAGAAAGTTCACACCGGGGATCACACCAACAGCACTACTAGATAGGGGCCAAGGGTACTAGCTGCTAGTACAAGGGTCTAGGGAACTACTAAAGGGGCGGTGGATACCACACAATGTGGCTGGGCTAATATATGCCTTCGGGCATATAGCCCAGTACCAACCTATGAACCTATGATACATAGGAACACAACTGGGTTGGATTGCATTGCTATTGTTATACAGGCCCTGGTGATCATTACTTAGAATATACCTATGAACATATGTAGCAGTGAAATCGATTGTTCAGATTACATCACTTACTAGCATAAGCCTCTAGAATGAAATGGTATGTAACAAATTCAGAATGCAGAATAATAGTAATAATAATAATAATAGTAATAATAATAATAATAATAATAATAATAATAATAATAATAATAATAATAATAATAATAATAATAATAATAATAAAAATAATACCATGCATAAGTAGTGAACTAGGCTTTACTGATATTGGAATAAACAATGTGATTTGATAATGAAAGCCAGCAAACTGACCTTTAGACTTTATAGACAAGCCTCAGTTACTTGCTTGTGTCTGTTTATTTATTTATTTATGATTTCATAAATGAACTGGCCGACTGAAAAAGAAGAAGAAGAAGTGGATCTTTGGTTTGGTCCTCATCTGGTATACTTTCTTGCACCCTAGAGTTTGAATGGGATATGGCTTACTGCTCCAGCTTCCTCCTATATCCCAAACACAACCAGTAGATGAACTCATGACCCTGCAAATTAACAGTGGGTAGGTATGACATGCTTGAGTATGTTTCTGTATGCTGTGCCCCATCTAGAAAGATTTTCTCTGCCTTGTACACACTCAGTGCTCAAATATGCTCTGATTGCCTACCAACCCGGAGCAAATGGAAAAATGAAAAACAGCAATGTACAGCAGTCTAAAAGACACTGGACTTCTTTAAAACATACCTGTTAATCAGGTTTTATTCTGTTAAACTAACTCCTTTTCAGATTATTTTTAACCATGACATGGCTTTAGAGAAGAAGGTAAATGCAATATATATGGACACTTAGCCATTCAACCATCTATTTCAGGAAGGAAACTGAAATAAGAAAACTCACTTAGACATGCGGACAACATACAGACTACACAGAGAGAATGAACAGAGGTCATGAGTAAATGCCAGACCATGGCAATTTGAGGTAGATATGTTAGAGATTTATAGGTTGCTATCAGATGATTGACCAGTTAAGCCTTTTTAAGGCTTGGCTCTGCAATCTTACTGGTACACACAGCTAGTTACACTCCCTGTCCATAAGGGTGTGGTAGAGGAATAGGCCTGCAGTAAATGTGAACTTTTACATCCATTCATCCAAATTAGATTTAAAATAATTTGGGCTGTGCTTTGCTTTCCACAACAAAGCAGTCTGTTCCAGAAGAAGGTTGAGAAATAGTTATCATTTGTTTTGTTTATTTATTGAAGACTTGGATAAATTGGTGTGCTAAAGTTCTACACAATAAACCACACCAAAACAATTTGTCATGATGCAGTATGTTCTCTGAAAGTCAACTGAAAGTTAACTATCTTTCTTAAGGAAAAGAAGGGTAGTAACATAACAGCAATCTCAGGCAACTGATCACAAGGATCATAAGATGCTTAGCCGTATACACCATTAAGTGGGCACACTTAAAATGTTCCATTCAAAAGGAAACTACTTTCTACTAGTTTGGATTCCCACTTTTTTCTTCTTTGAAATGTGTTATTACTTTCAAATAGCTATTTTTAATTTTATTTGGTAATTTTTGTTCTTGGTCTTATTTTATATTATGCCGTAGCTTGGTATTAAAGGTCGGTACTCTTAGAGGTAAGTACCTTGTGATATAGAAAATATATTTGAGCTAGTAAAGTTAAATAGAAGAAATTACAGATTAATATTTCAATTGAAACATGAGATCTCTCTACAGTATCCCATCCAGAGTTTCTGTGTTGTAGTGTTAGTAATGGAACACAAATCTGTTTCTCGATGATCTATAATGCAGTGATCAAAATATGAGTGGAAATATGTGTACCACTAATTAATCTCCCACATTGTCCTTTAACATGTTTGCAATCACTATTCTGTCATTCAGTTATGGAGACAGACAGTAAGCAGCATGTATTTATCATTTGGAAACATAAGTAATAAGATGGAACACAAGTAGAAGTGCTCCCTGCTACCCACTGCATCCTTTCATTTCCAACATGGATTTCTTTCAATTCTTGCCTATCACAACATCTAGATTACTTTTTTATTTTGCTTTTCTCTCAGTTTTCCTCTCTCCTCAGCTTTTTCCTTCACCATTTCAACATTCCCTAATTAGCCAAGACTACAATGTAATAATTTATGAGGAAATAACTGAATGAAGCCAAGAATCTAGATTACTGATGCAATGGGATACTAAATGCTCTGTGATGCATCTTAAATCTTTTTTCCCAATGTTTTCTTCTAATGACAACCAAAACAACTATAGCTAAGAACAGACATTCAGTCTTACTCTTCATCTTTGCTTTTTCTTGCCTGAACTAGTGGCATGTGTGATGTCCAGACAATATCTCACTGAAGTGCAACCAAATAATGTGACATGCCTTACTATCCTGTGTCAGTAACTAAGGACCTTTAATCCTCACTACTGACTTCAATATGAGATTGTCACTTAAACATGAGTAACATTTCACAATGTTCCCCTAAGAGCACAACAGGAACACACTCTATAGCCTGGGACTGGACTGTATACTTCTGTCTACCCCTAATGTAATTTCTTATTAAACATTTGAGAACAATTTGTCCCAGTTTAAGACCTCTGATACACTCAGACTTAAATAAATTAAATTTCACACATAAAGCCTGACACAGATTTCCAGCTGTGCCTCTTCCCCAAAATAATATGGTAATGCTGCCTCCAATAAAAGTGTCTTCATGCCCTTCTAAAGGGGTGTCATATTATGAAAATTAAATATTAAAATGAATAGTAGCAAATGACCTAAGCAGCCAGGCTTTTGGAGTGGCCCGGGAAGTTATCAAGGCAGGTATAAGAACTCTCAAATCACTAAAGAAAAGCACTGATTGTTCAGCCAAAATGCAAGTTAATAACAAAAAAGCAAGCAGACTGTAGGTACATCACACCGTTTAATTGTGAGCTCTTTCGTTGAAGCCAATGCTCCAACTTCTTCAGACAAATTCAAGACAATGAATCAACTCTCTTTATACATAAAACACATTAACAAATTAGATCCACCTAAGACAATAACAGTTTATGCTCATTGAATAAAATCAATTAATTAAAGATAATGGTAAAATACCTCTGATACAGTTTCCATTAAAAACTTTTACTCATACAACAAATATTAAAAAATGTTTAACAATGTATGTATAAAATAATTCAGAAATGTTTACTTATTTATATTTTCTGTATGTATATACAATATGTAGACTATACAAATAGTTTGTTGTGGATACTTCTTACAAAAAAGTAATTCAACCAAAAATAAAAATAAAGAAATATAAATAACAGTAATTCTCTTATGCATGTATGTTGTTATGAAAAACAACACTAAGCCAACCACTATCATAAATAATGTGATTAAAAACTAAACAAACTGTTTTCTCATCTAGAAAGTGCTTTAAGCTTTAATACACACCTAATTGATGCATATTTGTTTAAACCCAGTGGTACATGAGCAGGTGTGCGAATTTGCCACATCAGCTCACATTCTTCCAATTTCAACTCCCATGGGCCACCCCTCGTACTATGTTCAACTTGCTGGACCACTGCAAACTGGAACCTATGTGTAGGATTATCTAGAATATGTTTAGCCAGTGCGTTTGTGGTTACTTTCTTGAGTATGCTATACTGGTGTACCCCTTTAGAATCACAGTTGAATTTTCCTTTTACGGCATAGATTCTATCCCTAATGGAGAGTCTATTGCCTATTTTAATGAATTTACATTGTGGGTAACAACCACATTTACCCATACCATTAGAACCTTTATGTCCTTTCCTCTGTTTTTCTAAGAGACATTTCAAAATTGGTTCCTTCCTATAAGTAAATCGTGGGGTAGCTTCAAATATTTTGTTTAGACTATCGTCTTCCAAAATTATGGCCCAATTCTTGAATAAAATGTCCCTGATGTTGTTAGAATCCATTGAATAGGTAATTAGAAAACTACTTCCTAAATTGTAAATTGAATCCGCCCTCTTTTCGTTAGCCTCCACTAAAGTTCCATACTGTGTCTCATCATATCCTTTATGCACTATCGGTCTAAAATGACCAGACTTCCTCTCAATATTAACTTCTGGGAAAATATATTCAAGGAAACATTCAGGGTAGCCCCTCTTTAGGAACATAGATTTTAACAGTTCACATTCTATTACGCAATCATTATCAGCAGAGACCATTCTAGCAGCCCTTACCACCTGTCCTTTAACAACTGCCTTTTTCTGTTGGCAAGGGTGACTGCTCATAAAATGCAAAAATGCATTCAAATAAGTGGTTTTCTGATATATGGTAGTTCTGTATCTACAATTAACCCTGTCCTTCGATAAATTAACATCCAAGAAATTAATGGATTTCATCCCCACTTGAAAGGTGAATTCCAAAAAGTCAGTCAATTCAGTAATGGCTACAATAAAGGATTCAATTACTGTAACTTTGGTTGGATTAATTTTTTGTAAGAAGTATCCACGACACAATGTATAGTCTACATATTGTATATACATACATAAAATATAAATAAGTAAACATTTCTGAATTATTTTATACATACATTGTTTAACATTTTTTTAATATTTGTTGTATGAGTAAAAGTTTTTAATGGAAACTGTATCAGAGGTATTTTACCATTAACTTTAATTGATTTTATACAATGAGCATAAACCATTATTGTCTTAGTTGGATCTAATTTGTTAATGGGTTTTATGTATAAAGAGAGTTGATTTGTTGTCTTGAATTTGTCTGAAGAAGTTGGAGTATTGGCTTCGATGAAAGCATTCTCAATTAAATGGTGTGGTGTACCTACAGTCTGCTTGCTTTTTCTGTTTTTACCAGTTTGTTTAGTTTTGGAGTTTTTACAATGTAAGTTAATAAAAATATTTAGTTTTGAACAAAATTATTAAAAATATAAAACAAATTTCCAATAAACAAACAGAACACAATCACCAGAAAAATGAAATAAATACTGTAGGACAGAGATCCACCATTCAGAGAAACTCTAACTGATCTAGCTCATTAGTTATAATTTCCTAACTAACTAAAGAACACTGTTCCTGATCTAAATTAAATTGCTACAACAGAGCAAAGACAGGCTTAGAGGTCTTACTTAGTCATTTTTAGGTATCTACTGTGTAGTTCAACTGACAAATGTAACTGATAACTGTATCCGACTTCAGCAGGTGCTTCTATAGACTAGCCTAACTGTCAACTATTCCAGTTCTAATTTTCATTTCATATTTCTAAATTCAACCAACAGCTGTTCTCTAAAAGTTCCTTCCTGTCTTTCAGCTTCTGACAGTAACACATAGCAGCTGTCAACATTCCAATGACATCATCTGGTGATCAGCTGAATCTGAAACATTTTGCCTTTAGAATCACTTTTCACAAATATGTATAGTTAGAAATGCAAAAGGAGACTGTTCAAGTCTTTAAACCATTCTGTTCAAACAACATGCAAGAACTTATTTACAATATCTTAACTAGTCATGGCATAATGATACACAGGCTAATCTGAAATTGCATACAGAACTTCAGCCAGACATGCAAGCACAGATGGCAGTGTCTAATTTCTTCACAACATGAAAGGATAAAACCTTTTCTATGGCCCAAGCAACCCGAGAATGAATAGTTGCTTGGTTACTTGATGATGCAAGTGGGGAAAATGGCCGTGCCCATCCTGTGGAGCTGGTGCACATATTTGATGCACCCTCATGGCTGATCCCTCATGGAGGTCAGTGCTGCATGGGGTATTTGTCCTTTTGTATGCTGGACTCTCACAGAATTATATTCATATGAACTAATGATGTGCTAGCACAGCCCACTGCATGCATTAACCCTGGAGCAGGACACATCTGGCAGATTCTTTGAAGAGAAATATGCAACAGTTAGTATACTCTGGGATACTCTGATCTTTTCATTTGTCCCAAACATGGGTTGGACTTAGTCTAGGAGTTTGTTAGATGTAGTGAATGTGGAGTTGCTCTGGGACAGTTGATGATCAGCAATGAGAAGACAAGAATGTGACGAAAAACCTGCATTCTTTCAACACACCCTAATACCTGCTAAATAGTCAAAAGTTATGGGGTTATAGGTTCATAGGTGTTAACTAGGAGGATGACCACAAGGGCCTTTTTAAGCCTAGCCAGGCATCCCAAATCTCTGATAAGTTCTTTTTCACTTGTGAAGTGTAAGCAGGGGCTTGGGAAATTAAACATTTACAAACAAGGGCCATGGTGACAAACCTTTTACAGGATGCCTGTGTCCATTAGAGACACAGGTGCCAAACCAGGGATGAATTTCATGTTCCCCATCCAGCTATCCAAGTTATACTTCAATTGGGTAAGGGAGGAACTCTGTTTCACATGGATAGGGAGCCTGTTCCAGAGAAGTAATAGTTTCTGAAATACTTACCTGTATCTCTAGCAGGTCCTATTTATATCACAGGCAGCATTTAAGTCTCTATAAAGGGTAATCCGGATGCTGTCTGTTTTGTGGATATGCAAGAGGTCCATCAGGTTGGGGTTTGACAATGCCTTGAATGTCAGGCACAGATCTTTCCTAAACAGCCTGTAACTATGAGGTTAATATTAGAGCTTTTTTTAACATTTTGATTAAATGGCAACCTGGACACAAATTATAATTAATAAAGTAAATTTTATGTTTTTTCTTTCATGGAAGAGATATGTTGTGTTCAAGTCTTGATGTTCAAAGCTGAAAAAATAGTAATCAGTGATAAACTGGGAAGACAAATGTTTGCAATGACTCTTAAATCTTATTTGAGAATACTGCTTTCCACCTACCCTGCCCACAAAAAAGGTAGAAAATTATGTGTATCCTTCTGGTGTTAGATCATGATGAAAGTGAAAGCTCAAATGAACAGAGTCATGTATTCCGAGTGGCTGCTGCTCTGCATTATACAGTAAAAACAGCAGGACTCCTGACCTCGTCCCCTAAAAGGCAGCTATTTTTTTAGTAATCTAGTAATGTCAGTCTCGGACAAAAGTGAAAGAACCAATAGAAAATAGCAACATGTTTAACCTGTTGTTGTCTGCACAAATGACATACTTCATTACCCCCCCAAAATATCCAAATATGGAGATTTATTATGAGAAAAATTAAAAGAAAATAGCAATCCCAGTAACGTATTCTAAATATTTATGCCTAGATGGCACATTACCCCTTGACAAGCTATACTGACCTTCAGTGCACATCAATGATGTTTGATCGTGAGGAAAGTTGAAGAAATAATGTTCACATTGCCTACATCCCCTAAGCAAGCTATAGTGATATTCTGTGTACACCTCTGAGGTTTATGAGGAAAGATAAAGCAATAATGACTGCACTGTCCCCGGTTCTCTGTACAAGCTCTAGTGACCTCCATAGAGTGCCACAGTTTTGAACAGGGGTGTAATAGGCTTTTATTTATCTATATATGTATGTACATTTTACTGTAAAGAAAAATACTGCAGCTGTGTTTACTTTAAAAACAAAAAACGCATCAATAAATGGCAGACAGTCACTCATAGTTGAATTGTACTCTAGCTATCCACCTAGTTCACTGGGCCATAAAGCCAGTAATGTTTTGAAACAGCAAAGAAGAGACAATGGGACACATTAAAGAAAATCAGACACATGAAGGAGTGAGCCAGGTAAGGGGAATGCTGCACAATTTGACTGGCTCAATAAGCAGACAGCTACCATCCATTAAGTCATGCAAATCAAATATAGTAAACTTCCAGAAGTACCACATTGGTCTTCATGCTTTGCAATATATGTTATTTTAGTTATTTGAAATCTGGCTCAGGTATAATATAAGCAGTTATAATGGCTGGAAGTTAGATGCGTTTATATCTGTGCTTGTTACCACAGCTACATCTGGATTTTCATTCCATCCATGAAACATAACATACTGTTATGCACTTAAATAAGCACAGAGCTTTTAGCATGTAGCTGGCAAATGAAGTCACACTGGCATTGCAGAGAAAATGAGTTTTCCACTTGTAACATTGCAAGTCTCTTTAGAATTTGTAGCCTCTAGCATTTATAAAAGTAATTGGAAATGTAGTTGTTTAATTATTGTACCAACAATTAAAAAAATAAATGCACTTAAACTGATACGTATTGCTTTTCACTCTAGGATATGCAAATAACTGTGTCTATAATAGTATATTTGTAAAGCTTTCTAACCAAGGAAGAGTAAATGTGTTTCAGGTAATTCATGTTAAACTCAGAAAGATAGGTTTTTACTCAATAATAAAATATTTTGCAGCATTTTGAGGTGAATGTTCAGAAAAAAGAAAACATCTGAGCCATGCAGCAATGCTTGGCTGAATTGTATTAGCACAGATCTTTTATTTGCATTTGAAAGTACATTATGCTATATTTATTTGATGGAAGAGATAATTAGCATATGCATTCTAAGCATTTAGAGCATTTATCTTCTGCCTCTCTTCTATCTCTCCCTTCCCACTCTACCTTTCTCCATCTGTTCTGTGACTTAATAAATACCTCGATGGATTCCAACATCACTCTAACACCCACTCCTGAACTCTAGTCAATACTTTCACAACCCTCATTCAGCTTTTCCATATGAGTATGCCCCTTCTCCATCTTGGTCAGGATCACCCGTTTGTCTCTCACTGACAGGATCTTGTATGCACAAAATATCACCCTGTGCCACATATGGTGTTTTGAGTCTGTTCATTCTCTTTCTCTCTACCAACCATGTGTCCTTCTTCTGCTGCTGGTATTCTTCAGGACTCCTTCCAGCCATTTGATGTCAGTTTTTATGTATGCTCAGAACTACCCGCTGTACTCGTGTGCCTTTGTATGGCCTTCAGGATTGAACTCATTATGTCTTTGGCTCTAGAGTATCATGACCTGTGGATAAACTCCAGGAATCAGTTCAATTTATGCCATGGCTCTCTCACCCTGAGCCAAGTTATGGAATCTATGCCTAAGTTGTTTTCCTTTTTTCTTATGTATATGCTCAAACAATTTGCTGAGAAATGTTGATGCACTACTTATAACTATTCCCCCTTGGTTGTCTCCCAGGCAGAACTGAGTGAAGGAATTTTACTATCTTGGAGTCTCCTTCACAAGTGAAGAGACAGTGAATCATCAGATTGACCATCTGATGGATGGAATGGTGTTAGTCTTGCACTTTGCACTGAAATAATAGGATTAAATTGTTAATTTACTCATCACTCTAGGACTCCACCCTCACCTAGGGCCACAAGCTATACATAGTGAAGTACTTCATAAGATCATTGCTACATGTAGCAGAAATGATGATTCTTCTCATGCTTGCTGGTGTCAGTATATATGACAAAGTGAATGACTCAACAATCTTTCAGTTTCATAGACTACTGGTGCAACAGTCTGTGGCAACTCAACTGAGTTGGGTTGGGTACCTCATAAGAATGCCCCCTGTGCACATACCACCTTACAGAAGACTAAAACATTTTAGAGTGATAGTACCTCTCAGCTTACTTTGAAATACTTAAGAAACTCAGAGAATAAGGTGTGTGCACAGAAAAGCCTGGTTTGCAGGTTGTTTGCTGCTCCAGTATCCCCTATCAGGACAAGTACCTTAGAATATGAATAGACAGCTGAATATTAGAAATAACACATTGAGACACACTTTTCCTATCTGTGTGGAGCAACAGCATAAACAAAAGAATACCACAGTTTTTACATGAACAGAGAAAAGAAAAAAGTGCTTATCTTTTGTTATTTTATTAAACTTTACTGATTACACGGTTCACCAACATATATTGCAACATTTTCTGTTCTGTGGATTTGGTTTTTGTAATCCTCTTGTAATAGAAGCACATATCATATATGCAAATGATCCTCATAAACATCAGTTGTTTCAACTAATTGGCAATTTTGAATGCCCATGACTTGCTTCATTGTTTTCATGGACAACTTCAGACCAATAAAGCCAAACCCATGGTTATTGCAGCCTTGTTATAACCTCACCAGCAAAGCACAAGCAGAATGTTTAATTAAGTATTAGAAACACAGGGTTGTTATACCCAGCTGATGTCCATTATCATTAGGGTCACTGCAAAAAATATCGCAAACAACAAACTAAAACAATGAGTGAGAAGGTCACTGAAAAACCAATCAGTAAAAACTAAATGAAAATTCCAGCAAAGCTAAAACTTCAACTGAGTGACCTCCCAAACCTCCTGTATCAGAGGCACATGGGATATATGCAAATGATCCTCATGAACATCAGGTGTTTCAGCTAACTGGCAATTCTGAATGCCCATGACTTGTTTCATAATTTTAATGGACAATTTCAGGAAGTTTTAGCTTTGCTGGAGCTTTCATTTTGTTTTTACTGATTGGTTTTTCAGTGACATTCTCACTCATTGTTTTAGTTTGTTGTTTGGGGTATTTTGTAGTGACCCTAATGATAATGGACATCAGCTGAGTATAACAGCCCTGTGTTTCTAATACTTAGTCAAATACTCTGCTTGTGCTGTGCTGACGAGGTTATAACAAGGCTGAAATATGCATATCCATAGCTAGTGGGGTTTGGCTTTATTGGCCTGAAATTAATCCATTAAAGCAATGAAACAAGTCATGGGCATTCAGAATTGCCAATTAGCTGAAACACCTGATGTTCATAAGGATAATTTGCATATATCCCATGTGCCTCTGACACAAGAGGTTTAGGAGGTCATGCAGTGGAAGTGTTTGCTTTGCTGGTGTTTTCATTTTGCTTTTACTAATTGTTTTTTCAGTGACCTTTTCACTCATTGTTTTAGTTTGTTGTGTGGGATATTTTTGCAGTGACTCTAATGATAATAGACATCAGCTGGGTATAACAGCCCTTTGTTTCTAATACTTAGTTGAACAACTTGCTTGTGCTGTGCTGATGAGATCATAGAAAGGTTGAAATATGTATTTCCACAGCTAGTGGGGTTTGGCTTTATTGGCCTGAAATTGTCTATTAAAATGATACAGGTCATGGGCATTCAGAATTGACAATTAGCTGAAACATCTGATGTTTATAAGGATCATTTCCGTATATCCCATGTGATTCTTATACAAAAGGTTTGGAGGTCACTCAGTGGAATTTTAGCTTTGCTGGAGTTTTCGTTTTGTTTTTGCTGATTGTTTTTTCAGTGATCTTCTCACTTATTGTTTTAGTTTGCTATTTGGTATATTTTTGCAGTGACCTTAATGATAATGGACATCTGCTGGGTATAACAGTCCTGTGTTTCTAATGCTTAGTTAAATGCTTTTTGCTGACGAGGTAATAACAAGGCCGAAATATGCATATCCACAGCTAGTGGGGTTTGGCTTTATTGGCTTGAAATTGTCCATTAAAATGATGATCAGAATTGCCTATTAGCTGAAACACCTGATGTTAAGGATCATTTGCATATATCCCATGTGCCTCTGATACAAGAGGTTTGGGATGTCACTCAGTAGAAGTTTTAGCTTTGTTGGAGTTTTCATTTTGTTTTTACTGATTGATTTTTCAGTGACCTTCTCACTCATTGTTTTAGTTGCAAGTTTATAATCATTGACCCTGTATACTCAATTCAATGAGTATAATCAGGAACTTAAAGGGAGCATATCATACTCATGAATGTGGCTGATGTGAGGTTTTTATATAGTTACCCTGATTTTTTTCATTAGTCACACTCTGAAATGTTCAATATCCTGAATGTTGGCGTGTTTGGTACTTCTGAATCCTACTTATCCTACACATTCACTCAAAGCTTCAACATAATGCACAAACCACGAGTGTAGGTATCCATGATTTATTCCAGTAAAATCTCTAGCGCTTTAATCCTTGGAGGCTGTAAATTGAAGCACTAGAGATTTTACTGGAATAAATCTTGGATACCTGGCCTGCTGGTTTGTGTTTTGTTCTGTTGTGTTTATTTGTTGCTGCTTCCAGATAATGCAGTCTGCACCCTCCTTAGAGCACATGTTATAAAGTATGGTATTCAGGTCAAGCACAAGTCCAGCCTAGCTTTGTAAAATTATACAATATGGTTACAATCCTCTCTTACTTAATATACATTTTTTTTTTCTACATCATGTACTAGGTAAGTCCACAAAAATAGTTTTTGTGAATTTGACTATTTGCATTTTTGTGAGTCTACCACTGTTAATCCTCTTGCACTCAGACATGGGCAACTCTGTGGCTGAAGCATTTAATCATACTCTAATGGTCAACACATCTCTGGTGGCCCCAGTAATCTGCCTAATGGTTACGCTGAAGCACCTAGTTAACCAACATTTTCTTTATCACTAAGAAGAATTACATTAGGTTTTCTCATCTATTCCTGTATTCTGCTACAGATGTTGTCCACATATAATCCATAGAAAGGTGGTGCAATCACACAGAACTCTTTCAGTGATAAAAGTACTTCCTTGTATCTGTCCAGATTTCTCCAAATGGCATTTTCATACTGTGTTCCCTTGTTCTCATAAAACTTATTTTTTATATTAAACTCTTTTACCTTTTCTTTCTATAGTGCTGGGGGGGTAGGCATAATGATTTAAGGTGTTTACTCCATACATACAAAGTACAGGGTTTAATTCTGACCTCTGGTTATTGGCTTGACTTGTAATAGTCTGCAGATTGACAGCCTAGTATTTACCAAGGACTCTTTCTAAGCTTTCTCCTATGGCACAGTTAAAGGTTGTACTGTTTAAGTTGCCCTAACTAAAACTGCCCTTAATATGTGTATATCCTTGTGGAGATGCTGTTTCTAGTGCATCTCACAATATTCTAAATGAGGAAGGTCTTACATCTCTCAATAAAATGCATGCCGGCATGTCTGATACTGATAAAACATCTTCCTCTGCTTCCATGTATCCTGCTGTTCCACCATACTGTTTTATCACATTCTTTCATGACTGCTAAATCCTCTGTATTGACTACTGCAGATTTCTCTCTGGGAAACCTTCTATTTGCCAATTTTCAATTAATCAGTGCTTAGAAAGTTGTAACTGAAAGGTCACTGAAATGGTTTAGTCAATCGCTGAAGACAGAGAAGGTGATTTTTATGTTTTTTTTCTCACTTTCTCTCTTTTCTGTGTATTTGTATGACATTGTAATTAATATATATGCATCTACATATCTAGATACTTAAACAGATAGATACACTCAGATACACAAACACACACACACACACACACACACACACACACACATGCACACACACACGCACACACACACACACACAGCTATATATAAATCAAAAGGTTGAATAAAATGTTTATGTATATAAAAAAAGAGGATGCACAAGATGTTCAAGATCGTATTATAGTAGTTGGTGTGTATGTGCAAGTGTTTGTAGGCTGGATTTAGAGCAAGGAATGGGTAAGTGGATAGATTCATTACTGTGCATGCCTAGTGTAGTGTGTGTTCTATGTCCTTTTGTTTTGTATAGTGGTACTGTTATGGAAAGTGGGTTTAGAAACAGAATGTGGAGCGTTAAGGTTGGGGCAGGATAGGTTTTGGGTTAGCACACTTGAGTAAGGTAGTGCAGGGGGTAAACCTGATCAAAAATGAGCTAGAATAACATTGAATCATTTTAACAGAGTCAACTGATTGAGTTAATACACTGCTCTACAGAAATAAAGACAAATTTTGGCTACTTAGGGGAATACATCCCTTTCCCTCCCTGCAACATGTTCCCTCCCAAAATTATTTTCTCAGTAATGTCAAAAACAACAGTTCTGTGGGACCAGATATGACACCAGAAAGCCTAATATGTGTTTTCAAGAGTAGCTAAGAATCTCTCCTTACACTCATTAATAATAAAGCAGTAGAAAGTGACTATGTTCTTGATGTCTGGAACTAAGCCAGTTTGGTCAAATTCCACATTAAAGGCCCTAGTATGTTTTTCATACTTTTCTCCAGTTTACCTGACAATCACCTAAGTGATCCTGTGGCTCCATTTCTGCAAGGTAATGACAGAAAGATAGTGAATATAGTTGGCAGTTGCCATTCATAAGGGATGTCAGCAATGATCCATTCATTGGTCCAGAGAAAATCAAGGTCAGATAGAAGGAATATTTCAAAAAGATTCTGAATGAGGAAAACTCCACAGAACTCCTAATGCCCGTGCACAGTTTGTGCTCAGCCTATAGCAAAAGATTAAGGAGAACCTACCCTAGAAAAAGAGCTAGGTAGACTAAGGAAGGTGAAGTTAGAGGAAAGCATCAATCTCAGATGAAGTCATTGCAGATATGATCAAGATGTTGGGGAGCTTTGGGGAAAAATGGATGTTGAGGGTAATCATCGCAGTATGAAAAGAAATAGGGGTGTATCCCAAGTGACTGCCAATGTACAACAACAAAGTAATATTCACAAATGCAAGTAGTGCAGAGGAAAGTGCTTGAAAGTGTGATCCATAAATGAATATTCATACTAGATCAAAGTAAGATTGGTATGAGCAGTTGGGATGCCAGTCAGGATACATTACAACTGACCTGATGTTTCCATTTAGACAGATAGTGGAAAAGAAGCTGAAGCTGATGAATAGTCTATCTAGGCATTCCTAGACTTGAAAAAAACATATGGAAAGACCCCCGGAAAGCAGATTTGGGTAATGCCTTGATGGTACAAAGTCCTAAAAAGATTTATACAGTTACTGCAGATTATGTGCGGGCAGAGTGACAAAAACATGAGGAGTCTTTGGAATCACAGGAGGTTCTCTTTGGGAGGGGTGTGCATCATGGTTCAGCATGGACCCAACTTCTGTTCATACTGGTGAAGGACTCTATCAGCAAACTAGCTAGAAGGGATGATCAACAAAGCTACTGTATTAATTGATGTGGCACTATGCAAAGACTCTGAACAGAATCTCCAGCAAACTAGATGGGACTGGAAAACAGAATGCAGATGGGAGGAAAGTGTGTACAGTGAAGGCAGTGACCATGGCAGTAAATGGCAGAAACCAGAAGAAGTTTAAAACAAGAGGCAGTAAGGAAAAGAGAGGAACAGGTTAACAGCTTCAAGCATCTGTGAAGTATGTCAGAGGATAACAGAAGTTTGAATGAGCTGGGAACCATTAGAATAAGAGGTGCTGCTAACATGTGACAAAAGAATGCCGGAGAAGGACAACAAATCAGTGGTGTGACAAGTAAAGCTCTATGGCCCAGAACCTGGGCAGTGAAGGAACAGTCGATGGATCTTGAGGTAATGGAGAAGAAGTGCCTGAGGAAAGGTAGTAGGATGCATACTGTGGGACAGATGAAGAAATGAGGATGTCAGAGATGAAGCCAAGGTAGCCTCAAATGTATAGAAGTTTAAGGAGAAGTGATTTCTGTGCTTTGATCATGGGCAGGATAACAAATGACAATTTCATAATGCCAATTTGGGGATAAATGGAAAGAAGACAAAAGGAGATAAACATATCTGGATATGACATGGACAGACTGTGTGAGAGAAGTCTAGAGACAGGAAGGCATAACTGCCAAAGAAGGTGGGAGACTAGCTTTGAACAGAGACAAGTGGTAAGACTTGAAGCAGTG
The DNA here is from genome assembly GCF_019279795.1 of Protopterus annectens. Lineage (NCBI taxonomy): Eukaryota > Metazoa > Chordata > Ceratodontiformes > Protopteridae > Protopterus > Protopterus annectens. The sequence continues at coordinate 129,544,156 of NC_056735.1, forward strand.
CTCTGACCCAACGTAAAAATGGGAAGAGAGTGCTAGTGATATATACACAGACACATATATATATATATATATATATATATATATATATATATATATATATATATATATATATATATATATATATATATATATATATATATATATATATATATATATATATATATATATATGTATGTGTATATACACACACACACACACACACACACACACACACACACACACACACACTCACACACACACACACAAACACACACACACACATTCATATATGTATATAGGGACAGAGAGAGAAAGAGAGTATATTGTTCATTTACAATAAGTAATGTTCAGAAAAAGGGAAAATTCAGTTCACAACAAGCAGTTTAGCTGGCAATCTAGATAAAGTATCTTCTCAGTCTTCTGTTCTGAGAAACTTCACAAAACTAGAGCAGCTCTTTTTACAGTTCCACCAAGGATAAACTAGAATAGCTTCTGCATCACTACAAGCAGACATTAATTTTACTGTGACAACAAACTGTGTTGTCCTCCACTTCTGCTTCCCTCTTCCTCTTCCATAGAATTTCTTGAATGACTTATTTTATCTCTAGCTTGCTATTCACAGATGTTCCTTCTCTCGCTATCTTATATTTACAGTTCTTCTGGAATGTATTTTTCTGCTCATTTTTCTTTCCTCCTGCTCACAATAAGTCTCTGTTTTTAGCTTGGTCTTCCCCATCTTTTTTTTTTTTGACTTACTTAGACCTATGCAGCTTTTCCACTTCCCACAACATGCAGTACTCTCCTTCAGTTTTATCAGCCCCATAGTTTTAATTTTAGGACCAGTTTACTCCCTTATCCCAAATGTCAGTCTCATGATAGTAGCTGTCTGTTTGCTCACTTGATACTCTGATCTTAGCCTGAACACTGTTATAATGTATTTTTCTCCTTCGGGTGTATGAATACATGTAATGATGTTTAATTACACTTTTCAAGTGTTTAAAGAACAGATGCCTCCCTTCTCATGGATATTGCATTTTGAATGTGATTTCCCATATCCTTGTAAAAATAAAAGAAGGAAAATGTAGCATGATGTCCTAGCCAGCTACTTGGAAATGGTTTGATTCCCCACTGGAAACTCCATCCTGTTCTGTGCAAAAGATACAAACAGTTCTCCTCCACTCCAAAACTCTTCTCCTAGCAAAGCAAAATTAAGAAATCTGTTTGCAACCCATATATGGAACATCTCCAGTATTTTCTGGTTGACTGTTGACAGGATACACTCCAGTGGTTACCTATCAAATGTCAATAGCTGAGTTAGAAACATGAGGATTCAGCAGCATTTTATCTAAAGGGGTAACTTCTTTTCTGTGCAAAATGGCAGCTCAACAGAAATGCTTCTAACAATTTAGTCATCATATTTTATTTATTTATTGATTTATTGATGCATTTATTTATTTATGTATGTATGTATGTATGTATGTATGTATGCATGCATATTTATTGACCAGGAATATTCCAACTGAGCTAAAAGCCTATTTTTAGCAGAAGTCTGGAGAATAAAGCTCCACAGTTATACAACAGACATAACAAAAACCGTCTGTAACTAGACATTCTTGAATGTATGTTGTTGTGTCTTTCAGCTTTTCCTGGATAGGGGTCGCCACAGCGGAACTCCGTCCACTAATGATTGTTAGTTGATTTTTACGTGCCGAGTTACCAGCCCTGATGCATAACCTTCACCGAAGGTACGTCCATTCACGCATGTCTCCACGCAGAAGACGCTCTAGCTGAGAATGTATATACAAAACAATTACAAAAGACGTATACATAAATAGAACGCATCAGTAATGAGGGTTACAAATAAGTACATAAAGAATAGATGGCAACAGCTGAATATAATATTTAGGATTTCCATAGCATTATTGTTAAAAGAGGCAGAGAAAGAGTGAGAGAAATTAAGGTGGATAGGAAATAGAGATAGGATGGATGGGGAAGAAATTTAAATCCAAGGACAAATGTTAGTAGAATTTAAGCAGGTTTTTCAGTTGTAGAGAAATGCTTAAAGTTTTCTGACATGTCTAAAATGTGGAGAAACAGAATTCCATAGCATGACTACATGAACAGACTAATGAAAGTCACCAAAGTGAATGTTTGGTTTGACACTTCTAGGGTGTTTTGGGTCCAAGATCTTAAGTCTCTTCTCCACATGTAGTTTGGAACTAAATTAAAAATGGGAGGGCACTTACTGGGTTCATATAAAATTTCCTATTTTTTAACTTGTTAAATAGAAAAATATATTTTAGCCCCAGCCAATTAATATTATGAAGTGCTCTACAAGTTTTCTGGACTTACCAGTGTATTTTGCAATGTATTAATTGTTCTAGCTTATGCAGGTGAGTTTGTAGAATATTAGAAAGGATACAGGAGGTGTAATGTAATGTAGGTAGTAGTCTGGACTGCATTTATTTGTGCTGTTTCTGTTAAGTGTGGTTGGCATGGTTCTGATTTGTATAAAATACCCAACTTTTTGTGAGGTTTTTGAAGTTGCTCATAGTCGATATGTCTGTTAAAGATAATTTATGGTCTCTGAGTATGTCTACAAGTTTGGCATAGGAGATTTGTTCAATTAATGTTTTATTCTGTGAAGTAACTGAGACATCACTGGTTCCAAATATGAGTAGTTTAGATTTTTTTATATATATTTTTTGGCATTTAATAAAAGATTTAAGTATTTATGCTAATGTTCTAGGCCTGAGGGTTAAGCTTTATGAGATAATACAACTAACTGAGGGAGTAAGCAGTGCAGATAACAGTGCAGTCATCAGCATACTGTATTAAAGTGCAATAATACATTTAGGTAAGCATGTCATTTACCAAGATACTGAACTGTACTGGTCCAAGTACTGAGTCTTGAGGAACATCTATATTAGTAAATAAAAAAATCTTGGGGCCGTTCTGCTGCTTGTTGTCAATTATCTAACTTTTGAAGTATTCTAATGTGTTGTGTGACACATCTGCATTATCCAGGCTTTGTAGAAGGATCATGTAAGTGATGGTATCAATGGCCTTAGACAGGCAGAAGAGAAGATCAGCAGTGTGAAATATCCTTGTTTTTGTTACAATTCATTGTATTTAAAAAGGACACAACAGTAGTTTCAGTGTTGAATCAAAGTCAAAAACAATGTTGTGTAGGTGATAACAAGTTATTTACAAGCTGCTGTAACAGCTGCTTTTGTAAAAATTTTTCAAGTACTCGCTCACAAGTCAACTGTATAAAGCAAAAAAAGCAACCCCTACTAACAATGTTCAGCATTACGTAATGCTTAAACCTAAAACTGTAAAAAGATGTGTTCAGTCTATGTAAATATGTTAAATCTTAAGCTTCAGTGCTATGTTACTAGTCAGTGTTAAGTTTGGTACTGTGTAAATTTGAATGCTTCTGTATACACCTTATATTTTCCTTAAAATTTAATTGTGGATCATTTCTCCCCGGGACTCTGCTGAAAATGTGCATGCATCCAGTATGACTTTCCCAGTGAACAAATGTAAAATAAATAAATAAATAATAAATAAGTATTTTGGAGATGTGCTACTATGGCAGTAGCTCTAAAATTACTAAGGGGCTTGCTTGCTCTCCCTTTATGAAGACATATTATATAACATTGCTTCCATAGGACTGAAACATAGGATTCAGTTATAGGATCATAGAATCATAGGAGGTTACTAGGCTATCAACCCTGAGGTCATTTGAAGCCTAGCCATTTCATCCCAATGTTATACCATAGATACTCTAGTCAGTACCCATGATTGCATTTATTAATGACTGCCCATGTCCAGGAGGACTGTGGGCATTATCCTGGTAATAATTTACTTTGATCACCCACTTGTCCAGGTTTCTTTTGAACAGTGTCATAGAGTTGGTCTGCATAACATGAACTGGTAGCCTATTCCAAAGATGTGGCAGTCACTGGGAGACAAAATTGTCCCCAGCACATATTATTCAAGTCACAGGCCATACTTAGGTCCCTGGAATGGGTAGTTCTAGGCTTGTTTGATTTAAGGATATGCAGCAAATTCATTAGGTTTGGGTCCAAGATTCTCTGTACACCAGGCATAATTCTTCTCTAAGAAGGCTATACAATACTGGATATAGTGACAGGGACTTTAGTCAGTCTGTGTAAGACACATGTTGGAGTCCCTTTATCTTCTTATTTACAAACCTCTGAGGTCCCTCCAATTGCTGCAGGTGCTTTGTACAGGACATGCCAAAGAGGCATTAGACTCAATTACAGACCTGATTACTGATGAGTATAGAGAGGTTATATCCTCCTTTGCTCTAGAGGCAATACCTTTGCTAATCAAGTATAGAAAGACTTCCTTACTACAGTAGACACATGGTGGTCAAAGTTAAGGTCGCAGTCTACTTGTGATCCCAGATCTCTTACCACTTCGTAGGTATATAAGGTATTGTTTTTAATCTGATAGTGTGAAGGGGCATTGTTTTTACAGAAAGGAATGATGATGCATTTCTTTACATTCAGTTTGAGACTGTGACTAAGACACCAGTTGTTGGTCTGCGTAAGACCTACCTGAAGTATACTGACATAATTTGGGGATTCAATAACTGCAATTGGAGGGGAATTGTGGAGTTAGATTATTCCTTTGAAGGCAAAATGCCGAGGTACCAGAAGAAGAATAACATTTTGTGAAAAAAAATTCTACCCTGTTTGTTGGTTTTTGGAAGCTGAGCTGTACTGAGGTCTTTTCTTAATTTTGTGTTTTTTCTGCTTGTTTCTGGAACACCCATGTCTATACACTTATACAAGTGATTGTACAGGGCTTTAGTGTAAGCTTAGGTGTATTTACGACTTCCAGCTGGGGATGGAGCTTGGAATACATTTAAACCCTCCCCTAGGAAGGTATAGCTTGTTTTGGTGAAGTTTTGTAGTCTGACTTTGCCCTTTGTAAGTTCTGGTGATAGTGCCAGTTTGAAGGTGACTGATTTGTGGTCAAATTTAACTGAGTGACCGATAGTTGCGGTGCTGCATCTGTTTGTCATGTTAGTGCGGATCAGATCTAGTATGTTTGTTCCTCTTGTTGGGGTTTGAACAATTTGTTCCATGGCATTTGAGTTAACAAAGTTGAGGAACCTTTGCACTAGAGAGTTAGGGCTACAGTAGGTTCCCCAGTTGATGGTGGGATAACTGAAATCCCCCATGACCTGAGTGTTTGGTGACATTTGGATTGACTCTAGTTTGGTCAAGTAGGTCTCATGCGCATCATAGTCCATGGTGGGGGATCTATAACTAGCTTTGATGTGAATGGGGATGTTACCCACAGTAATCTAAACATGGAGTAACTCCATAGAGTTGTCTAGTCTAGTCAGAAGGTGAATTTATCTATAATATAGATAGAAACACTGCCTCCTTTGGTTTTCACATGTTTGTTTTGCAGTCTGAAGGTGTGGAAGGCATTGTAGCCTTGCAAGGCCAGGGTGCAATCTGAAGCTTTGAACCAGGTTTCTGTGATTGCACCGACATCTACATTCTCCAGTGACAGAAGTGCTACCAGGGTGTGCAATTTTTGGTTTCAGCTCCTAGTGTTTAGCAGTATAACCTTATTTTGTTATGGTTTGCAATTTTCATGTCTGCAATTTTGTTTTTGAGACCTTGCCTAAAAAAGGCACTATGGGGGAGGCAAGAGCCTTTGCCAGCAGCTGAAAGCCAAGTGGTGCCAGACGCAAACCAGCTCTGGCAAAGCAGCAACGTTTGTCGACCATGTCATCCCAGTTAGACAGAAACTGGATCCTCTTTGAATAACACCAAAATCTAAGCAAACTTTTGAAATCAATAATTTGGTGTTTATACTGTGTTATCATTCTAGGTGAGGGTAATATGATTCTCAAGGCTAGGGACATACCTGCCTGGGACACATACTCAGAGAGCTCAATCATGTCTCTCTTCATATTGTCCAGTGAGGTAAGTCTCAGGTCTTTCACTTCAACATGAGCTATGACAGAGTCATAATGGTACTTGTTGCCGAGATACACGAGTGCATGTGCGATCTGATGAATCCTGACACCGGACAGGCAGCTGACCGTGACTTTCTCCTTTTCTGACCTGGTGAGTGGGACATCTGAGTGTCTCACTATGGAGTCTCCAATGACAAGAAAATTTGTTTTTTGAGTGTTACACCTTAAGGGCTTTATAGGTGAGATATTGTTGACTCAGATGCTGTGGGAACTGTGTTAGTTGTTGCAGTCTTTGTTTTGGAGGTCTCTGGTGTTTCGGTAAGTTTTTTGAGAGAACATCCACGTATGATTTATGCGTTGGATGTGTACTATCTGTATGAGTAGTGGTACTATACGTATAAGCAGAGGTGGGTGAGTTGACAACCTCTTCACTGTTTCTGTTTTGAGGGTGAGAGAGCAGGGATTCAAGATTCTTGGTGTAGATAGAGCTTTCACCCTCTGTACTAGATTGAGTTATTAGTAGAGTGTTGTCAGTGTACATGAGGCAGTTGCTACACTGCCTCAGAAAACCCAAAGACCCATGTCAACAAGGCTAGCAGGAGAAACAAGGGTAGTCCAACTGTCCATAATGGCAGGTTTGAAGAACTGTTATCAAAAAGGGGTGCTTTCAGGACTGATCTAGGAGGTGCTGTGTAGATGGGTATTTCTGATGGGATTTTTGTCTGGTGGTTTATTAGGTCACAGCTCACTAACAATACTTCATAGATCGGAGATGTATTAAAGATAAGGACTAAACTAATGTACTACAGCTGGCTCTATTTATAAGTATTGCAATGGAGTAGGCTATTGCATTGGTTGTAGTTTAGACATATTTAGAGCTGAGAAGGTCAGGAGCTAGTGAGGTAGATTTTTTAAATAGCTTTTTATTTTTGTGAAACATACTTGCTGAAGGTTCTGTTTATCAAGTAAGTCATGTAGAGAAATAGTTGCTAAAAATAGAGGCAATGTTAGTATCATTTTCACTGTGATTTCTACATTGACTTAAGGTGTTTCTTAATGTTTGCCCAGTACTGCCCAGGGTTATTTTGATACAGGAGAAATTGAAGGTTAAATAAAATGTGCTTGCTTTTTCTAGAGCTGCATCCAACATTTATTTATTTATTGACAGGTGGCCACCGGAAAAATCTGACTAGGTCAGAAGTCCATTTTCAGTGGAGGCCTAGGGAGAAAAGCTCCACATCAAATGCAGATGTTACTACAATTTACAATTATATGTGCACTTTACAGTCTATTAAAGCAGAATACAGTTTAACATTTGTACACTTTACATACATTTGTAGAAATACAGTTTAACATGGGATAGCAATTTGCAGTCAAATATTCTAAGATACTAGATCGAGTATATTTACTAGAAGTAGATTAAATCATCTTGAGTAAAAAGTTATGGTTTAGGTTTGTAAGTTTTGAAGAGTGAAATGTTTAAGCATAAGTTACAACACAGAGGAAATATGACAGTTAAGGGTAGTAGCATACAGAGAAAAGTGGTATTAGGGTTAGTAGTATGTAGTATGCACAAGCAAATATAGTTTGGGATATAAGAGTATGGTATGAGGGTTAGTATAGTACACAGGAGTAGATGTAGTTTGGGATATAGGAGTATGGTATGAGGGTTAGTATAGTACACAGGAGTAGATGTAGTTTGGGATATAGGAGTATGGTCTGAGGGTTAGTATAATACGCAGGAGTAGATGTAGTTTAGGATATAGGAGTATAGTATGAGGGTTAGTATAGTATGCAGGAGTAGATGTAGTTTGAGATATAGGAGTATGGTATGAGAGTTAGTATAGTATGCAGGCGTAGATGTAGTTTGGGATATAGGAGTATGGTATGAGGGTTAGTATAATACGCAGGAGTAGATGTAGTTTGGGATATAGGAGTATAGTATGAGGGTTAGTATAGTATGCAGGAGTAGATGTAGTTTGAGATATAGGAGTATGGTATGAGAGTTAGTATAGTACGCAGGCGTAGATGTAGTTTGGGATATAGGAGTATGGCATGAGGGTTAGTATAGTACACAGGAGCAGATGTAGTTTGGGATATAGGAGTATGGTATGAGGGTTAGTATAATATGCAGGAGTAGATGTAGTATGGGATATAGGAGTATGGTATGAGGGTTAGTATAGTACGCAGGAGTAGATGTAGTTTGGAATATAGGAGTATGGTATGAGGGTTTTTATAGTATGCAGGAGAAGATGTAGTTTGAGATATAGGAACATGGTATGAGGGTTAGTATAGTATGCAGGAGGAGATGTAGTTTGGGATATAGGAGTATGGTATGAGGGTTAGTATAGTACGCAGGAGTAGATGTAGTTTGGGAAATAGGAGTATGGTATGAGGTTTAGTATAGTATGCAGCAGTAGATGTAGTTTGGGATATAAGAGTATGGTATGAGGGTTAGTATAGTATGCAGGAGTAGATGTAGTTTGGGATATAGGAGTAGGGTCTGAGGGTTAGTATAGTACGTAGGAGTAGATGTAGTTTATGATATAGGAGTATGGTATGAGGGTTAATATAGTACACAGGAGTAGATGTAGTTTGGGATAAAGGAGTATGGTATTAGGGTTAGTATAGCACGCAGGAGTAGATGTAGTTTGGGATATAGGAGTATGGTATAAGGGTTAGTATAGTACACAGAAGTAGATGTAGTTTGGGATATAGGAGTATAGTATGAGGGTTAGTATAGTACGCAGGAGTAGATGTAGTTTGGGATATGAGTATGGTATGAGGGTTAGTATAGTACGCAGGAGTAGATGTTGTTTGGGATATAGGAGTATGGCATGAGGGTTAGTATAATATGCAGGAGTAGATGTAGTTTGGGATATAGGTGTATGGTATGAGGGTTAGTATATTACGCAGGAATAGATGTTGTTTGGGATATAGGAGTATGGTATGAGGGTTAGTATAGTACGCAGGAGTAGATGTTGTTTGGGATATAGGAGTATGGTATGAGGTCTAGTATAGTACGCAGGAGTAGATGTTATTTGGGATATAGGAGTATGGTATGAGGGTTAGTATAGTACGCAGGAGTAGATGTTGTTTGGGATATAGGTGTATGGTATGAGGGTTAGTATAGTACGCAGGAGTAGATGTTGTTTGGGATATAGGAGTATGGTATGAGGGTTAGTATAGTACGCAGGAATAGATGTAGTTTGGGATATAGGAGTATGGTATTAGGGTTAGTATAGCACGCAGGAATAGATGTTGTTTGGGATATAGGTGTATGGTATGAGGGTTAGTATAATACGCAGGAGTAGATGTAGTTTGGGATATAGGTGTATGGTATGAGGGTTAGTATATTATGCAGGAGTAGATGTTGTTTGGGATATAGGAGTACGGTATGAGGGTTAGTATAGTACGCAGGAGTAGATGTTGTTTGGGATAGAGGAGTATGGTATGAGGGTTAGTATAATACGCAGGAGTAGATGTTGTTTGGGATATATGTGTATGGTATGAGGGTTAGTATAGTACGCAGGAATAGATGTTGTTTGGGATATAGGAGTATGGTATGAGGGTTAGTATAATACGCAGGAGTAGATGTTGTTTGGGATATAGGTGTATGGTATGAGGGTTAGTATAGTACGCAGGAGTATATGTTGTTTGGGATATAGGAGTATGGTATGAGGGTTAGTATAGTACGCAGGAGTAGATGTTGTTTGGGATATAGGAGTATGGTATGAGGTCTAGTATAGTACGCAGGAGTAGATGTTGTTTGGGATATAGGAGTATGGTATGAGGGTTGGTATAGTACGCAGGAGTAGATGTTGTTTGGGATATAGGTGTATGGTATGAGGGTTAGTATAGTACGCAGGAGTAGATGTTGTTTGGGATATAGGTGTATGGTATGAGGGTTAGTATAGTACACAGGAGTAGATATTGTTTGGGATATAGGTGTATGGCATGAGGGTTAGTATAATATGCAGGAGTAGATGTAGTTTGGGATATAGGTGTATGGTATGAGGGTTAGTATATTACGCAGGAGTAGATGTTGTTTGGGATATAGGAGTATGGTATGAGGGTTAGTATAGTGCGCAGTAGTAGATGTTGTTTGGGATATAGGAGTATGGTATGAGGTCTAGTATAGTACGCAGGAGTAGATGTTGTTTGGGATATAGGAGTATGGTATGAGGGTTAGTATAGTACGCAGGAGTAGATGTTGTTTGGGATATAGGTGTATGGTATGAGGGTTAGTATAGTACGCAGGAGTAGATGTTGTTTGGGATATAGGAGTATGGTATGAGGGTTAGTATAGTACGCAGGAGTAGATGTAGTTTTGGATATAGGAGTATGGTATTAGGGTTAGTATAACACGCAGGAGTAGATGTTGTTTGGGATATAGGTGTATGGTATGAGGGTTAGTATAATATGCAGGAGTAGATGTAGTTTGGGGTATAGGTGTATGGTATGAGGGTTAGTATATTACGCAGGAGTAGATGTTGTTTGGGATATAGGAGTATGGTATGAGGGTTAGTATAGTACGCAGGAGTAGATGTTGTTTGGGATATAGGAGTATGGTATGAGGGTTAGTATAATACGCAGGAGTAGATGTTGTTTGTGATATAGGTGTATGGTATGAGGGTTAGTATAGTACGCAGGAGTAGATGTTGTTTGGGATATAGGAGTATGGTATGAGGTCTAGTATAGTACGCAGGAGTAGATGTTGTTTGGGATATAGGAGTATGGTATGAGGGTTAGTATAGTATGCAGGAATAGATGTTGTTTGGGATATAGGTGTATAGTATGAGGGTTAGTATAGTACGCAGGAGTAGATGTTGTTTGGGATATAGGTGTATGGTATGAGGGTTAGTATAGTACGCAGGAGTAGATGTTGTTTGGGATATAGGAGTATGGCATGAGGGTTAGTATAATATGCAGGAGTAGATGTAGTTTGGGATATAGGTGTATGGTATGAGGGTTAGTATATTACGCAGGAGTAGATGTTGTTTGGGATATAGGAGTATGGTATGAGGTCTAGTATAGTACGCAGGAGTAGATGTTGTTTGGGATATAGGAGTATGGTATGAGGTCTAGTATAGCATGAGGAGTAGATGTTGTTTGGGATATAGGAGTATGGTATGAGGGTTAGTATAGTACGCAGGAGTAGATGTTGTTTGGGATATAGGTGTATGGGATGAGGGTTAGTATAGTACGCAGGAGTAGATGTTGTTTGGGATATAGGAGTATGGCATGAGGGTTAGTATAGTATGCAGGAGTAGATGTAGTTTGGGATATAGGAGTATGGTATTAGGGTTAGTATAGCACGCAGGAGTAGATGTTGTTTGGGATATAGGTGTATGGTATGAGGGTTAGTATATTACGCAGGAGTAGATGTTGTTTGGGATATAGGTGTATGGTATGAGGGTTAGTATATTACGCAGGAGTAGATGTAGTTTGGGATATAGGAGTATGGTATGAGGGTTAGTATAATACGCAGGAGTAGATGTTGTTTGGGATATAGGTGTATGGTATGAGGGTTAGTATAGTACGCAGGAGTAGATGTTGTTTGGGATATAGGAGTATGGTATGAGAGTTAGTATAGTACGCAGGAGTAGATGTTGTTTGGGATATAGGTGTATGGTATGAGGGTTAGTATAGTACGCAGGAGTAGATGTTGTTTGGGATATAGGAGTATGGTATGAGGGTTAGTATAATACGCAGGAGTAGATGTTGTTTGGGATATAGGTGCATGGTATGAGGGTTAGTATAGTACACAGGAGTAGATGTTGTTTGGGATATAGGAGTATGGTATGAGGGTTAGTATAGTACGCAGGAGTAGATGTTGTTTGGGATATAGGAGTATGGTATGAGGGTTAGTATAATACGCAGGAGTAGATGTTGTTTGGGATATAGGTGTATGGTATGAGGGTTAGTATAGTACGCAGGAGTAGATGTTGTTTGGGATATAGGAGTATGGTATGAGGGTTAGTATAATACGCAGGAGTAGATGTTGTTTGGGATATAGGAGTATGGTATGAGGGTTAGTATAGTACGCAGGAGTAGATGTAGTTTGGAATATAGGAGTATGGTATGAGGGTTTTTATAGTATGCAGGAGAAGATGTAGTTTGAGATATAGGAACATGGTATGAGGGTTAGTATAGTACGCAGGAGGAGATGTAGTTTTGGATATAGGACTATGGTATGAGGGTTAGTATAGTACGCAGGAGTAGATGTAGTTTGGGATATAGGAGTATGGTTTGAGGGTTAGTATAGTATGCAGCAGTAGATGTAGTTTGGGATATAGGAGTATGGTATGAGGGTTAGTATAGTATGCAGGAGTAGATGTTGTTTGGGATATAGGAGTATGGTATGAGGGTTAGTACAGTACGCAGGAGTAGATGTTGTTTGGGATATAGGTGTATGGTATGAGGGTTAGTATAGTACGCAGGAGTAGATGTTGTTTGGGATATAGGAGTATGGCATGAGGGTTAGTATAGTACGCAGGAGTAGATGTAGTTTGGGATATAGGAGTATGGTATGAGGGTTAGTATAGTATGCAGGAGTAGATGTTGTTTGGGTTATAGGAGTATGGTATGAGGGTTAGTACAGTACGCAGGAGTAGATGTTGTTTGGGATATAGGTGTATGGTATGAGGGTTAGTATAGTACGCAGGAGTAGATGTTGTTTGGGATATAGGAGTATGGTATGAGGGTTAGTATAGTACGCAGGAGTAGATGTTGTTTGGGATATAGGAGTATGGTATGAGGGTTAGTATAGTACGCAGGAGTAGATGTTGTTTGGGATATAGGTGTATGGTATGAGGGTTAGTATAGTACGCAGGAGTAGATGTTGTTTGGGATATAGGTGTATGGTATAAGGGTTAGTATAGTACGCAGGAGTAGATGTTGTTTGGGATATAGGTGTATGGTATGAGGGTTAGTATAGTACGCAGGAGTAGATGTTGTTTGGGATATAGGTGTATGGTATGAGGGTTAGTATAGTACGCAGGAGTAGATGTTGTTTGGGATATAGGTGTATGGTATAATAAGATACACTGAGGAGAAAGAGGGGGTTGAAGTGGATTTGGAACTTGGAAGAATGAAGAAGTAGAAACCGGGTAATAAGCTAAGAAAAAGAGTTGGAAATAAGAGGTAGTGGAGAAGCGGCCAGCGGAGGGAAATGGGTAGTATCTTCTATATAGTGAAGAGATAGGAACTGAGTATGTTGGTGTTTAGATGAGGGCATGGACAGAGGCGAGTGTTAAGGAAATGTGTTTTAGAATAAGTTTGAAAGTCTTAAAGGAGTCTAAGACACTGATATTTGCAGGTGGGGTATTCCATAATTTTGCAATGGTAAAGGAGTAGAGGCTATGACCAGCTCTTTTGTTGGCTTTGCATACTTTTAAAAGCTGTTTGCTGGTGTAATGGAGATTTCTGAAAGGGGTATAAGGCTGTAAGATAGGTTTTAATGTGGGCAGCTGCCTAGCTTATATATTATTTTGTGTGCTATAGTTAGTTGTACTAAATTAAGGTAATGGCGGTATTCTAGCCAGTTTAATTCAACGAAGACATAACAGCGATGTGTGTGGTAAGATATACCAGTTGCCAATGTAGCTATTTTGTAGTAGCATAATTGCAGTTTGTTTTTTAGAGACATGTGGAGGTTATTGAAAATAAGGACCCCATACAAGAGGGAGGGGAGCAATAAAGTATTGGCAAGAGTTTTTTTTTTTTTTGCTGGGGTTGTCCATGAAATGCTTGTGTATATAAAGTTTACCAAGCTTGAAATGTATTTTTAAATGTTGTTTAGTATATGTTTTTCAATGGAGAGTTCATCATCTGTGGTGATACCCACTAAGTTTGCTTTTACAGTTTCTGTTTCTGTATTATTTTAGGAGTATGTTTTAAAGTTATGCAGAAGTGGTTTTGGTGTGAGCAATAACAGTTTGTTCTTATTGGGATTAAGCAGTAATTGTGCATCATTTATCCGGGTCTCAATAGAGGTGACGGCATCTTGTGCCATTTTTAGGAGATGTTGAAGGTTATTGGAGGAGGAGATAATGAAGGAATTGTCAGCATATTGAATGAGTGTGGTTTGAAGGGAGGCAGTATGAAGATTATTAATGAAAATATTGAAAAGCAAGGCTGCAAGTCTGGATCCTTGAGGGACTCCAGTTTTGTTAACCAGGTATTGTGACAGATTAGTTTGCCATCAAATGCATTGCTTTCTGTTAGATAAGTAGTTAGCAAACCATTTGTGAGTAAATAGAGAGTATACTAGTGTAGATAATCGTTGTAATAGTTTCTGATGTGATACTTTATCAAACCCTTAGATAGGCCCAACAGGATTACAGAACTTATTTGGGCAGAGTTGAAGGCTTCGTTTACAGTATCTGTGATTGATATTAGTTCAGTAGTTGTACTGTGTGCTGGGCGAAAACCTTGTTGGGTGGGAGCAAAGAGGTTGTTATCAGTAAGATGTTTCAGTAGTTGCATATGTATACATTTTTCCACTATTTTACTTAAAGGGGAGAGGATAGAGATGGCTCAGTAATTTGTTAATTCATAGTTTTTTCGACCCTTGTGTAAAGGTATTACGACAGATTTTTTCCAAAGTTTATGAACTTCAGATTCTGTGATGATCTATTAATTAGGATGCTGACAGGGTAGGCTATTGCATCTGCAGTGAGTTTTAAGTATTCTGAAGGAAGGTTGCCCACAGAGCAAGATTTTAATTTGAGAGGAAGCTTGTGTATTAGAGAGGTGGGAAAAGGTTGTAGAGATAAAATAGGTGTTGCTGAGATAGCTAGAGAAGTTTCCTCATTGGGGAGGGGGGGTGTTACTGCTGGTATTGCTATTTGGTGATTCAGGTGGGACTAGATTTAGTGCAGAGTTGAAGTTTGTGTTTGGTGTAGGATAGTTTACTAGTTTAAGTATACTACCTATGACATGGGAGTTGAGCATGCCAGGTATTACAGATGGATCTTTGTCAGGGGCTACTTAAGGGTTTTGGATGGACCCAGGAGTAAAGAGAGCTGAGATAGTTTTCCAAAGTTTTGGGGGGGTTGTTGCGTTGGCTGGTTAGTTATTGAGATAAGTATTTTTTTTTTTTTTTTGTATCATAAATGACTAGTCTTTTGGCTTTATTTTGTAGCTGCTTTTATATAAAGTAGATTAGTCTCAATTTTATTCTTATGCCAATCTTTCCAGGCTGGTCTCTAGTTTGCAATATTTGTTTTGTGGCTTTACTTAGTCAGGGTGCATGGTTTATTTTTGTTCTTTTGGTCTGAAGAGGGGCTATGCTGTTGCGAGTGTATAAGAAGACTTTGTTTAAGTGGTTAATGGCATCATCCAGTGGTGACATTTTCAACGAGGACCAATTTATTGTTTTTAAGATATTATTGAATAGTTATTGGTTGAATTTCATTAGATTTGTTTATGTTTTGTAGGTATGAAGTTTATACTTCTGTGGGGGGGAGGGCTGTATGTATAAGCTGGTAAATGGTCACTTAGGGTATTTGGGCGTGTGTTGCAGTTGGAGTACTTGTAGTGATCTGATACCAGGATCCAGTCTAATGTTGCACCTAGGTGATTATTATTTTGCATTCTGGTAGGGTAGGTGATAAGCTGTGTAAAGCTATGAAGGTTAATACTAATTATTGGGGAGTCAGTGATGAGAGTTGGCAAAATGATATTTCAATCACCTATAATAATAGTTTCATCATATGTAATATTTGTCGTAGTCCAGGAAAGGAAGTTTTACAATGTTGAAATATTTTGGACAGGAAATATATAAACTACTACAATATATATTTGTTTAGAATTATTTACTTGTAAGGATGTCAAGAGAATTTTTGCATTACTAAAAGAAGGGACTGGTTTTGAGAGGGGAGAGACAGTATAGGTGTTATGGAAGATTAATGCCATACCACCTGCTTTTTTATGAGTTATGTTATTTATTAAAATACTGTATCCTGGAGGAACTATTTCTGAATCTTGAATGTGTGGCTTTAACCAAGCTTCATTGACTGCTACTATATCTGGAGAGTATTGTGTAAGCCATGAGTGAAAGTCAGTAATTTTATTATAGATACTATGTACATTTATTGTTATAAGTAACACATTTTTTGAGGGGTGAGAATGAGGAGAGGTGGGTGACTGTAAGTCCTGGTTTGGGATGAATATCTCAGCATTGGGAAAGTTTGAGGAGATGGTTAATGAGTTGACAAAGGAGGGTAGTTTTAGCAGTGAGCTTGGCGACTATGTGAAGTAATTGGTTACGTCTGGTAGAGATGGGAAATAATTGGATTTCACTGAGGTGAATATAGGGATATTCAATTAGGCTGGCACTTATATGAGAGAAACTATATATGTGTCTTCTCCTCTGGTAGTGCCCAAGCAGAGATGTGGCCTGAGTGGATGTTTTTACAGGTGGAAACATTAGGGAGCTTTTGAGGAATGTGAGTTGTATAAGTATGCTTAGTGAGGTGATTAGAGATAATATGAAAATAGTGAAAGCCTGGTGTTGTGTGATAGGATTTGTGCATTAGGTAGTGAAGGCGTAGTGTTGTGTAATAGGATTTGTGCAATTAGGTAGTGAAGTAGTGAGAATAGAAAGAGAAGGAGAGACAGTTTAAATACATGACTTCTATGTGTGCTACAATTTTGTCTAGACTGGGTTTTTTGGGAGCTTTTCCACTGTTTCCAAGCTTTGACCCTAACTGATGCCACTTCATTAATTTTGATTGACTTTTAAGCATCAGTAAGTGATATAACCTTTTTTTTTTTGCACATGGAGTTTTATTTTGTCCCTCCTTCCTTAATTGATACTGACCTGGCACCCATCCACAACAGGTCCACTAGCTATCTCTTTGCACCCCCCAGACTATTACAATATTGCTGGGGAAAGTCATGGATGCTACCAGTATCTCAGGGACATACAGCATCTCTGTATCCATCCATGGGGATTTATACATCAGGACTTACCCATTGCCCCCTATCTCACAGCAATGTAGCTTCATCAAGGATGGTTGCACATCATGGATAAGGTATGTATTTCTCCACATCTACAGTAGCTCAGCCACCCTGCACTACCTTAGTAATGGATGCTAACCCTACCCTAAAACTGCCTCTTCCCCGAACCCATAACCCTATACCTTAACATGATTAAAATCTTCCAATAAACCTGCCACTAAACAAGACAGACTTAGACACATAAACATTCACACAAACACACACAAACAGCACTACTTCTATTTCCTAAACTAACCCTTACCCTATAATACAGAAACTTGCACACAAAGACACAACACCCATCCTTTACTCATCCCTGACCATAAACCTAATTCACAAACACACACACACCCACACCCAGACACACACACATGCACACATTCACACATGCTCTCAAGCTTACTACCCCCCCAACTCCACTTACCTGTATCAACATTCCATACATGGACATATCCACAATTTGACTACCACATCGTTGACATTAAATCACACCCCTGCATTTGATGGACAAACATACATTTGGTAAAATGGAGAGGAACTGTGTGATGATAGCAACATAGTGTAAGCACTGAGAATAACATGGCATGAGTAGTAAGAATAAGTCTGCATATTGTAGAGTGATGAGAGTAACATAGTGTGAGTAGTAAGAATAAGCAGTAGCAGCTGGTAACTTCAAATCAAAGGGGGGCTGCAGGAGACAGCTGAATGGGTGGAGCCAATGGGATGGGGTGTGACCAACTAGACAGGGGTGGAGCTATGCTAAAACCCACAAAAACTGGTACTTTAATTAAATATGCTGCCCTGGGTGCCACTGCCAAACTGTCATTATGAGAGTCCAATCAAGACAAATTGAATTGTAGAAGAAAAAAATATTTTAATGCATTGGCTACATGACAGCTTATTTAATATCTAGATGGAAACAAAAAGGTTGCGAGGCATGAAAAAATAAATTACTTTTTAAATACATTACTGGAATACCAGTCAAAATCAGGTATAAAAAACAAGCAGCACTGAACTCAAACCACTTCTTCTTGCACTGCAGTTCTAATTATAATTTATATTCAGCTTTATAAAAGTACAAAGTAACATGCTGAAAGTAGCAATACCCCAAACTGTAAAAATGTTTCTTATCCAAAACAGACTTGCTGTCTGGCAACAACTATCTACTTGTTTCAGGGGGAAAACGTGATCAAAGTAAAAAAATGAACAACAAACAAGAAACAAGCTGAAGATAAATTGCTTAAAGGATTACTGCACAGGTTATGGACCACACATGATAGATTGGCATTCTGTTTAGTTTACAGGTAAAGCCTGCAAAGATGACTGCAAGTCTCCAACAAATGTAATGAGCTTCTTAAAATAATGTAATCCTGTCCTTTATTACAAATACTGTCACATGCATTTCAAAACCCAAGGCTTATACTTTATCTAGTTATGTAAATATTCTCTGCATGGCAACAACAAAAAGGCTTTCAATGTTGATAATTTTTAAGAGTATGCTTATTAAAGCTTACTTGCATCTTACAATCTCAGACAAGCTTACCTGATGGTCATTAAAACATTGCTACTTAAACACAGAGCAACAGGCACTGCAACGACATGCATTTTCTGAATGCATAAATCAACAGTATAAAAATATGACAGAAAACAAAAACATTCTGCAAAATCAAGGACAGATGAAAAGCCACTTTAGTACTTGTGTCTACCTTGGATGGGGGTATACTCTGCACACTTATACTGCATAACTGCTCCTTGCCTTGTTTGGACACATCCAGAGTCACTATGTGGGGGAGTGGAGTGCAACAAGTATGTCACAATTTGAAATGTCTCTGGATGGTGGTGATGGCCCTGACACATTTGTCATACCCCTCATCCTCAGAGCAGGAAATCTGGGCAAAGCCATAAATAGAAGTGGGACAAAGGCCCAAAAATAAGGACAATTTTTAAATATTGCTTTTATAAACTTAGAAAGATAATAGAATAGTAGGTCTTGCATTGGTATGACATTTCTGAAGGGTATGAAATCTGAAACTCAAACGTCTGTCATTATTTTCTAACTTCAGTCTTTAATGGTTTGCCACTTAATTGCCAGAAAACCACAGTTTTATGAAAACGGACCAAAAATGTGATGCAAAAATATAAAATAGCCACACAATACAGCTGGGAACCTGTCAAAGAAGGGACACCTTTTTAATATTAGTACTGTTCACTTGAGCAGCTGACAAAATAAGAGAATCTACATGCATTTCTGAAATTAAAAGTAATCTATAACTCTGATCATTACAATTATTTATTAATTGCAAACCCTCCACATTTTCTTCCAAATTTGCCATTTTGCAGAGGGATTATTAGAGGGACAACAACATTTTGAGCCAAAATCAGGGACAGTTGAGAGGTTTGAATATACCTAATTCTATAAAGTGATTTATTTGCATGTACCTCTCATCCTCTTAATGCAGGAAATCTGGACAAGGCCAAATATATCGGGGGGAACATGCAAACAGTACAAAAAATTGTTCTTGTATAAACTTAGTCAGTTGACAGAAGAACAGGTTTTGCTTTAGCATGCATTTTTCTGAAGAGTATGAAGTCTGAAACTCAATTACTGTCATTATTAAGTGACTTCATTCCTAAACGATTTGCCAGAAAACCACAAATTTTATGAGGAACAAACCAAAAATAATAAGCAAAAATCTATTCATTCTGCAAAAATCTGGAGAGTTAAGAGGTATAGTTCAGCCGGGGCTATCTGAGTTTGCTGCCCTTCCCCTCTCACAAAATCATGGTTGAATGGGGCCTGTGCCCTGCAGTCCCATTATTTGGCTATGTCACCCCATTTACCATAAACACTGTAATGTGCATACCATTTTACTTCTATGATGATTTGTCTTTAATTTAAAAGGTTTATTTTGCATTTTACAGCACAAACACTAATAGACAACTGCTAAACAAAGCAATGCAGTCTCACAATGAAAATAGACAGCATTAAAACTTCTCTGCCCTTGAAACTCACATTCATTAAACAGCATTGAAACCCACATTCAAAGAAAATACATCTGGCCAGTGGCAGATAAAAATTAATTTTGGGCTGTTTTCAAATCATACCCCCCTTGCACAGGAAACATACACGTGTTCTTTGATACACCTTCTTGATTGTATTAAATTATATTCCTCGTATAATACAGTATAGCTGTTAGAGAACATTTTAAATTTATTGTTTTGAACATTTTTTCCGGTAAACAATAAAACAAAATGCATGCACTAATAATGAAAAACAAAACTGCCCAGTTCAGAACATTTCCATCATAAAAGTCTACTCAAACATCTACAATCCAACAGTATCAGTAAATATGCACAATCTCTGCAGAAGTAAAAGTCATCTAAATAATTCCACATTAAAGAGATCTGTAACTAATGAAGAGTTTACTGCTAGCAAACAACTTTATATTTCATTATTTCATCTACAAATAAAGTGCCTGTTGCCGTTGAGGAATAAATTGCCTATGTTAAAATAAAAAAAGATAAGATAGTAATATTGCAATAGGGAAATGGATGGTAAACTGATAACAGGTTCATCGTTACTAGGTATCTCCACCAAAGAGGACATTCTCAGGACTGCAGCATCCACCCCCATTTAAAAGTACAACACAGTACAGTATCAGCAATGCATCTATATACTATGGGAGTAGAACCCATAGCCTTCTGCATCAAAATAAAGTGCACTACCTGTTGTGCTATTAACAATACAAGCAGATGCAGTATAAGCAGCATTCTGTGGATCACTAGTGATATCTGCATTGCTTACTGTACTTATTTCCTTGTTTCACTTGAAAGAAAGTTACTGTTTGTCGTTTTTGCATTTAGTTACTTGTAACACATTGCACTCAAGTTACCTGGCACTTGCTCACTAAAGCAATTATATAAGTCAGCACTAAAAATTAAAAGCACTACACCCTCACTCCCCACTGGCCCTTGTTTTCAATTAAGGATTTCCCAATATTATTCTAGCATGTCCAAAGGTCAGTTGTCAATCTCCTCTCCGGTCCAGCTGGTGAATCTGGGAATCTTGAGGCAATGTTATAACTGCCTCATGTACACAGACAACCCTCTCCTCCTCCCACATAACACAAATACTTGCGAGAGATGCAGCTATTTAGCCAAACTGGAGGCTGAGCTCTCTCATCTCAGGACTGGCAAGACCAGACAGGAGGAGAAGGCAACTACACACACCACAAAACCAGCCTCACATAATGCTACCACTCCATTGAATCAAACACATAAACACACAAAGACATACTCGGAAGCTCTGAGTAAAAATTTACCTAAACAGCAGAGGCCTCCAAAGCAGACACCCAAACAACTGCTACCTCAAGACACCCCACAAGCAACACATAAACCACAAAAGCAGTGTGCAAAGCAGTCACAGCCCTTAAGGCCAAATACAACACCAAACATACTTGTCATAGGTGACTCCATAGTCAGACACACTGACGTCCCACTCACCAGGCTGAACAAGGAGAGGGTCACAGTAAGCTGCCTATCGGGCGCTAGAATCCGCCACATAACACAAGCACTGGTCACTCCATGGCAAGTACAAATATGACACAGTCATTGTCCATGCTGGTGTGAACGACCTGAGACGCACCTCCTGGACTACATGAAAAGAGACATAGAGGAGCTCTCTGATTATGTAGCCCAGGCAGGTATGACCCTAACCCTGAGCAGTATCCTTCCTTCACCAAGAATGATGCCACAATATAGAGACAAGATGATCAGCTTTAACAATTGGCTTAATGTCTGGTGTCATTCAAAGGGGATCCAGTGTCTGTCTGCCTGGGATGACATGCTTGACAAGCCACGCTGCTTCGCAAGGGACGGCTTGCACCTGTCACCCTTGGGATTCCGGATATTGGCTAAGGCTCTTGCCACCCCCATAGTGCCTTTTTTAGGCAAGGCTCAAATTCTAAACCTACCACCCTAGAAAACAAAAATGGGAAGAAACTGAGGGTAATGCTGCTCAATGCCAGAAGTCTAAATCTCAAAATGCACGCACTCGAGGCCCTTCTCAGTATGGAGAACATCGATGTCTGTGCTGTAACTGAAACCTGGTTCAAGGCTCCTGAGAGCACCCGGCACTATTAGGTTTTACCTCATATCATGCGTTCCGCCCCAAAACCCGGACCACACCACAAAAGGAGGGGTGTATCCATATTCATAAAGGATACTCACACCTCCAGGTTGGTGGCAACGCATCTAGCTCGGAAACCATCCAGGTGCAACTAACCATAGGCAAAACTGCTCTACAAATTGTAGCATGCTACAGGCCACCCTCTCAAACTCAGGAACCCCACACAGCCTTCCTGAAGACACTGGAGGGTATAAATGTATCTCCAAACACCATCATATTGGGTGACTTCAACTACCGAATATAGACTGGGAACATTACTCAAGCCCTAACTTTCTAGCCCAACGGTTCCTGGAGTTCATAAATTCAAATGCCATGGAACAGCTAGTCACTGTTCCCACGAGAGGAGAAAATATACTAGATCTCATTGTCACAAACATGGGGACAAAATGCTCCACACCGAAGTATATCCCTCATTGGTGAGATCTGATCATAAACTAATCTCACTGGAAATCCACATCCCCCCACCCCAAGCAAAAAGACCATAGTGAAGAACTTCTCTAAAGCAAACTTCAAACTACTCAAGACTGGTGTGGTATCCTTCAAGGCCCCTGAGCCAGAGGAAACCACAACCCAAGCTGGAAGCCCTTACAAATGCCTTCTATGAACACCTCCAGGACTGCATGGATCAGGCAATCCCAAATAAAACCAAGACTCTTTCCACAAAGGGCAAACGTCCAGTCTGGTGGACCCCAGCCATTAACAAACTTTACAATAAGAGGAGAAAGCTATTACATGATAGAACAAAATCCATAAAAGGGAAGTCACCCCTGATCATTATTAGTAAAAAAATACGAGCACTCATAAAATCAACTAAGGCCAATTTTGAGGGAAAAATTGCCATGGATTCAAAGGACAATCATAAGGCCTTTTTCAGCTATGTTAGGAACCTGGGTGGAAACTCCCAGATATGCTCAGAATTAGTCCAAAATGATACAAAAATCACTGAACCCACAGACATTGCCAACATACTGGCAGACAGGTTCAGTGCAAACTTCACCCCCCTCTCCCCCCCTAAAGGAGAGATAACTATCCCAGCCGAGTGTAGCCTCCCGGACATCTCAAATGCGCAGGTGAAAGCTGCTCTCTCTAAAGCTAAAAACACAGCATCAATGGGACCGGATGGTGTCCCCGGCTGTGTGCTACACGAGCTAAATGAGGAATTAAACCCGCACATAAGGCAGCTGTTTAATCTCAGCCTTACCACAGGATACGTGCCCAAGGAGTGGCGTACGGCAACTGTGGTCCCACTCCACAGAGGCAGTGCCTCTACGGACCCTGGTAATTACCGCCCCATAAGCTTAACAAGTCTAGTCTGCAAAGCTATGGAGAGGATCATAATGGAGCTCATAAACAAAGATATAGGGGACTTGCAGACATTGGACCCGACCCAGTTTGGCTTTGTCAAGGGAAGATCATGCCTTTTGAACTTGGTTGACTTCTTTGAAACAGTCACCAAGGCCATTGATGAGGGAAAGGCAGTCCATACAGCCTACCTTGACCTTGCAAAGGCTTTCGACACAATACCCCACTCGGGTATTGTAGAAAACTTACCAGCTTAAATGTAAACCCATATGTCACAAGATGGGTTGCAAACTGGCTTAAGGACAGAACCCACAGGGTTAGAGTTGCTGGCGCTGTGTCAGACTCCAGGCCGGTCACAAGTGGTGTCCCACAGGGCTCGGTCCTTGGCCCCCTATTGTTTGGCATCTACTTCTCAGAAGTACAGGCCAACATGGGAGGACTTTGGCTGACAAAGTTTGCAGACGACTGCAAACTGGGCACCATAGTGGAAAGTGCATCGGACACGGATATCCTTCAGAAGGGACTCACGGAAACAGATAGCTGGTGCCAGAGCCATGGCCTGAAGTTAAACGCCAAAAAATGTATAGTCATACCCTTCGGGAAAAACAAGGTAACCCCAAGCTACCATATAGGTGGCAATCCACTAAGCACAGAAGAGGTTATCAGGGACCTGGGGACCCAGGTTGACAGTGGCCTTTCTTTTGACACTCACATTGCTAAAGTGGTTAGAAAGACCTTCTACATTGCCCACCTGATCATGAAGGGATTCACATCCAGATCTAGTGAGGTCATTGTTCCCCTGTACTCTTCACTTATCAGACCAATGATCGAGTACAATGCCCCATTCGGGATGTATCTCACCCGACATCTGCAGCAATTGGAGAGACCCCAAAAGTTCCTCACCAAAAGGATAAAGGGACTCCAAAATCTGTCATATGCTGCCAGATTGAAGAAACTCCAGCTCTATTCAGTCGCATACCGCCTGCTCAGAGGTGACATGTGCCTGACATACAAGGCCATGTCCAACCCGGAATTAATGGACATGCTCCACCTCAAAAATCCAAATCCACCAAAACCACTAGAGCAAGCGACTTAAACCTTAGCACGGATATAAATAGGACGTGCTGGAGGGATAGATTTATCACTCAGAGACTCCCTATGCTGTGGAATAAAATCCCGGTCCATGTGAGGCAGAGCACCTCGCTGACTCTGTTCAAGAGAAATCTAGACCTGTGGATGGGAGATCGTAGGTTTACCCCAGGAATCAACTCTGTGTCACTGCTGGACAGAGGCACAACAAACTAATGGGCACAGTATTTTTTCATATAAGGGGTGGCGTAAGCCACAATAATTTGGGCTAGGCTTATAAATGCCTTAGGGCAGATAGCCTAGTATAAACCTATGAACCTATGAACCTATGAACACTTCTCCTCAATGTCTCAGCTCCTTGTAAAATCCATTCGACACTCAATTGTATCTCTCAGCTTTGAAGCACAAGAAATCTGGAAAAAGCCAACATTTATTTGGGGGGATAAAAGCTGAAAAACTAGGGACACATTTTAATCATTGCTTGTATAATCTTGGAAAGTTGCTGGAATAAAATGCTGTGTTTCCACAAGCATTTCACTACAAAGACTTGAACCCTGGATCTTGTGCACTACAGTCAGAGCAATGTACCACTATGCCAGATCCACTGCATCTTGAAAACAGCTAGACTGACACTTAAATGGCTACCATTTATTGAATTTAGTTCTCACCATAGCTCTCAACCTCTTAGCACAAAACACCTAGACAAAGCCAATAATGGGGGAATACATCTCCCAGACATATTGAGTGAAATCAGTTCTCACCACAGCTCTTAACCTCTTAGCACACAAATCCTAGACAAAAGTCAATAATGGGGAAATACAGCCCCAAAAATAGGGACAAATTTCAAATATTGATCTTATAAACAGAACAGTGCTAGAATAAAAGGTTTTGTGCTACCATGTACTTTCTGAAGAATATGAAGTCTGAAATTCAAATGCCTGTCATTATTTAAAATAAAAAATCCACAAATTTCACAAGAACAAAATATGAGGCAAACATGCCATACATGGTGGTTGGTAGGGAATTCAAGCTATTGTTACCTGCTTTTAAGGTACAGGGTTTGAGTCTAACCACCAGGTATATTTAACTGGGGCATTAGACACACACACACACACACACACACACACACACACACACACACACACACACACACACACACATACACACACACACACAAGCACACACATGTCCATTTCTGCTACACAGGCACATCCATTCCTGCTACACAGGCACATCCATTCCTGCTGCACACACACACACACACACACACACACACACACACACACACACACACACACACACACACACACACAGGTCCATTCCTGCTACACACACACACGTCCATTCCTGCTGCAAAGGTCCAACTTACAATCCATGTTTGCTGCAAATAAAATCCACATTCCATGCTGTCATCCATCTGGTAGTAAAAGCCTGTGAGAGAGCAAGTCCTCTTGCGAGAGCAAACTGCTACCCAGCCTGCAGACATTGCAGTCCGATCCTCTTCCAGTCTGGGATCAATGCTGTTGATTGCTGTCTTCCTAATCTGGACTGCTGGTGAGACAGTCTGGATTCTGTGCGCATGCTTCAGACTGGTTCCCAGCAGTCTGGATATTGGGAAATGCAGAGAGTGTGCATGCGTGATGTTCTGGGACTCACATATGTTTTCTTTTTGTTTTACTTTTATTTTTCTTTTTTACTTTTATTTTTTTTTTCATTTTTACAGGTGGGGGGCTGCAGTCCTGTAGCCCAATAGCATGAGCTGCCCCTGAGAAAAAGTCTGTATACTGTACGAGTAATGAGAATAACATGGTGAGAGTAGTAAGAATAAATCTGTATAATGTACGGGGGATGAGAATAACATGGTGAGAGCAGAAAGAATAAGTTTGTATACTGTACAAGGGATGAGAATAACATGGTGAGAGTAGTAAGAGTAAGTTTGTATACTGTACGAGGGATGAGAAGAACATGGTTAGAGTAGTAAAAATAAGTTTGTATACTGTACGAGGGATGAGAATAACATGGTGAGAGTAGTAAGAATAGGTTTGTATACTGTACAAGGGATGACAGTAACATGGTGTGAGTAGTAAGAATAGGTTTGTATACTGTACGAGAGATGAGAATAACATGGTGAGAGTAGTAAGAGTAAGTTTGTATACTGTACAAGGGATGAGAAAAGCATGGTGAGAGTAGTAAGAATAAGTTTGTATACTGTACGAGGGATGAGAATAACATGGTGGGAGTAGTAAGATTAAGTTTGTATACTGTATGAGTAATGACAGTAACATGGTGAGTAGTAAGAATACGTTTGTATACTGCATGGGTAATGAGAATAACATGGTGAGAGTAGTAAGAATAAGTTTGTATACTGTATGAGTAATGACAGTAACATGGTGAGAGTAGTATGAATAAGTTTGTATACTGTATGAGTAATAGGTTCATAGGTTGGTACTAGGCTATCGGCCCTAGGGTCTACACAAGCCTAGCCATAACAACTCCCTGGCTATTTCTTCCCACACTATTTACTTCCCTGGACCCCTGTCTAGCAAGGCAACTGATGTGATGCCCAGGGTGAATTTCCTATCTCCCATCCAATTATCAAGGTTCTTTTTGAAGAGGGCCAAAGAGGCACTCTCCTTGACATGTATGGGTAGTCTGTTCCAGAGTCTGCGGAGTCTCTGGGTCAGGAACCTATCTCTCCAGCATATTTTGTTCATTGTGATGACAATGTTTAGATCCCTGGAGCATGTGTCTCTGAAGGATTGGGATTTCTTTAAGTGTAGCATGTCCAACAGCTCTGGGTTTGACATAGCCTTGTATGTTAATAACAGTAACATGGTGAGTAGTAAGAATAAGTTTGTATACTGCATGGGTAATGAGAGTAACATGGTGAGAGTAGTAAGAATAAGATTGTATACTGCATAGGTAATGAGAGTAACATGGTGAGAGTAGTAAGAATAAGATTGTATACTGTACGGGTAATGAGAGTAACATGGTGAGAGTAGTAAGAATAAGATTGTATACTGTACGGGTAATGGGAATAACATGGTGAGAGTAGTAAGAATAAGATTGTATACTGCATGGGTAATGAGAGTAACATGGTGAGAGTAGTAAGAATAAGATTGTATACTGTACGGGTAATGAGAATAACATGGTGAGAGAAGTAAAAATAAGTTTGTATACTGCCCCTGTCATGACCATACCTAAACCCCTCACCCCATCCTCCACATAATTATATTCTCTTTCTACGTAATGTACAACTCCTATGACTATTTTTCTCTTTCATACTGTTGTCATACTCCACTTTCAGTGATGCAACAATCTATGTAAATATGGATACTTTAGTAGCTACTTAAATATCTTGTATATTAATACTTACCTGCCTTGTTATAACCACTGTGTACATATTTTATGTACCTCACATATTTTTGTCTATTATTGCTTTATGTTTTCAAGTATTTTAATATTGTATGGGTTATGTAATTATATTTTTTTTAGTTTCTATTACTATGGAGCTTTTCTCCTCAGGTCTCTGAAAATGGGCTTCTGACTCAATTGGACCAAACCAGTTAACAAATGTCAAATAAATAAATACTGTACGAGTGCTAAGGGTAACATGGTATGAATAGTAAGAATAAGTTTGGATACTGTAAACATTGTTTTATACTGGCATAAAACACAGGGTAATATAGCTAAAGCAGAAATGACAGATAGTGTTGTCAGATTTAGTTGTTGCAGAATTAATTGGAGAAATGACACTTTGTATAGTTCTAGAAGGGGACATGCAAAAATAGGAGGCTGAGTGTATAGGGTTGATGAGTTGTAGAAGTACATTCAACTTTACTGAGAAGAGTTTGATAGGTGGAGAGTTGGAAGGAAGAAGAAAGTATACATTAAAACACTTGGGGAGGCTGGTGAAGTGGGGGTGAGAAGGAACATTGCGGGCAGAGACTCACATGTTAGCTTGACATAATCAGTTTGCATACGCATAGTTTCATTCTCCTGTTTTGGCTAAACTAGTTAGTACAGAAGATAGGTCTCTTAAAATAAAAAGACATATTTCACATTAAATAGAGCAAGATGAAACAGACTTGCTAGTACTGTTGGCAATAAAAGTATTAAAACTTCAGGGAAGTGGGAAATGCGGGTAGTCTGACAACAACTGGAAGTTATAAACTTATTGTCTCTGGTAGCAGCAGACATGCTAACTACAACAGACAAAACAATCAACTGCAGCTGTAACCTTATTGAGCAGGCTTTTTCATTGAAATATAAAGTGAGAGCACAGCATAAAATAGTACATACATTTTTATGCATTGCTTTCCTTATTTCAGCAGACAGGAGTTCTTTAAGACTCTGAAGCTTCATTTGGCTGGGTGCGGAGTGCTTATTGGGAGCCATGTAGGTGTAGCCTGTTTGGTGCTGTCTTACAGAACTTTATTTCAGCAGATAGGAGTTCTGTAAGGCCTTTACATACACTGACTTCAAGCTCAAAACACAATGCATTGTGGGATACATATACTCTTAAAGTAGCAGTACTGTACAATAGTCTTAAAGTTGCAATAGCTATAGTATATATGTACAATATGTGTACAAACACTGTACCAAGTTACTTTACTTATCATCACATCTCTACCTGCTAAAGAGATCAAAACCTATCATTCAAAATTACAAAATATGGTGGTGCACAACCAGTGCAGAAAAGATTCAACACTTTGAAATTATTCGCAACACATTATTATGACAATATATTCTATTAATATGATTATTTATGAAACAGCAATTGAAAACAAATCACTGGAGTGATACATTACTATAAAGGTTGTGCAGCAACTTAGCTGTCCATTACACAGCCATAAATGAGAACAATAACATGCAGTTCTGGTCACATGAGGAGAATATGAACTATAGTAAGAAACAAAACAGCTATCTGTGGAAGGGCAACTATGGGACAAGCTATTTATGACTAGCATTATATTGTTATAGTCACTAGGCAAAACAAACTTGGTTGGAACAGAAGTCGCACTCAGGTGCTTTGGTTGAGGAGTATATGGTCAGCCACCACGGACTGATGGATTTGAATTTCTACCCTTGTCTTGAATGTTCAGTTGAGGTAACATGAAAAACAGCAACAATTTTATTGGGGTATGAATGGAGAGATAAAATTAGTGAGAAAATGAGATTAGTATTGTTGGAACTGAATTCTTCCTTTTGTCTTGGTGACTGCCTTCTGTGAAGACTGGTAGAGATGGGTGAAGGCTGCCAGCCTAGTCAAATAGACTTTGATACATAATTCTGGCATTTGTAAATATAAATGTAAAATACAGGCTTCTGTCTTAAATGTAAACAAATTATGTTTCAAAAATGTGGCCATGAAGTCAGTGCTTTGAGACGAAACCTAGGTCATTGGTGAATTGGTGCTGCTCATTTTGTGCGTTGGACAATAAACCTGTATTTTTTACATCTTGGGTAATTGAGAGGTTAAACTTTACAATCATGTCCATGCTACAGGCATTTGCAGATCAGTTTAAGAGGGACTGGGACAAATATTTGCTCCATCTGTTATTTGCTTATAGAGAGGTTCCTCAGGAATCCACAGGTTTTTCACCCTTTGAGTTGCTGTATGGATATAGGGTGAGGGGGACCTCTAGATTTAATTCGAGATGAGTGGGAAGGTGAGTGTGAGTCTCACAAGGAGTCTGTTGTGGCATATGTCCTAAACATCAGGACAAGGCTCAGGGAACTCATGGGCTTGGCCCAGGAGAACCTGGCAATAGCACAACAACAGAATAATGTGTGGTATGACAGGAATGCTCGAGCTATGCTGTGGGGCAACAGGTAATGGTTCTCATTCTTGTCAGACACAACAAGCTGCAAGCAGCTTGGGAGGGACCCTACAAGGTGGTAAGAAAGGTAAGTGATGTTAACTGGGTTCTTATTACCAGATCAAAAGACCGTAATCATGAATAGGAAAAGAGCAACATGGATTGCGCAAAAGACGGAAACGCCAAACATACAAAATAGCAAAAATTTAAATGTCGAAGTGTAATGGCTGGCCCATCTGCGGTATATCTCCATAAGGTAAGTGTGTGATAGATAGGACTTTAGGGTTAGGATGTGGGTTAAGGTAAGTGAATAGATAGGTAATGTATGCAAGATTTAGTGTAGTGTTAGAAGTAGGGATTGATTTAACTGTATGCATGTGTATTATTATTATTTTTTTCGGTGTATGTCTGTAGGGGAAGTGTACGGTAGTAATGGACCTTAGGGTTAGAGAGGGGTTAAGGATAGTGCATAGATAGCTGTGTATGTGGGGTTTAGTGTAGTGTTGGAAGAAGGGTGTTGTTAAATGTATGTATGTGTATTATTTATTTTTTGGGTGTATGTCTGTAGGGGATGTGCGTGGTAGTTATGGACCTTAGGGTTAGGTAGAGGTTAAGGATAGTGCATAGTAAGTTGTGTTTGTGGGGTTTAGTGTAGGGTTAGAAGTAGGGTTTTGGTGCTTTACTTTAGGTTAGAAGTAGGGTTTAGTTAGTGTATGGATGTAGTTTATTTATTTTGTTTGGGTAGGTAGTATGTAGCGGGTGGTGGGGTTGGCCGACTATGATAGCTCGTTATTTTATTTTTCATTGTTTAGTGCATTCGGGATTTTCATGGTTCACGTTATAGGTGTCGACATTTAGGTATTCGCATAAAGGGTTTTTTGATTTGGTAATATAGACCCATGTTAACTACATGGTGGAACTGCTAGGCAGAAGGCAGAGGCACAGATTGTACCATGTTAATATGATTAAACTTTACCATGATAGGGAGGCCCTTGTGCTGAGCATTTGCAGTGGATTGCAGGAGGAGTCTGAGGGAGATCTGGGGACTGATCTCCTCAGTGAGACTCGGGCTGAAACCTCAGTGGAAGGGGTAGCAATGTCCCAGCAACTATCTCCTACCCAGGTTCGAGAAATCCAATCAGTGTTGCAGGAATTTGGGGACGTGTTCACTTGGACACCAGGGTGCACTCACCTGGTGCAGCACCAGGTGGATACAGGACCCCAAAGGCCTATTAGGCAGGTCCCTTATAGGGTGCCTGAGAGAGCCAAACAGACTCTGAGGGAGGAGGTATAGGAGATGTTGGAAATAGGGGTGATTTAAGAGTCCAACAGTCCCTGGGCCTCCCCAGTGGTGCTAGTGCCAAAGAAGGATGGCAGCACCAGGTTCTGTATAGATTACAGGAAATTAAATATTCACACAGAGTCGGATGCTTACCCCATGCCTAGGACAGATGAGGCCCTAAAGCAGCTGGGGGTAAGTATCTTACAACTATTGATCTTACCAAGGGTTACTGGCAGGTGCCCTTGACTCCCAGTGCTAGAGAGAAGTCAGCCTTTGTGACTCCTTTTGGCTTGCATGAGTTGACAAAGATGCTTTTGGGATGACGTTTGCCCCAGCAACTTTTCAGAGGCTGGCAGATAATATCCTAGCCAGAGCAGGAGGGTTTACCCTTGCTTACCTAGATGATATTGCCATCTACAGCCATTCCTGCCCAGAGCACCCTCAGCATGTCAGGGAGGTGCTGGGCAGACTACAGAGGACAGGGTTGACCATTAAGCCGAGCAAATGTCAAGTGGGTATGGCAGAAATCTCCTACCTAGAACATAGAGTGGGGAGTGGTAAGATAAGGCCAGAACCTATCAAAGTGGAAGCCATTCAGGCATGGCATGAACCTGCTACTAAAAAGCAGGTGAGGGTATTTTTAGAGACAGCAGGGTACTGCAGAAAGTTCATCCCCAGTTATAGTACCATAGCTGTTCCCCTCACAGACCAGACAAGGAAGAACACTCCAGATAAGGTAGTGTGGATCCTAGCATGTGAGCAGGAATTCCAGAAGCTTAAAGAAGCTTTGGGAGGAGCCCCCGTGTTAGCCAGTCCAGATTGCAGCAAATAATTTGTTGTACAGGTAGATGCTTTGAACCATGGGGTGGGGGCTGTACATATCCAGATTTCTTCAGAGGAGGAACAGCACCCAGTGGTTTATCTCAGTTGTAGGCTCCAATCCAGGGGGAATGCTATGCAGCTGTAGAGAAGGAATGTCTAGCCATAGTGTGGGCACTGCAGAAACGTCAGCCTTATCTGTATGGAAGAACATTCACTGTAATGACAGGCTACAACCCTCTAACAAGGTTAAACAGAGCCAGACAGCAAAATGCCAAGTTGCTAAGATGGAGCCTGAGGTTGCAAGCATATGATATGTCAGTGCAGCAGGCTGCAGTGGGATTAGCAATGCCAATGCAGATAGGATCTCAAGACAAGAAATGGGGTGAAGTATACTCAGATAGACCTAGCCCTCTCAAGCAGCGTTTCTCAAGGGTCACTTGAAAAACTAGCATGAGTTCTCCAGTGGGGGAGAGATGTGAAGACTGGTAGAGATGGGTGAAGGTTGCCAGCCTAGTCAAATAGAATTTGATACATAATTCTGGCATTTGTAAATATAAATGTAAAATACAGGCTTCTGTCTTAAATGTAAAGACATGCTGTTTCAGCAATGTGGCAACATTGCAATCTGCTGTAAGGAAAACTAAGTCAAGCATTTCTTATTGGTCCTTTGAAATTAAAATTACTTTATGTCTATTCCTTTGAAGTTAGAATTTGGAGCCAATGAGTCTGGAGTAAGCATCCTGCCTATTGTTTTAAGGCTAAAGTTAATGACCAGAATATACATGTGGAATGCCCTTTATTGCTCTAAGTGTAAAAGAATGTAAATGCAGTTTCGGTGTGGCCTGGGAACCAGGAAAGTGTAAACAAATTATGTAATGTTTTAGCAGAACTGCAGTTTCAATTTAAACAGTGAGAACCAGAAATTATTAAGCATTTTGATCTTGGAGTATTCAATGTAACACTGCCTTGCTCTATGTAAGTAAGTTACTTTAGAAGTGTGTTTTTCTGTCAAAATAGCTAGGACTATAAAGATTAGACTAAGTTTTTTTCTGTTATGTCAGAACTGTACTACTGAATTATTGTAAGTTTTATGTGATCTCTGAACTCTTGAATAGCACTGTGGTGTAGTAGTATTGTCTTGTGTTTTTAGTATTTATTATTAAATATTTTTAAAAACCTTTTACATGTGGCTGGTTTATGTAGAGATAATTAAGCTCTAGAGTATGTTTTATGCTTATAAGTGATCCTGTAATAAGCCCTTCCAAAGCCTTAAGATTGCTTAAGTTACACTACTATTGGATAATAATATTGCACAGTAATAATTTGACACCCTTTTAAGGGCCTTTGGGTAGCTGATAATTATTAGCTGGTGGTGGCAGTAATCACTACCGTATAGTCTGGGTAAAGGGGGACAGCTGGAGAATCTGTGTCAGCCTTTCCCAGGAGTGTCTGTGAAGTTGTATAAATACTTAACTTAAAGTGGGTGTGTGTGTGTCAGCTACTTGAGCAGGGACACAAAGCACTGGTTGGACAGAGAGGGTACTGAAAATTAGTTTGACAGCTAGGCTGAGATCTGGACTCTATAGCTGTGCCAGTAGGGAGTCTTATTGGGGACCTGGGGAGCAAGGGAGCAACCAGCCCCAGACTGACTGTGATCTCTGTGTGCACTTAAGGGAAATTGTACTTTACTGTGTGTATTTGTTATCCTTTCCTATTATATGAGACACCCTCTCTGGTGTTAGTGGTGAGGACTGAGGCTCCCTGATTGCTAGGCCATGGTGCAGGCATCATACCTTCATGTGGTGGATCCTATTTTTATAAAATCTCAACAGGGCAATGTTGGTATATAGACTGTGTCTTATATTTCATGGAGCATGATAGGTCAACAAATAATAAAAAGACTGGGTACACAGGTCCCATTATAAAAAATTACCCACTCCTGGTATATGCACTTCTCCCAGGATTAGAAAAAAGGCAGTACAAAATCCTTAGAACATGAGAAAAGTCTATCATAGGGTTTGTACAGGCTCAGGGGGAGGATGGTCCCCCCTATGGTAGAATAAAAAAGCAGTCCACAAAAAACACAAAAACTGACAGGTCAAGAAAAATGTATCAAGACAGCAAAGTGGGCAGCTGAAGATAAGAATTTGTATGGTTACTATTGCACATAAAGAATTGTCAGACAGAGTATATTTAGTAAAAATAGGAGACAAATTAGAAGAAATAAAAATACTTGCACAAGAACAGCTGTCAAAAAATACATACAACAAATTATTTTATTTATTGGCATTTGTTTATAGAAAAAGTATTGCTGAACAGTGTCCTGTTTCAGTCAAGGTCCATGGAGAAAAGCTCCATTATACAAACATCATAGACATTGTTTTGCATTGTTACATCATATACCCTCAGGTTCATACATGAACAAATGTACCATTATTTAGACATCTTTGACATTTGTTACATCATTTACAGTTTTGATTAAAAATATTTACATGAGTTGTATATGAACACATTTTTTTAAATATATGGAGGTAAATGCAGTGTAATACCATCAGTATGTGTAGCAGATTGGTTTTACATAAAAAGATTGTTACTATAAAGACTTATGCAAAATCTAGGACATAGAAAGATAAGATAGAGTTAGAGCAGTCCAAATAAATGAATTGAGGAAGATAAAGGAGATGAGATAATAGAGGAGTATATAATTGTGATAATAGTACATTATGTTTTGTGCATCCCAGAACTAAGGCACATATAGCTATATTAGTACCAGTTTAACCAGGGGAGGTGCAAGTGTTGCTTCAGCTGGCATTTAAAGTCTTTCAAGTTGAGGACTGTTATTAAAGAGAGTGGAATGGTATTCCAGCTTTTATCAATGCAGTGTAAATACAGTGTGTATCATGCATCATTGTTAGGTTTAGTTATAGAGAGCAATGATTGGTCAGTGAAGCACAGAAGTCTCTTAGTAGTATAAGGCTGAATAGGGAGTGAAGTGATGGGAATTATTTGGGGGGTTGTATAGTAGCTTTAAGTCTGTAATTAACTGTGAATACACTAGAGAATTCTTAAGTCCGATACAGTTTTAGAGAAAGGTAATGATGTGCACTATATTGCTGGTTGGTTGGTTCTAAATTTGGCTACTTTATTGTAACATTGTTCAAGTTTGGCTGCTTAAGAGGAGTTGGAATTGGTTAGAATAGGAGAGGCATATAATAAGATGGGAGGTAAAAAAAGACTAGTTTTATATATGTTTTGGTAGGTGACAGTATATAAAAGGTAATTTTTTTTTTGGATCCAAGAGGAGTTGTCATGCTATACCTTTAAGATGGAAAAAGATTTCTGACTGAGTGTTTTCTACATAAATAGTGGCCTAGCAGAACATATTAGAGTGGAATCATCAGCATATTGGACTATGGTGGCTACTTCGGCTGCTGCATTTGGATCGTTGATAAATAATTTAGACAGTAGTGTTTCTAGGAAGAAGCCTTGTGGGACTACAATGGACATAGGAAGGAACGAAGAGAAATCACCTTGCCATTTCATTGCTTGGAACCTATTATTGAGATAACTAAGAAACCAGTTTAGCAATTAAGGTGATACACCATAGGAAGAGAGTTTAGTTAGGAGAATGTGATGACTGACTATGTTGAATGCCTTGGATAGATTCAGAAAAAGGGCTGAGGTTAGAACCCTAGAATTTCAATTGTGATTTATTATATTTGTGAACCTTAGAAGGACAGTGATTATACTGTGATCAGGTTGGAAACCATGCTGTGAGGGAGAGAGAAGGTTATAAGAAGTAATACATGTAGTAAGCTGAAAGTGAATTTCCAAGTTATTTTTGGATAAGGGTAAGAGAATGGCAATAATCTGTGAGCTCAAATGATGAGCCGTCTTTACGGAGAAGTATTATATAGGATTCTTTTCATAAGGTGGGGACATATTTTGCTTGGATAGAGTGGTTTATTTGAATTGAGAAGGGATATTCAATGCTATCTGCAATGAGTTTGATTTATTAGATGGAAGTTGATCAGGGTAGTGGTTGTTGTCTTAAGGGTGCAAATATATTTTTTAATTGTAGATGTTGACATCAGAGTGAGTGTGAATGTCTGTGTTGACTTCAATAATTGTGGTCGGATGGCTGCATTTGTAGTAGTTTTGTTTTTTAGGAGTGAGATTTCTATATTTATAAAATATGAGTTAAACTGTGAAGCAAGGTTTTGGGAGTTATTGGTTGGGATTGATTTTCCAGGATTGAGCAATATATTTATGGATTTCTATAACTGTTTTGGATTATCTAATGATGAATTTTGGGTGTCGCTGTAATAATAGGTTTTATCTTGTTTTATGTATTGTTTGTTATTGTTCTTTAACTGTCTATACTGTTGCAGGGATGTCTTGACACTTGGTTTGTAGATATTACTTCCACGCTTATCTCTAAGTTGCATGAGTTGCTTTTTTTTTTTTTTTTTTCTTTTTTAGTTAACCAATGGGATGGCTTTCTAAACTTTTTTTTTTTAATGGTACTTGCGCTGCATGGATATTTCAAAATATTGTATTGAATGTGTCTACTTATTCATTTATGGGAAGAGTTTTTTAAGTGGAGCCTGGTTGATCTGAAGCTGTCCAGAAGTAAAAGTTTCTTTATTGAAGTGACTGAGGTTTCTGGCTGTGTTATAATGCTAAAGCTTTTGGAACTTAGCTGGTGGTTACTTAGGCTATCAGGTAAGGTGTTACTTGTGTCAACATTGTTTGGAGTAGGTCTAGGATTAATTCCTTAGATGTGATGTTGTTGTTTCTACTAGGAGTCTTGATCAATTGAGAGAAGCTATACAGCTGAATTGAATTTGTTGGGTTTTCTAGGGCGATCGGCTCCTAGCAAGATGATTTCCAGTCTTGTGTTGGCTGAGATCCAGGAGACGATCTCATCCAGGATGGGAATGTTGTTGCAAGGTGGTATGTATAGACATATGATTTCAAACATTCATGAATATTCAGATTAAAAAGTGAGATGAGAAAAGTTCAGTATTGTTGAAAGTGTATATATATCATAAGTCAAGAGTTCTAAAATATTTCTTCAGAAAATAGCAACTCCACCTGTTTTCTTGCTAGTTCTACCTAGTCTGGGTATATTATGACCCAGTGGGAGTATTTCTGTAACTTTGGTAATTGGCCTTAATCAGGTTTCTATGGCTATTGAAAGATCAGGGGAGTATTAAGCTGTACAAGCATGAACTTCTGTGATTTTGGTATACAGACTTCTTAGGTTACTGTGCAGTATTTTAGTCTTTGGTGGCTGGAGAGTTAGCCTGATACTGTTTTTGAGATGTATCAGGGCTGGATTGGTGGAGTCTGTGGTTAGATGAGTGGGTCTATGATTGAGATGTATAACCCTTACCAGTATTATTGTCCAGTTAACGATGTGGCTGTTGAAGATGCATTTATATTTGGGCTTGAGTTTATAGAGGATTTTGGTTAAATATGGAGCTTATGCTGTTTGTTTGTGTTTCAGGGTGCAAATGTAATTAATTTTGTGTAGTCTGGAGGAGATATTAGAGAATTGTGCTGCGGTATTGTGGTGTAACTATTGTGTGGTAGATGTAGGTAAGTAATGGTGGGAGACAGAGACTTGTGATAGCTGGTTGAGAGTGGGAGTATAGTGAGTATGGTGAGAAATGCTAATGATAGAAAATGAAAAACTGTCATATTTGGGATTTAGAAGACCATCACTGAGGCTAAAGGATGTGGGATGATAAAAAAACTAGTATTCCAAAGGTGACCCCTAAAACAAGCAGATCTGTCTGATGGATTTCATCTAGTTAACAAGCACTAAGTAGACAAATAGCATTTTTGTCAGAGATAAACAAAAATGTTTTCGTGCAGTTTTTAAATGCTTTATCTTATGCATGGTCCCTTCAAATTATCTATTGTATGACCTATATAGGTTCATAGGTTCATAGGTAGGTACTAGGCTATCTACCCGAAGGCATTTATAAGCCTAGCCAGAATGTGTTGGCTTTCGCCACCCCCTTAGATTAGTCCCCTGTGCCTCTGTCAGGCAGAGCCACTGAAGTGATCCCCGGGGTAAACTTTCTATTTCCCATCCACTCGTCAAGGTTTCTCTTGAAGAGTGCTAGCGAGGAGCTCTGCCTAATGTAGATTGAAATCATGCTCCAAAGCATGGGAAGTCTCTGGGACATGAATGTATCCCTCCAGCACATATTATTTATTGTTGTGGTGAGGTTTAGATTCCTAGAGCATGTGGCTTGAGGGTATAAGGTTTTCTTTAGGTGGAGCATGTCCATCAATTCTGGGTTGGACATGGCCTTATATGTCAGGCAGAGATCACCTCTGAGCAGGCGGTATGCAACCGAGTACAGCTGGAGTTTCTTCAGTCGAGCTGCATAGGGCATCTGTTTGAGGCCAGTGATCCTCTTGGTGAGGTACTTCTGTGGTCTTTCCAGCTGTTGCAGGTGTCTTGTTAGGTACATCCCAAATGGGTCTGATGAGTGATGAGTAGAGGGGCACAATGACCTCTTTTGATCTGGATGCAAACCCTTTTGTGATTAGGTGGGCCACATAGAAGGATTTTCTAACCATTTTGGCAATGTGATTATCAAAGGAGAGATTACTATCTGCTTGGGTGCCCAGATCCCTTATTATGTTTTCTGTATTTAGGGGGCTACCACCTATGTGGTAGTTTGTGGGTACTTTGTTATTTCCAAAGGGAATAACGATGCACTTTTTGGCATTTAGCTTGAGGCCATGATTTTGACACCAGGTATCCATCTCAGTGAGACCCTTTTGGAAGATGTCTGTGTCAGCCAGTGAGTCAATTATAGCCCCTAGTTTGCAGTTGTCTTTGAACTTGGTCAGCCATAGTCCTCCTGCACTTGCCTGTACCTCTGAGAAGTATATGCTGAACAAGAGGGGTCCTAGGACTGAGCCCTGGGGATCGCCGCTTGTAACCAGTTTAGAGTCAGACCTAGCTCCCGCAACTCTCACCATGTGGGTTCTGTCCATGAGCCAATTTGCAACCCATCTTGTGACATAGAGGTTTATGTTCAGGCTGGTGAGCTTGTCTATAATACCAGAATGAGGAATAGTGTCAAAGGCCTTTGCGAGGTCTAGGTAGGCTGTGTGTACCACCTTTCCCTCATCTGTAGCCTTGGTAACTGTCTCAAAGAAGTCCACCAGGTTTAGGAGATATGATCTGCCCTTAACAAAGCCGAACTGGGAAGGGGCCAGTGTTTGGAGGTTCCCAATGTCTCTCTTAATGAGTTCTATGATGATGCACTCCATAGCCTTGCAGACCAAGCTAGTCAGGCTTATAGGGCGATAGTTCCCAGGGTCTGTTATGGTTCCACCTTTGTGGATCAGAATAACTGTTGCTGTGCACAACTCTATGAGTATGTAGCCTGTGGAGAGGCTGAGTTTGACCAGTGTGTTTAGGTGAGGGGTTAATTTTATCTTTGAGCTTGTGTAGGATGCAGTCCGGTCCCATTGATGTTGTGTTTTTGGCTTTGGAGAGGGCTATTTTAACCTGAGTGTCTGTGATTTCAGAGGCTCTATATTCTTCTGGTATGGTTATGAGCCCTTTTGGGGGTGAGAGGGGGATGACATTTGCACTGAACCTGTCTGCCAGGATGTTGGCAATATCGGTTGGTTCAGTGTATTTTGTGCCATTCTGCACTAACTCAGAGCACATCTGAGCATTGCCACTTAGATTCTTGACATACCTAAAGAATGCCTTGTGGTTATCTTTGGAATCCTTGGCAAGTTTTCTTTCAAAGCTCACCTTGGACGATTTTATGAGGGATCATAGTTTCTTGCTGATACTGATCAGGGATGTCTTCACTTCTTGGGATTTTACTCTTTTCTGTACTAGTTTCCTCCTTCTATTGTATATCTTGTTTATGACAGTGGTCCACCAGACTGGTTTCCTTTTCTTGGAGAAGTGAGTCTTGGTTTTGCTTGGGATAGCACGATCCATGCATTCTTGTAGGTGCCCGTAGAATGCATTAGTAAAGAATTTTGAAGCTTGGACAGCGTTATCCTTTAGCATGGGGGCTTTGAAATTTTCCACCTCCATCTTAAGTAACGTGAAGTTTGCTTTTGAAAAGTTTTTCACAGTGGTTTCCTTGTCCGGGGGTAGGGGCTGAATGTGGCTATCCAAAGTGATTTGTTTATGGTCAGATCTAACCAGCAAGGGGTTGACCTCCAGTGTGGAACACTGGTCACCAATGTTGGTAATGACCAGGTCAAATATGTTGTCACCTCTGGTGGAAGTGTTGACCAGTTGTTCCAGGGTGTTTGAGTTTATAAATTCTAGGAAATGTTGGGCAAGGGAGTTAGTACTGGAGTAGTTCTTCCAGTTAATGTTTGGGTAGTTGAAATCACCCAATATTAGGGTGTTTGGTAGGACCTTTATGTTACCCAGTGTTTCCAGAAATGTGGAATTGAGGTCCTGGGACATGGTGGGTGATCTGTAGCAAGCTACAATTTGAATTGCAGTTTTGCCCTTTGTTAGTTGCACATGGATAATCTCTGAAGCATTGTGCTGTGTCACTAACCTGCAGGTGTGGGTATCCTTGATGAATATGGATACTCCCCCACCTTTTGTATTTTGGTCCGGGTTCTGTGGCCAAAATTTATGGTATGAGTTGTAGCCTGGTAGTGCTGGGGTGCTCTCTGTAGCTTTAAACCAGGCTTCTGTTACTGCACATATATCGATTTTTTCCATACTCAGGAGTGCCTCGAGTGCGTGCATTTTGAGGTTTAGACTTTTGGCATTGAGTAGTATTACCCTCAGATTTTTGTTACTTGTACTATTTATGGCAGTGGGTTTGTCTTTTGAGCCTTGCCTAAAAAAGGCAATATGGGGGTGGCAAAAGCCTTGGCCAGTATTCGAAAACCTAAGGGTGACAGGTGCAAGCCATCTCTAGCAAAGCAACCTGGCTTGTTGAGCATGTCTTCCCAGGCAGACAGACACTGGATCCCCTTAGAATGACACCAGAAACTTAGCCAATTGCTGAAATTGATATTTTTTTCTTTATACCGTGGTATCGTTCTTGGTGAGGGCAGGATGTTACTCTGGGTCAGGGTCATACCAGCCTGGGCTACGTGATCAGAGAGCTCTTCCATGTCTCTTTTCATGTAGCCCAGGGAGGTATGGCTCTGGTCATTCACACCAATATGGACAATAACAGAGTCATATTTGTACTTGATCTGGAGTCACCTGAGTGCTTGTGTTATGTGGTGGATCCTGGCACCCAACAGGCAGCTAACAGTAACCTTCTCCTTATTCTTCCTAGTGAGTGGGATGTCAGTGTGCCTGACTATAGAGTCACCTATTACTAGTATGTTGGGTATGTTAATTTGCCTTGAGGGCTGTGATTGCGTGGCACACTGCTTTTGTGAAGTATGTGTTTCATGGTTTGTGTTGGAGAGTGGAGGTTGCTTGGATGTCTGCTTTGGAGGGCTCTGTTGCTTTTGCAGATTTTTATTTAGAGCCTCCAAGTATGTTTTCATGTATTTACGTGCGTTTTTTACCGGTGTTGATTTAATGGGTCTATGTGAGACTGGTAGTGTGATACCAATATTTCCCTTCTCCTCTTGACTGTCTGATCCAGTCTTGGGTTGAGAGAGCTTAGCCTCCAGTTTGGCTGTATAATTGCATCTCTCGCATGTATTAATGTTTGGTGGTAGGAGGAGAGGGTTGTCTGTGTACATGAGGCAGTTGTTACATTGTCTCAAAATGCCCAGATTCACCAGTTGGACTGGAGAGTACACCTGAAACTGCTCTTTGGACATGCCTGGATAGGTACAGTAAACTGTTTACTGCATGGCTGGTAAGGTCAAATAGAGATCCTTGCCCTTCTGTAGTGCTAGGG
This sequence comes from Protopterus annectens, assembly GCF_019279795.1. Classification (NCBI taxonomy): domain Eukaryota; kingdom Metazoa; phylum Chordata; order Ceratodontiformes; family Protopteridae; genus Protopterus; species Protopterus annectens. The sequence continues at coordinate 129,586,511 of NC_056735.1, forward strand.
TTTATAAGTATTTGCTATGAGTTCTGAGCAAGTGTCGGGCCGAGAAATGAATGACTTGAATGCTTAAGTTGAAAGTCTGTCTAGTTCCAAGGGAAAATTTGAAGAGGCGACTTTGTGGAGCCAGGAATAGTTATACCCTTACTAACCAATGCTGCCAGACGTGCAAAACCGGACAAATGCGTTTTTTATAGCAGGGAACAGAAAGAGATAGAAATGAACCCAAAATGGCCAATAAACTACAACTTTCTGACCTGAAACCACTCCACCAGGGACAAATAGGCTGCTCAAAGCTCCCCTCTCTGACAGGTGAACAGAGAAACTTCCTTCTATCCAAGTAAGTTATGTGTTAGAAAAATGTGTATTTGAATATATGGAAAATGCTAGTTTAAAAGCAAAGTAGTATATAATGCATTTTATTCTATTAATCATATAGTAGAGAGGATTAATTCATGTTTAAATGTAAAGTAGTTTTGAAACTGCAGTGTGGCTTGAAGCAAGCTGACCTTCGACCCTTGCAGATGCTAGCTTAGCAAGTTTTAATGTTTATGCTTTTCACAAATGATTATCTGCTGGGTCAGGAAATTAAATGTGTGAAATAATGAAATCTTCTGCTCTTTTCTGCTGGGATGATTTGGCCTTGGATATGTATTACTGAGACAGCACGCAGCTGTGTGAGAAAGTGTAACAGAGAACAAAGATGTGTATTAAAAGACTGAATCTGCTATTGTATTCGAACTGATATGAAACCTTGAAGAAGTAACTTTACAGAAAGACATTATGTCTGACCAGGTGGATAGCAAGGCCGTATTGTTACCAGAGAAAAACTTTTTTAAAATATACAGCATCAGCAGTTTTAATAAATAGAGGACTGTAAGCTAAAGTGATGTAGATGCCCTGTGACATACCACATCAGTAAGGTGGGCACAGCTTGAACATTAAACCTATATAAAATTGTGTGCTTCCTGTTTCATGTTAGACAAAATTCTGTACTTGTATGTTTTTTGCCTCCTGGTGTACACTAGTAAACATTTAAATCTGAACCTCCTGTGTATTGAATTCTTGATTTTATTTGACAGTTTGGTCCTTCTTAGCCGGAATTCCCTCGGACAGCTGCAGATCAGGGTCTACCGGTGGTCGAATACTGCGCAGGAGAATTTACCAAAACGGTTCTTCTTGGGTGAAAAGACCTCTGACTGAATTGTCATTTAAAGAGGCTGGCCACTTTCTGATCTGTGGCCGAAGAGCGGATATTGGACGATTCAATACCGGAGGCTCAGGTAGGAAAAATTTGCCTTTTTTCTGTTTTAGATCAGGGACTAGGTTACAGTATATTGTTGTCGAGATTTGTTTTGCAGATCAGGGACAAAAGGAAGTACTGTATATTTGGTCATAGATCAGGGTAACAGAATAAGGTAGGCAGTTATTCTAGATAAACTGTGAACAGAAACTGAAAATTTGATATCACGTGATAAAAAAGGGTTACGTAACATTTTCTTTACTATGGGAAATCAGTGCACTAAAACATTGCGAGATCCGCCCCTAACCGAATACGCAAAATACATGCAATCACAACGTTCCGATAACGTTAGGTATTATACGAAATGGGTTAACAAGTATGAATTTGATGTTAAACTAGATAAAACTTCACTAGTTAAACTCCTTAAGCAGCTTAAATCTGATGCAGGAGGTCAGGCAAAAAAGCAACGCCAATTAAGCATTCCTCAGGCACACAGGTGGATTAAGGAAGCAAATCGTAGAGAACAAAAGCTAAAAAATTCAAAAACATTGTTTTTAGACAAAAAAGATAATAACTTGGTAATAGCAACAGCTCCTCCTCCCTTGCCCCCTCCCTTACCCTTTTCAGGATATAAAGCGAGTAGACAGGCTGGTCCGCCTCCGCGTTATCCTGAAGTTTCAGCAAGACCACAACCATTTGTTAGAGATCCTATTGAAACTAGGTCCCAAACACGTAAAACACATAGGCACACAAAATCATATCAAATAGAGAGAAACCTACAGGATGAGAGTGAGGAAAAAATATGCCCACTTATAAAAGTTCCAAATCCTCAGGCAGGACAGGAAGGGCAAAACCCAACACTTTTAGTATACAGACCATAAACACCGGAAAATATCCGAAAGGCTACTGAGGGAATCCCCCATCCAAAAGTTAATTTTACAAAATTTTTAAAAGATTTACAAGGCATGAAGTTGAGTTACCACTTGAATGGGGAAAAAGTAGAAAAAGTAGCAAGACAAATTATAGGTCCAGATTGGCACATGATTTGTGGCGCCTAAAATCCTCGTAATGCAGAGCTTAAACCACTCCCACATAGTGACGCAGAGTTAAACAACAGAGTAAAAGGTCTAAGACCAAATCTCTGAAAAATGGAAACCTAGAGCAGACTAGACTTGCATTAATCAATGCATACAACAAAAAAAATGAGACAATAGATGGGTACTATGCTAGATTATTAAAATGTTTTAATAATCATATCGGTATGTCGGTTCCTGAGAACCAAACGAATAATTCCCCGTATAAACAACAATTGAAAAATGCATTTTTAAAAGGTTGCATTGCACCTATTAGTAGCTTCATTACGAAGCATATGATAGACCATCGAACAGGGAGGCTACAAGCCTTACTTAAATATGCTAGACATGCTGAGAGACATTTTAATAGTAAAAAGAAAAAGAAGGCGCAAGTCTTCACTGCTGAAGACAAAGCTAAAGTGTTTGTATTACAGTCAGGTAAAAAGGGCAAAAACAATGCCCAGGAAAACAAACAGTCTGACAAACGATCAAAAGGTTATGAACAGAGAAAGAAGAGAGGTAAATGCTTCAAGTGTGGGAAAAAGGGACATCTAGCAAGAAATTGTAAGCAACACAAAAAGGTAATTACAAAAGATAAGGGAGATGAGGACTGACTATAAGATAGTAAAGATACATCATGTGAAAGTCAGAAAAAGTTAATAAACAAAAAACAAATGTAAATGTGATAGAAGAAGTAAAAAAAGTGCAAGTAGATATGGAAGATAAAGAAAGTGAAATTTTGGACTAAGCATTATTGAGCTTAGAGCTCTACTTAGCAGATACGAAACCAAAAGTTACACTTCTGGTAGAGGGAAGGAAAGTCAAATTCCTGTGTGACTCAGGAGCGTCACGGACTTTGATACACCCCTCCAAGTTACCAGAACATTCTGAATCACCTAATTATATACCAGTAAAAGCAGCAAATAGACAGCTATACAGGGAACCACTTTCCCATGATATAGCAATAACTGACCCTGTTTCAGGTATGACCCAGAGAAGTAAAATTGTTGTTTCTGCAAAGTGTCCAGTAAACTTATTGGGCAAAAACCTTATGCAAATATTTGGCATAGCAATAGTTCCAACTGTACAAGGTATGGAGGCACAGAGACAAATAAATACCTTTGTAGTGCGATCGGAGGGTAAAACTTTTTACTGGTACAGCCAGGACCTAGTCACGACTGGTCCAGGGGCAGTAACCGAAAAACTGATAAACGTAGCCATCAGTAAAGCCCCCTCCCTCGACACTGATCGACAGCATTTGTTACACTGTACTCTATACTACCGTACTACACCAGGACCCGATAAAGAGTATGAGCAAAAATTGTTTAAAAATCGTGCAACTAGATTAGTATTGCATATTTTGTACTGGGATACTGAGGGGAACAGTGTAGTTAGCTGTTCATTACCTCAAAAATTCCTTGCATTATATAGATCAAATCGATTACCACATGTCAGCTTGACAAAAACAAAAGTGTAAAATGTGCAGACTTAAAAAAAAAAGTAACAAGATGGGAAAAACAGACTGATTTAAAACTATCAGAACAAGGGGTACAAAAACAAAAACTGAATTGGTTGACACAAACACATCCAGCTGTACACTTGCAATCTAGTGAGGACAGCTGATTAGTGTATTTATTAAAAAAAAAAAAAAAGGCCTTATGTAAAATTCCAGCAACTTTTTGGACAACAGGCAAGTCAAATGTAGGACTTATTCAAACAGCAGGACCAGTTACAATTACCCCAAAGTCAGCTTTTAGACCACAAAAAAGACAATACCCTTTAAAAAAGGATGCAGAAATAGGAATTAAGCCTATAATAGCAGCATTACTCAAAGAAGGAGTACTGGTAGAATCTCCTGATTCACCATGTAATACACCCCTATTTCCTGTTAAAAAAGCAAACGGAAAATGGCGGATGGTACAAGATTTACAAGCTATAAATAATGCAGTAATACCTAGAGCACCTACGGTGCCAGACCCACATACTTTGTTAAACGATTTAAAACCGCAACAGAAGTATTTCTCTGTGGTAGATATTAGCAATGCTTTCTTTTCAATACCTATACATCCTGATAGTCAATATTGGTTTGCATTTACATTTCAAGGTAAAAGGTATACATATACTCGACTACCACAGGGATATTGTGAGAGCCCAACAATATTTGCACAAGAAATGGCTAACAATCTGGCAGGGTTTACCCCACTGAGAGGTAGTCAAATTCTACTTTATGTAAATGACATCTTGCTAGCAGCCCCCACCCAGCAACAATGCAGGGAGGATACTGTAGCATTATTAAAATTTTTAGCAACACAAGGACACAAAGTAAACAAAAGTAAGTTACAACTTTGGAAAAAACAAGTTAGATACCTAGGATATGTAATATCCAATGAAGGTAAAATATTAGATGAGAAAAAAAAGAACAGCAATCTTGCAAGCACCCAAACCAACAACCAAAAAGAAAATGATGTCTTTCTTGGGTACAACTAATTTTTGTCGGAGCTGGATACCAAATTATGCTTTGGAATCTGCTCCACTGACTGACTTAATATATAAAACACCAATGGCAGCACAGGATATTTTACAATGGACAACTGAAGCAGAAACGGCTTTCTTCAGGTTAAAGCAGTTAATAGCTTCTTCATTAGTTTTAGGACTTTCGAATTATCACAAACGGTTCTTTCAGACCGTAGATTGCAAGCAAGGATATATGACGTCAGTATTGACACAACAACATGGGGATAAGCAACGCCCCATAGCCTATTATTCATCACAGTTAGATCCAGTGGCGCGATCTTTGTCTCACTGTGTACAAGCAGTAGTTGCAGCTGCAATGGCAGTACAGGCTTCGGCCTCAGTGGTGTTATTCCACCCCCTCATATTGAGAGAGCCTCATGCAGTTGCAATAATTTTACTGCAAGAAAAAGTGGCATACCTATCTCCTGCTAGACATCTTTCATGTATGACTATACTGCTGAGCCAACCTCATATGACAATTGAACAATGTACGACATTAAATCCATCAACATTACTTCCAACTCCTGCAGATGGCACACCACACAGCTGCCTGCAGGAAATTAAACAGTTAGCTTTGCCTAGACAAGATCTCACAGATATGCCCTTAAATAATGCCGAGGTGACATATTACGTGGATGGCTCATGCAGAAGGGGTCCTACAAAAAAAAAATCTGGTAGGGTATGCAGTAGTTACAGACACTAAAATTTTAAAAGCTCAGTCTTTACCACATAACTTATCTGCACAAGCAGCAGAATTGATAGCTTTAACGAGGGCATGTACTTTAGCAAAAAACAAGTGTGTAAACATATATACTGATAGTCAGTATGCTTTTTCTACAGTACATGTATTTGCACAACAATGGAAAAATAGAAAAATTATAACATCTAGTGAAAAACCTATTAATCATGCGCAATTTATTTTGGAGTTATTATAATCTATTCAGTTACCTACCAAAGTAGCTATTTGTAAATGTGTAGCTCATACAAAACAACAGGATAATATTTCAAAAGACAATGCACAAGCTGATGCAGCTGCAAAGCAAGCAGCCTCTGACTCAAAAACGTTACTTTTGAATGAGGAATTACAACCCTCTGAAATTTTAGATTTAGACATGTTAAAAACAATGCAGACACTTACTACAAAAGCAGAAAAACAAAAATGGGTAAAATGAGGTGCAATTCTTAAAAATGGACTGTACATTTCCAAAGAGAAAAAAACAATATTGCTGTCTAATTTATTTAGATATGCAGCTTTGTTGAGCCATGGGCAGTGCCATGTCTCAAAAGGGGGGATGGTACAGTTAGTAAACCGAATATTCCAAACATATGGATTCACAAATTACACACAAAAATTTTGTGCAGCTTGTCATACTTGTAACAAGCACCATGCACAAGGGGCATTTAAAACCAAGCAAGGAAGTTTTCCTATACCACCATACCCATTCCATACTATTTGTATGGATTTCATAAAATTGAATAAGTGTAAAGGGAAAAAGTTTTGTTTAGTTATTGTAGACATGTTTTCCAAATGGGTAGAAGCTTTTCCAACCAAAAACCCGGATGCAGCAACAGTGGCAAAAGCCCTGATAAAAGAAATAATCCCTAGATTTGGCATTCCGAAAAGGATTTATAGTGACAACAGCACTCATTTCATAAATCAGACAATCCAGCAACTTGGGGGATTTTTTGGTATCTCCTTAAAGAACCATTGTGCCTACCACCCACAGTCAGCAGGACTGGTGGAAAGGTACAATGGTACCCTCAAAAATAAGCTTAGGAAGCTAGTTGAGGAAACCCAAAAGAATTGGATATACTGTCTGCCTTTGGCACTGCTGAGTATGAGAACGGTTCCAAATGTAAAGGGTTTGACTCCCTTTAAAATGTTTTTTGGGACAGCATATTATGTGCCTCAGTGGAAAGCTTTCATGCCTGCAGAGCAAGAGGCTGACAGTTCATTAACTAGTTATATGACAAAACTGTTAACAAATAAATCTGTTTTGCAGTTTAACTCTTTTTCAGATAAAAAACAGACCAGACGGTAGAAGCAGTCTTGGCCCCTGGGACGTTTTTGTGGCTAAAAGTGACAAAAAGTAAAAATTGGGTGAGTCCAAAGTGAGAGGGACCATACCAGGTTCTGTTGGCAATGCCTACTGCAGTTAGAGTGGCCAAGAGGACGTCCTGGGTTCATTTGACACATTGCAAACCGGTAAAAAACTTTCAACTTGATAAAAACTTTGTGACTGATATACAACCAAACCGAGATGGCCAAAAACAAAACGAATAGAAATTTAGATCAACCCCAGAGATGTTGCATAATTATTTTTTTAAGTGTACATTTATTGTGACAATTTTCCTCTTGTTGTGGTTTATCCTACACACAACCACACAAGTGAAAGTGGAAAGGTGTAATGAAACGTCTATAGACTGGCATCCAAATTTTAACACATACCTAGCCATGAAACATGTATATGCAGAGACTATAAACATTTCAAATTGCTGGGTTTGTACAGCTATACCAACAGCATATGGAGGACTAATAATGTCCGCTGTCCCTTTGGTGATAAATGAGACTTGGGAAAATTTACTCTTCGATACAAAAACTGTGAAATTACAGGACAAAATAGCTTTATTTTTACCTGTCACACAAAAAGGAGTTGTATGTTTTTATAAAAATAATACCCTCCAGGTGGGCTGGAGCAATTGTAACATAACCATATCTTACCAATGTTATATTAAAAATAGTAATGGCAATACTTTTTGCAATACTAATTATGACTCATATTTAAACTCATTGAAAACAACTATAAATGACATTCGCAAAAATCCAGTTTTGTTTAAACAATTGTCAGTTATAGATCAAAAAATGTTTCATGCAGGGCTGATGCATATTAGTACTAAAGTAAAAAACTGTTATTTTATTTGTGGAAAAAAGGCATATAAATGGTTACCTGAGAATTGGTCCGGCAGTTGTTTTTTGGGTTATTTGGTTCCGGCAATAAGACATACTGCAGAATTACCTTTGGGTAAGATACGAAACGTGAGAAAAGCAGCTCGGAAACCTGAAGGTCCAGTTAAAAAACCTGTAAATCCAGTCGGAAAGATCGAAGCTAGCTGGAAAAATCATAATGCCGTGAAAGACAAAAGCAAATTGACTCATATGGACTTGAGTAACAGTGTTATATCCTGGGTAGAAATATTCCCATCCTATGGAGCAGTCAAATCAATCTGGGAGCTGAGGAAGTTGTCGAAACTTCTCGAAGTAATGAGTAATGCAACTTTTTCTGCCCTAAAACTGGTGACTAATAAATTGAATGCAATAAAAACTGTTGTGCTACAAAATCAAATGGCTCTTGACTTCACCCTAGTGGCGAGAGGTGGTACGTGCGCGCTTATCAAAAGAAAATGCTGTGCGTACATACCAGATAACAGGCATAAAATTAATAATCACCTAGAGGTAATTCAGCAAGTATCAGCCATGACTGAACCAGGCCCAAACCCACTGACGGACTTTTTCCAGAATCTATTTGGGGGGGTGGGGTTCCATCCTAATGAATATTCTGATTGCCATTTGTGTGGGTATACTCCTAATAGGAGCATGTGTTTGCTGTAAAATTCCCTGCATGAAAAGATTAATCAAAGATTTGATTGATGTATCTGTTACTAAAACTTTGTAACAGATATTGAAATTGAAAGATTGATCTCAGATGACATTTTTTCTAAAGTATAGATTAAATGACGCACCTAGCTAAAAATCCTAAGTGAAAAAAGTTGGGAGATAAAATGACACTATGCATACTTCAAAATAGAATAAAAAGTATTAATGGGGGGAAAATGTTAGAAAAATGTGTATTTGAATATATGGAAAATGCTAGTTTAAAAGCAAAGTAGTATATAATGCATTTTATTATATTAATCATATAGTAGAGAGGATTAATTCATGTTTAAATGTAAAGTAGTTTTGAAACTGCAGTGTGGCTTGAAACAAGCTGACCTTCGACCCTGGCAGACGCTAGCTTAGCAAGTTTTAATGTTTATGCTTTTCACAAATGATTATCTGCTGGGTCAGGAAATTAAATGTGTGAAATAATGAAATCTTCTGCTCTTTCCTGCTGGGATGATTTGGCCTTGTATATGTATTACTGAGATAGCACGCAGCTGTGTGAGAAAGTGTAACAGAGAACAAAGATGTGTATTAAAAGACTGAATCTGCTATTGTATTCAAACTGATATGAAACCTTGAAGAAGTAACTTTACAGAAAGACATTATGTCTGACCAGGTGGATAGCAAGGCCGTATTGTTACCAGAGAAAAACTTTTTTAAAATATACAGCATCAGCAGTTTTAATAAATAGAGGACTGTAAGCTAAAGTGATGTAGATGCCCTGTGACATACCACGTCAGTAAGGTGGGCATAGCTTAAATGTTAAACCTATATAAAATTGTGTGCTTCCTGTTTCATGTTAGACAAAATTCTGTACTTGTACGTTTTTTGCCTCCTGGTGTACACTAGTAAACTTTTAAATCTGAACCTCCTGTGTATTAAATTCTTGATTTTATTTGACATTATGGGCAAACACAGAGATCTGTAACAAAGCCCTGAATTCAGCACTAACCTGAAAACTGGACTATACTAGCCTAGAAAGGCGGGAAACAAGTATATATATATTTTTCGGAAAATAAAGCAGATACAATAAAAAAAACACTTTAAATGTGCATAAAAAGATGCTTATTGTTATATATCTCAGTTCAGAGTTGTAGTCAATGCCCCTAGTAATAAAGTAAGAAGAAACACAAATACAGTAAAAGCAGATGAATAAGTGCAATTTTATATATATATATATATATATATATATATATATATATATATATATATATATATATATATAAAACAATAGAAAACAAACAATCTGATTTAAACAAGTTACCCAATTAACCAGAAAAAAACTCAAAACTGAGCCCTGTTCCAGCAATCTTCAGTCAGACAAGTTCTAACTGCACACTCCCACTACTAGGGTGCAGGGGAACCTACTCCAAAAAAGATGGCCTGGATCAGTGCTCAAGTTATACAAATATAATCTGGATCTAAAAGCCTGAATTTGGTCCTATGCTACAGCAACAAGGCGCACCAATTTCAGTAAGAGACAGTTCGAATAAGCAGGCACAATAAGCCTGTGACCAGAAGTTCCCAGCTCAGAAGAGCAAAGTCCAGCCTCTCCTCCCACAAGAGTGCAGACCACAAACCTTCTTAATGTAGAATAACTGGCCTGAAGCCCAAGTGCTTAAACCAGAGCTAATACACTTTTAGAATAGCAGACACTGAGCCTTTCATCAACAATTCCCAGCTTAGAAGGATGTAAGCTACCTGTCCTGCCACAACAGTGCAGACCACAAACCTTCTTAATGTAAAACAACTGGTATGAAGCCCAAGTGCTTAAACCAAAAGACTTAGAATAACAGTTACAATTTAAATCAGGCTACTACCGAGCAGCAATAAGTGCAGTAGAATAAATAAAACTGAGTACTTTTAAGAAGAGGCAAAAGCAAAATAAAGAAGGAGGAAACACAAATGCAGTAAAAGCAGATGATTTTTTTTTAAATAAAATTATGGGATATAAACCCATTACGGGTAATACATAATTATCAGCCATGGAATTGGTAAGGCCAGTCTATAACTAAATGGGATAGGTTATTTAAAGCACAAAAAGAAAAATTGACTAGGCTTAAAATGGCCAGAAGGACAGCTAGCCTAGTACTTAGCTATGAACCTATGAACCTATGAACCTATGCACTCATGGAATCCTATGCCTCAAAAGAACATATGTAGCCTTCATGTCTCACATCCTGTAAATATACAGTAGATGGAATCTATTATCTATCTATTATTAGTATTTCTGAATTCAGACCGGGACTTTCTGTTCAAAAAACATAGCTTAAAATTATGTCCTTCATAATATTAGTGGTCTGTAAAGTAGTGAGTCATAAAGACAAAATAAAAGTGATTTCATCCATTTAGGAATGCTGTATATCTACTATACTCTGTCATGTTAAGTGCAATGTAAGTGTGACAGTAGAGGACATGATTTCCCAAAATCATGATAGCTAATAAAGTTAAAAAGCTGTTTTCTTTGTAGAAGAAAATAATATACATTGCCTCAATGATTTGCCTTTGTAAAATTTTGGAAGTTAATGTTCACTACAAGTGCTTTAAAACATTATCTATTATAGCAGAGGAGATTAGTGATGATAAATGAACCATAAATTTACCCTCAAAGCATGCTAATGTTGGTTGAGTGTTCTGTATGCAGCATGACAAATACATGCCACTGTCTTTTAAATGCATGCTGAAATGAAAATACATACAAAGCGTACATCAGGTTATACATACTGAGCCTACAGGTAACTCATACTGTAGAGTTAAGATAAAACATTGTGTTAAAAATAAAAAAAAAATGTCCAAAACTTAGAAAAAAGATAGCGCTGATTGTAAATACAGTGTCATTTTCACAAAGAAATAATATTTGGAGGATTACCATTTGTGAACAGTAAGGGCACTACAAACATTTATACAATATATCAAACAACAATATGCCAGCATCACTGATCTTTGGTCCAGGGTTCAATTCTGGCTTCTAGTCACAGTCTGTACAGATATACATGCTCTTTCATTGTCTCAGTGGAACAGCTTCTCCCACCATTGGAATTTTCCATGTATATTACATTTGTTCTTTTGTTTGTTTAGTAGATAATCTCAGACAAGGGTCCCAAGGATCCATTCACTTACAAGCTGATAGATGACTAAATAAAGTCTTTTCTTTTCTTTCTGTGTTTTGTGCCTTTTTATGCTTCAGTGGAAGTGCTGCATGTTGTACCACAGAGCATATTTGAAATTAAATAATTTGCTGTATTGGATTACATTGGATCACTCTGCCTCCAGAGAAGTGTCCATTTAAAACATTTTAGAGTACTTTAAGCCGATTTACTGATTAGCATTGTTCAATGAGATATTTTAATGTATAAAACAGTTTCCATGCTTTGATCTTGTTAGAAACGTAAACTCTTGCAGTGTTGTAATTGTGTATTTGCTGTTAGCTTGCTAGCACACTAGTTCTGATTAGTTGTTTTGCCTTACTTTCTCCTGCAAGGCATGGATTTTCATGGGTTCATGGGCGAATATTGCTAACTACCATGAAAGGGCCATTTGAAGCCTAGCCCATAATCTGAGGTCAGACTCAAACCCTGCACCTTGTGTCTATGAGATGAACATCTCACTTATTTGATCAGAAATGGGCCATTCTGTACTACTTGCAGCAATGCTGTATCCCACGCTAGAGAGTAGATTGAGAACACTAGGATAAATGTCCTTTTTGAAATTATCTAAAATCTAGAATTTTCTTCTACTGCCATTGTGCTCTAAGCTCTGCTGTTTGCAACTGTCTTGCACACTCTTGCTACAGTTAAATGTGTTAGAATCCTACAACTCTATCATGATTTTCCTGCTAAAAAGCACAGGGAAACAGACAGCTCTTTTAAGTGCCATCGCTGATTGATACAGTGCTTATGACCCACTAATCAGCAGTCCTATAACCCTCTATAAAGTCATTGTACTTTACTTACCCAGAGATGTAGATTGTGTGGGGCAAAAAGAGCAGCCACTCTGAGTGCAAGAAATTAGGGGGCAGAATCTTCAGTAGTAGTATTCATTTTCTGAATGCCAATCCTGATGTTTTCAGTCAGACTACTTCTATGCTCTGTGTGCAGTCTACTGCAGTACTGACATTCAAAAATGGATACTGATATTGCATCTTCAGAGCTGAAACATTTAGTTCTTCATGTGTTGTATTTAACTGTAGCAAATCTCTTGTTACAGTTTAAAGAAGTGAAATTATTTTTTTCTCAGGTATGAGAGGACCCTTTTTGGTTGCTAGATCTGGGAACAGCACAGTGTGTAAGCTGCCATAAGAGCTAGCTATCCACAGTTCTTCACCTCTCTATCAAACTTTCACTTGGGAACTAGACAATGTTCTTACCTCAGCTGTCTCCTGCCTATAAGCAGCAGATACCTTGAGGTAGTGTATCAGTGTTTATAAAGCACTCCCGCCATACCTGGGTTTTTTGCCTAACATGCCTTCAGACCAGATGGCAACTGTGCTGGCATTTCATATTTGTTAGGGACCATACTGCTCAAGACAGATGCCTAGAGGTTGACAAGCAAAACTCACTGAACTCTAATTCACATTAAACAAGACCAGCTATCAGTTTGTAGTTTGTTGCAGAGCACAGTCTGTGTCCTGATAATCATGTATGGTTTATAAATGCACTTGATGAACTCCCCATAAACACGAGCACCATTATTTTTAACAGCCGTTAACTACCACTCAGTAAACTGGGGCATGCCCAAAAATTCTCTGATTTAATAAACAAAAGTCCTTGGACAAGCACCAGAGGACACAATATTCTTGACCTAGTCCATGCAAGATATTTCATACATTTTCCCCTGGTGTCTCCTCCCCCATTTAAGTCAAATCATTAACTAGTGATGTTTATCTTGAAAATCCCTGAATCCTCTGAAACTAATATGTCAGAATTCAAGGATTTTGAATGAATTGATCTCATTAACTGCTAAGATGAAGTCTCACAGCTCACTGATAGCAGCATCAGCCCTCACATTGCCACAGTAGGTTGCATCACAAAAGAGTTCTTTGCACACTTAGATTAATACATAGAAAAGGCAGTTCCAAGCAGATCCACAGAAAATCCAGCTGGACTTTCACAGTAAACAAATGTCAACAAATAAATAAATAAATGTCCATTCATACAAATCAGCATCTCTCCTGTTATTACTATAGAAGAGGTAATAGTGCCCTCTCCAACACAAAGAACATGAGCTGTATGGGTTTAGACAGCATTACAGGCTGTTTTTACTTGCATGAGACACTCACCACTTCCCTCCCCTCTGTTGGTTATGTTCCAAAAGTCTGGAGAACAGTTGTTATGACTCACCTCCACAAGGTGAGTCCAATAACTGAACCAGGGTGATAAAGACCAATTTTTCTGCCCAGCCTCATATTTATGATAACGGAATGTGCTATCACAGAATTCGTAAAGATATTGGCAGATTACAATCCACTAACCCAAACCAATCTGTGTTTGTGAAAGTCAGACCCTACTTTAAATTGGTTGACTTCTTTGAAAGAATCATAGAGGCAAAAATCAGTACATAACTTCAAGCTGTCTAGCTGAAATCATTGGTCAGCCTGTCCAACTAAGTATTAAAATCCACATAACTCATAGGATTGCAAACTGGTTAATAGACAGAACCTATTCCATCAGGGTAGGTGACAAAAATCTTTCTTCAAAAATAGTTATCACAAGTGGCATCTCTCAGGAGTACATACTGGGACAACTAGTCTTCATTCTTACTTTTCTGATTTCAAGGATGATGCCAAGGGTCTCTTGCTAACCATTTTTGATAATGACTGCAAACTTGGAAGTGTCATAAATGTTCCAAATGACACCCATTGTTTTCCAAGAGAGTTATATCCATACAGATGTATGCTGCTTGGGCCATGGTCTAAACAGCACCACTAAAAATGTAGCATTGTACTCTCTGGGAAATTGGATCATGAAAGCAGCTATTGCATGAATGCCCCCCTCCCCCCCAAAAAAATGGTTCAGTCATTTGAGAACAAGGCACATTCAATGGCAATGAACTCTTTTCTGACCACCATGTATTAATTGCCGGTAGAAAATCATGTTACCTACCTATTCACAAAACATATATGTCTCTCAAAGGATGTCCAACCTGTGGAATAAGCTCCCACTCCACATCAAATAAAACAAACCCTCTTGTTATCTATAATTATAATTTAGATTATAGGATGGGTAATTCTAAATTCACTTTAGGTCAGACCCCTCAGACCCTTATTCCTTTTGCAGACTGCTATTCCTTTTGATTTATCTGCAGATAAGGGTTCAGATCTTGCTAAGGTATGACTGTATTGTATCTTTCATGTGCAGTCTAGATTTGTTAACATGTTACCAAGAAAACTGATATATATATATATATATATATATATATATATATATATATATATATATATATATATCTATATATGGGTCTACCTGACAACACCGACACATCACAACACCGACAACGAAATCACCGACACCACATAACCGACAGTTCACAAACACGAAACCTCACATGCCCGACACACCATAATACCGACAATCAACAAACAAAACAAATCCCCTGTCCAAAAAGCACACACACAACACAAGCACACCAAAATGCTTACAAACCCACACTAAACCTCACATACACAACTATCTACAACCTTATCCCAAACCCTAACCCTAAGGTCCGTCACTATCGCACACTCACCTAACCCGCGCCCTAACCCTAACTCACTTAACCCGCCCCTAACCCAAAGACTATCACTACTGCACACTTACCTAACCCGCACCCTAACCCTAACTCACTTAACCCACCCCTAACCCAAAGACTGTCACTATCGGACACTCACCTAACCCGCACCCTAATCCTAACTCACTTAACCCACCCCTAACCCAAAGACTATCACTACTGCACACTTACCTAACCCGCGCCCTAACCCTAACTCACTTAACCCACCCCTATCCCTACAGAACGTCAATATCACACACTTACCTTACTCGCACCCTAATGTCCGTCACTACCGCATACTTACACAGCCTTTTCCCATGTCGGTGTTCTCAGCGTCGGGGTTTTCATCCATTGGTCTTCTCAGTTGTCGATCTTCTGGCATCGGTGTTCTCATTGTTGGCGTTCTAAGCTGTCGACGTTGTCAGGTAGAACCATATATATATATATATATATATATATATATATATATATATATATATATATATATATTATTGAAATTTCAAAACTGCATTGGTCAACCGGTCAGAATGTAGACCTGAAATGCTGAATTCGGAATTTCAAAACAGCAACCAAGGTGAAAATGAATACCTCCACATCTATAGTTCGATGTATTCGACATAGCAGGAGTTGACATCAATCATCCATTCTATGCACATTACGTACGTTACAATTTATAGTCAATGGTACATTAATTGCACTATTTTGCAGGAGGGCTATGCCCACCTGCACCCCAGCCCCCACACACCCCCTGAAAATTAAATATACCAACTCCGAGATTCCACTACAGTTAGGAAATAGGCTAATTCCCTTTTCCTCACTGAACTGCAATCTCCCTGCCTAATGTCGAACTCAAATACTTGATCTACAGAACCCATTCGCTGTAGTGTATTTGATGTATTTTGGTTTGGCATTCTGCCCACTTGAAAACTGCCTTTTGACCAGATGCCAATCGACTGAAGCTGTTTCAGAATTCTAATAGTAAACCATACATATATATATATATATATATATATATATATATATATATATATATATATATATATTATATATAGGAAGAGCAATCTTTTGTGTTTTCCAAATACACAAATCTCCTCACCTTCAAGTTCCCTAGCTATATGGTTACCTTTTCATAGTCTAGATTCAGGCCTTTGAGTATGGTGAAGATGGAAATGAGGTGTGAACTCATTAGAATTTCTGAATCCCAAACTTTTGACTTTGTGCAGCAGGTGTAAACATGGTGTAGGCACAACCTCACTGTTTGTTGATAATGGACTGCAACTGTGAATGATTAGTGTGAGGGAGAAGGAAGACACAACAGCAATTCAGACTACCTTAGCTGCATTGGGTGTGTCACCCAGGATATACTTACAAAGTGTAGAAGTAACTGTATCACGCTTTTAAATGGAATTGAACAGCACACATTTCTCATTTTTGTTTACTAACAGTTAAACTCTCCGCGTGTTGTTGAAAACTGTTTTTCACTGCCATGGCATTTTATCATACATTTAAAGGAAAATGATACAAAAGACCCTATAGATTGCATGTTTGAGAGTACAGCACAGATAACAAAGAATGAACACAAAACAAAGAGGAAACAGAGCTGCAATGGTACAAAAAGTACTCATAACTTGTGTGATCACTCATTGCAATAAATCTGTAAGCAACACGTATAAGCAACTGAGAGTGTACAAGTGTAACTTGCATGCACAATGATTTTCATTCCTGCTGCAAAGTTGTCTCTCTGGCAAAGATACCCCTAGTGTGTTTTGTTTAGGTTCGTTAGTATGATAGTTCATATCTAGAGTTTTGCAAAGTCTGTAAAGTATGTTAAATGTATTTTGTAATGTTGTTTTAGTATCTTTTTAAATATTAATATTTGTGTGGCCAGTGGCTTAGCGCAAATATGGTAAAACGGATAAATAAAATTAATGAAAGTCACTCCTATTATAAGAACAGCTTAATTTTAAGTGAATCAAATGTGTGTATAGCACTCCAGGTAAACATGATGAAGTACTCAGCACGTAAGATATGTAGATCATGATTCAAGTCCCACATTTATCTTTCAAAGATGAAAAATAATAAACACTTTTTTACAAAAATAAAATATGTTAAGCTTTGCCTGTGTTATTTGCACATTGTTCACCTCCATTCAGATATGGCTTATTGCCCCAGCCAAGCAAACATTGTCACTTTCAGAAAAGATGCATTGTTACATCTTTTGCCTTCCATCGCACAAACATACTAAGCGGTATTGTGCATCAGTCATCATTCTTCCACACTTGCAGTTCCTCAACACCTGCAGGCAACAAGCAGACATTGTCAGTTTCAGAAAAGATACATTGTTACATCTTTTGCCTTTCATGTGAACATTTCATCACACAAACATGCAAAGCGTGTTGTGCAGCAGTAGGCATGTTTCCATAACACCTGCAGACTTGCCAGTTTCTAAAAGGATAAATTATATCATGTGTGGTCTACCACTGTGCAAACACTCTAGTGGCATTGCACAGCAGTCAGCATATATACACAGTAATGTGTGTGAAAAATACAGGTGCTGTTTACCTCTCCCTGTGGCAACAGGTATAAGTTAAGGGACCCAATATACATGATCCAGGGTTGTAATCCAGCAAACTCCAAGTTTTATTAAAGCTGGTCCCCTGTAATTTATATAAAAATTAAAAATATAAAAATAATGATGCATAAAAATAACTATGTATAGCAGGTGGATTGAGCATACACATTATGTCATATGTATTATATGCCAAACTGTGGTTATCAGTACAAATATTGTTCTACAATTAAGCATTTGTTTTCTAAACTGTCATGTCACACACATACATGGTTAATCATTCAGCACTTTAATGTGCTTATATACCTAATGAGCATGTGTGACAAACAAGCCCTCAGTTGCAATGAGCAGTCTGCAAAGTAATGACTATAGAAAATCCACCTGTTCCTCAGCCTTCCATGTGGAAACTGGTGTAAGTTCATGGCCACAATACAGGTGAGCCAGGGTTCTAATCTAGTACAATCCCATTTTATTAATGCTGTTCCACTCAATTTTTTAAAGCTAAAGAACAATTTAAAGATAATTAGACATAACAATAACTATGAACAACAGTGGATATCATTTTAATTATATGTGTGACTGAGGTTATAATCACAATTATGTTTCTGTACTTAGAGTATCTTTTCTGCCTTGTGAGGAGTTCATACTTCAGTGCTAATTATATACACATGAATGTAGAAACCAGGATATTGTCATGTCACACACATACATATTTAACCAGTCACTCTTTAATGTGTCTGTATAATTAATGAGCATATCTGACAAAAACTCTCTGTATGACAAGGAGGCAAAAACACCCATGTCAAAGATTATGCATTGCCTATTTTAAATAGATTTGATTTACATATTTTTACAAATTGCTTTTATCAGTGAATAAAGCCACACAAAAATGTGTCAAGCCATGAAATTTATACACCCAAATACATATCTTAAAGTTAAGTCATGTAACAGGTATAGCAGCATCCAACCTATAAACTAATGCCAACTGTCACATTAACTTTTCTAAATCATAAACTGCCTTCATCTCTGTTTGGTATAGTTGCTCTCCATTTAATATCATGCAAATGTGGTTGGCGTGGTTTTGTGGGTTTGAGCACTGACTGTGAAGCAAGATAACACTTTAACTGCTGCTGTATGACCTATGCAGACATGCAAGAGCTAGAAAGAAAGTTCCCAATTTAGAGCTCAAAGATGGGGTTTAGAGGAGTCCAGAATATTCAGTGGACCCCTTGTGAAGGGACACAGCCATAGGCTATTGCAGGAGACTATACCAGGTCTCAATATAAATCAGAGGCTTTGAATAATCTTACTAAGGCTGTATCTGGTGTGATTGGCATTCCATGCACTGGAAAGCAATGCAGACACCACTAAAATTACCTTAAAAGGCACAAGCAGGCATGACTCAACCAGTGGCTGAATGAGTTTAGGACTGCTGACATCCCACAGTTATGTAGGTATACAGAGAAAGATACTTTAAATTATATGCAAAGCTAGAGATAGGCAAGACTGATATGCATATTGCTCTTCTTTTTTTCTCTCCTCTTTATTTTACAGCTGCCCAGAAGATTGTATTGAAGAGGGAAGTCCATGCTGAACATTTAGAAAGATAAAAAGAAGTAAGGGGTATGCATGCAGGACAAAATAAGTATTATTGTATTAAAAGTATTGCTATTCTGTACATTAGAAGCAAACTAAGCATGCATGCCTCATTCAGTAGCTTAAGGTAATTGTAGTAGTCAATTGTAATAAAATATTCAGATGTTGTGGGTTCAAATCCCATAGGTAAGAAATGCGTTGTAAAATAGTTAGAATGATTAAATATTGATTTCAATAAAATTGGCATAAATGCCAAGATGTTAACATAATCTGCATTATTTGAAAAAGCATATCTGCGATATATGCATATTGTAAGGATTGCTTGGAACAATTATCAGTCCTAGTTTGTACTTTTTAAAAAGTATAATTAATATAAAAGTAAAATGATATATATCATAGTATTTTATTGTATGTGACATATCAAGGTTCTAATTCTTTTTTTTTTTATTTTTGTCTCTTAGCCCACTCCTTATCTCTCTTTTTTATTTTTATATGTATGGTCACAAAGTTCTGATGTCATCAATTTCTGACAACTGAAAAACTGATTTCTGGCATAGGGAGATAAGCGAACCAGTGCAGCTTAGCCTGCCACCCCCTCCAATGGCTGTCGCACCTATGCTCAGGGCATTTGGGATGCAGTATTACCTCTGCAGTCCTTGCATTACTGGACCCTCAATATCAGGTAGTATTACCCCAACAGCTGATGCAGTTGGACCCTCCGGGAGTATTGGTGGAGGTGGTCATTTTGTCAATCACCAGGAGCTGCCAGGCATGATGCATGAGGTCATAGAAGGTACCATTGGTGCACTCCTTAGCCACATGGAGAAGATGCTCACTGGAATACTGTAAAAGAAAAAAATGTCAAACACTCCAACAGCTAGCTGAGGAAGAGGATGGTGATGACAGTTCTGATTGTGAGGACTAGACTTCCACTGTCCCCATGTTTAATGGGCATGGGCCTTTGATGTTCCCTCCCTATCCACAATAATGCTGTCCCCCAACCTTTCAAAACTGTGTCCTTTGCCATTTCTGTCTCTGTCTTATCTGTCCTGTTCATCTGCAACCACTTCCTCTCTTACCGAACTTACCTGCCCCTTATATATACCTCCGTCTCTTAACCAACATTCTTCTCTCACTGAAATAGAATCAAAACATGGGCACCTTTCCCATAAAAAAAAAAAATAAATCATCCCATACATAGCTCTCCATTTTGCACAAGTGTCTTCTCTTGATTCTGTCCAAGTGGCTATACAACATGATTGCACTGTTGTCATCATCATCTTTGTTGAGGTGACAGTTCAAATTCATCCAATATCCTATCCATGTTAATTTTATACTGTTAAAGAAGTGGATAGCTATGGTTCTTTCCTAATTCCCTCCTGCGCTTTCCTATATTGTTTCCACTTCATTCTTCCCCCTGCTTGGCCCCCATTTTAACACTTTCCTATCTACCCCATTTTCACATTGTTAATCTGGTCAAAAAATAGAATCATACACCACACACATGAATAATAAATCCCTAATGAAGCCCTTCACTTTTTGCCCCCTGCATTTGTGTGAAGTTTGGCACTGTGCACCAGTGATGAGTGGTAGTTGAATGGGTCTTTATGTCTTATGGCATTGTGTGGTTATTGTTGTGCAATGCTACTTAAACATGCTGTGATAAAGAAACACTTGGTTAAAGCAGAGTACTGGCACTCAAATTACATACGTACTGTAACATTTATTTGTTCTGGTGAATGTATAACACTGCAAATCCATATGTGTACTGTTGACATAAATCAATTGACTAATGTCTGTTGTTATACACTACTTCATTGTAGGCATTGCCTCTCAAATGTTCAAAAATTATCATATTTAATTATGTAATACCATCCTGAAAAAAAATGAGAACAAAATGTAGATTGAGCTGGATTTAAACCCTGTCTCATTTCTGCTCAAAATATAAACTTGATGCTGTTACACCTGCTGCTACAGAGAAAGCTAGGCAGCAGGTGTTTTTATTACAGTCAGTACAGTCCACAATACTGATTGCTGTGCCTCTCCACTTAGAGGGTTTGTGCAGACAAAGGCAAACCAATGGAACTTCTTACTGTTTTACTAGTTTAGCTGAGGCCCACATTAGCTTGCCACTTAACTCCGTGCAAATGAGGAAGGCAATAGCAACACTCCTTAATAGGTTCATAGGTTCATAGTTGGGTACTAGGCTATCTGCCTGAAGGCATTTATAAGCCTAGCCAAAATGTGTTGGCTTTCACCGCCCCCTTAGATTAGTTCCCTGTGCCTCTTTCCAGCAGAGCCACTGAAGTGATCCCCGGGGTTAACTTTCTGTTTCTCATCCACTCGTCAAGGTTTCTCTTGAAGAGTGTTAGTGAGGAGTTCTGCCTAATGTAGATTGGAATCTTGTTCCAAAGCATGGGGAGTCTCTGGGACAGGAATCTATCCCTCCAGCACTTCCTATTTATTGTTGTGGTGAGGTTTAGATCCCTAGAGCATGTGGCTCAAGGGGATAAGGTTTTCTTTAGATGGAGCATGTCCATGAATTCTGGGTTGGATATGGCCTTGTATGTCAGGTGGAGATCACATCTGAATAGGCGGTATGCAACCAAGTACCACTGGAGTTTCTTCAGTCTAGCTACATAGGGCATTTGTTTGAGGCCAGGGATCCTCTTGTTGAGGTACTTCTGTGGTCTTTCCAGCTGTTGCAGGTGTCTTATAAGTTACATCCCAAATGGGGCATTGTACTCTAAGATGGATCTGATGAGTGATGAGTAGAGGGGCACAATGACCTCTTTTGATCTGAATACAAACCATTTTCTGATTAGGTGGGCCACATAGAAGGATTTTCTAACCACGTTGGCAATGTGATTATCAAAGGAGAGGTTACTATCTACTTGGGTCCCCAGATCCCTTATTACATCTTCTGTATTTAGGGGACTACCACCTAAAACTTATGACGCAACATTTTCCTGTATAAAATACCATATGACCCCCATAGTATCTTTCAGCTATTGCTGACATAGTCTATACGCATAAATACTTCTCAAGTTCAAGTTATATTCATTCAATGTGAATCTTGCGAGCACAAACACTTTGCCATTGTTCATGCAATCCTGTTGCTTCATGGTGTGGTATGGAAACTGCTGAATGGTGTGCATTATCATGTTTACTGCCCAGTTAGTTTTCATCTCATTATAATCCATGTAAAACACAACAAAAGGGAGGACATGTGCTACTGGCTGAACACATATTTAGTCAGACTCATGTGTGCTCTGCACAAATACACTTGAAAATGGATATGTCAGTAGCAGTTCCCAAATGTCAACTACACTACAAAAATCAGTAGCACAACTGCATTGTTACATCTAAAGCTTTATACTGACTATATACATTTAGATTGTCTTATACATGTATTAATGTGGACATTAATTCATCACAAATATGAACACATGTATATACACAGTTGCATCCATGCTGATCACAAAACATTTGTGTGAATGTGTGTAACTCTAAGTGTGTAATGTACACCACATATTGAGAAACAAGTGCATATATCTCACTTCTGCAACATGCATTCCTGACATCTTTTTGCATCTAGTTTGAGAATCTGTCTTTTAAAGTATACCTGCACATTGGAAACACAACATAAAATATAACATCCACACTTTGCACACCACTGCTATCACAGGATATGTTACCGACATCATATAATGATGACGGCATCATCTATGAAGACCCGCATGACAAGGCAAAAGCATACTTTAGGGATGGTGCAGTTAACTACTGTGTTCTGTGAATGAGAAGAAAGTATTTACATGTGGGTTAACTTAACACAACAGCTACATTATATGTGTGTCACTATATATGTCCAAATGTGTGTGCATAGTCAGAAAGGCATGACTTTGTATACAACTGTATCATGAGAAAAGAGAGAAGCCATAAAAGCGGTGGAGGAGTAGCTCTGCTCTACTCATGCTCTCTCTCAGTTACTCCTTACACAAAACCTATTCTCCCATTTAATAATGTAGAACTACTCTTAGCTCTACTTCAAATCAATAGGCACAAACACATATGCATAGCCTCCCTTTATATTCCCCCCTGGAGATAATATCCCAGTACTTGAAGATATTCTCTCCTGGCTGTCTTCTAACATTAGCAATGAAACCATAATTCTTGGAGCTATGAACATTAACTGGTCCACCATTCAGTCTCCAACAAACTCTCAAAATATTAACCTCTATAATTTTTCTCAGCTTATTAATTCCATTACTAGACCTTCCAAAGACCACAACTCTGGGAGTACCCTAGACTGGATCTTAGTTTCCCACCCTCATAATTTCTCCAATAGCAGCATACTCCCTGAATCCCTTAGCGATCACATCCTCACTTTTGCTCACCGTCTTCCTTCCCCCTTACAACTATCTCACAACTATATCTCCACCCACTCTCTAAAAAAACTTCAATGCAACCACCTTCTCAAACTCACTAAAATCCATAAACTGGAGCACTCTGAAAACTCTCCTTTGGATAATGCCATCTCACACTTCAATACGACATTCTTAAACCTCTTAGATAACATTGCCCCTTTAAAAACAAAAAGAATAAAAAGCAAAACTGCCCCATGGCTAACCAAAGCTACACTAGCTGCCATGCACTTTAGAAACAAAACTTGGACACACCACCAGAAAAATAAAACACCCATCACCCTTAATGAATGCAAAACAATCCGCAACAAAGTCAAAAAGCTTATTATAGCAGACTGTAAAGCCTACTTCTCTGTATTACAAAGTAATCACAAAACTAATCCCAAAAAATTCTGGAATGGTATCTCCACCCTCCTTAATAAAGGCAAAAACAATAATCCTTGTCCAGATCCAAATGCCCTTGACATAGATCTGGCCACCCAATTTAATTCTTTCTTCATTGATTCAATCACCAAACTTACCTCATCTTTTACTAACTACACTTCACCCTTCAATTTTACACCCTCTCCACTATCTTCCTCTGCCTCCCCACTCTCCAATATCTCCACCTCCCAATCTCCCACTTTTTCTATAAAACCCATTCCCATATCCACCATAAAAAAACTACTCTAGAAACAGAAACCAGGTTCAAATGCCACTGACAACATTCCCTCCTACTTTCTAGACATAGCTGCCGAAGCCACTGCCTTCCCCATCAGTATATTAATCAATTGCTCTATCCAAGAAGGTGATGTACCCTAACTTTGGAAAAAGGCCTTTATTATACCCTTACACAAAGGTGGCAACAATAACAACATTCCAAACTTCTGACCCATCGCCATCCTGTCCCCTGTCTCCAAGCTTCTGAAAAATGTATCCATCTACACAACTTCTACCCTATCTGATAGACAATCACCTACTTACTTCCACACAGCATGGATTCAGACCTGGCCACAGCACTACCACTGCTCTTCTCTCCTTCCTCGAAACTGTTAACAAAGCCCGCAACTCTGGCTGTACCATATCTACCCTCCTACTTGATCTCTCAAAGGCCTTCAATATCATCTCTCACAAACTTCTCCTAGCTAAACTCTCTAAACTAACTCTATCCCTCTCCTCACTCAGCTGGTTCACCAGTTAGCTTAATAATAGGCAACATGCATTTAAATGGAAAAAAGTCACTTCCTCATTCCTCACTACCCCCACAGACATGCCACAGGGGTCCATATTAGGTCCCCTTCTGTTCAATATTTTCATAAACAATTTCCACCACTCAATCCCTAATGATAAACTTATCCAATATGCAAACAATTCAACTATAATCTCTTCTGCCACTACTACCTCCACTCTCAAAAATCTAACCCAAGAAGCCTTCTCCACCATTGAACAGTGGATGTTAAAGAATCACCTAGGACTCAATGCCTCAAAAATTAAACTTATGTTATTTACCCCTTCTAAAACAACTAGTATAGATAAAAACTCATTCTCCATAACCAGCCAAAACAGCACATCTCTTGAATTAGTATCAGAGGCCAAACTATTAGGTGTCATCATCAATAACCAACTTAAATTTAACTCTCACATGCAAATAAACATAAAACTCCCACCAAAAACTTGGTATGCTCTACCATCACAATGGCTACCTCACTCCCTCTACGAAGTTCATTCTCTCTACCACTTACCTCATCCCTTCTCTCCTATATGGTGCCCAACTCCTTGCAAACTTACAATCTTCTCTTAAGACAAAACTCTCCTCCTTCTATAATAAAATTGCCAGGTTTGCCCAAGCCACAAATCTTCTACCCATCATTGTATCACCCTTCACAAACTAAATTGACTAGAGCTGCCCAGTTATCTTACCTACATTCAACTCATGCATGCTCACAAGCTCATCTTCAACCCCTCCATCTGTCCCTCCCTTCCCCCTCCTTCAAAATGCACCATCCTGAAAGACTCTTAAGATCCAACAATCAGAATCTGATAGAATTGCATAAACCAACCCATTCTCCAGGCAAAAATCTCCTATCCTTTGACTTAGCACACCAATGGAACTCCCTACCACCATTTATCTGTACCACCACAAGCCACTCTGCCTTCAAAACCTCACTTCACTCACATATAACATCTCTTTCGGAATGCACCTGCTTCCACCTCACATAACTTCCTCCTCCCTATCCTCCATCCTCCCTTCCTCCCTCCCACTTGCCCCTTCTGATGATTCTACCTCATACTTTCTACCTCCTCACCTCCTTTCCTCAGTCTTCTCTCCTTAGTCTTTCCTCTCTGCTCATTCCTCCCTTAACTCTCATCCCCACTATCACCTTCAGACACCCTATGTATTTTCAGTGTCCAACTGTTATTTGTATAGCTGAAAGATATGCATTTGTAAATATATCTGTAAATAATTACTTATGTTCTTTAGCTTTTACTTGTTCAAAGTCATGTATTGTATCTTTAATTGCTATATTCTTATTTGTACTTCCTATCACTATGTAACCTTCTACTTGATTATGAATATAGTTTTATGGAGCTTTTCTCCCTAGGACTCCATTGAAAATGGATTCTTCTTGGCCCAATGGACCATCCTGGTAAACCAACTGTATATAAATAAAACAAATACTGTCAGCAATCCATTCCCATGCAGAACAAATATTTTGACAGTTGTACATGCCTATACAGGCTTTTCAACATCTTCTCCCAAACATACAATGATGATGTCATCCACTTTAAATTGTCCAGCAGCAGTGTGAAATTGAGACTTGTGCTGTGGCACTAGTGTTATGTACTGACCTCTCTAGCTTGTGTAGCTATTTAGGTAGGAGTTCTAATCCCACTGCAGTTGACTGGAGTTTATGTGTGTGTGTCTGTGTAGTCAGAAGAGCACAAGTCTGAATCTTACTGTTATCAATCCAGTCCCATGCAGGACAATTTTTTGACAGTCTTACATGCCTACACAGCCAGTTCATACAGGCTCCCCAACATCTTCTCCCAAACATGCAGTGAGTATATCATCCAGTCTAAATTAAGTCAAACTTCTACCATGGTGCTTGTGTTAAATACTGTGTTCTCTACCTTGTGTAGTCAGTTAGATTCGGGTTCAAATCTCACTACAGTTAACTGGTATGTTTGTAGCCAGAAGAATATAATTCTGCATCCTATAGTCTGCAATAAAGTCCCATGAAGAACAAATTTTATGACAGTCATACATGCCTATGCAGCCATTTCATGCATGCCTCCCTACATCTTCTCACAAACATACACTGCTTATGTCATCAGCTATAATTTGTTGTATGACACTATAATAGCTAGACTTGTGCTGTGGTGCATGTGTTAAGTACTGTGTTTGGTAGACAGCTAGGTAGAGGTTCTAGTCTCACTGCGGTCAGCTGGTATGTGTGTTCATTCAACGATCAGTATGGTGGCAATTTTAGAAAGACACGTGAGTCCACAGTTGTGTCACACACTCCAGTGAACATATTCTTGTACATACACTGATGATGTCATCCTGTATAAAGTGCACTCTGACAGTCTACAACTCAAACTTGTGCTGTGGCAGCAACATTAAGTACTGTGTTCTGCAGCTTCTTCAACTAGATATGTAGGGGTTCTAATCTGACAGCAGGCAACTTCAGTGTGTATGCATTCAAATAGCAATTTTGAGACAAGTTTTCACAGAGATGTGACTCCACATCAATGTCAGACTCTCCTCCCACCATATTCTTCTCAGCATGCAATGATGCTATCATACTCTATAAAGTGCAATGTGACAGTATTAAAGTCAGCCATATGTGGTTGCGCTAGTGTTATATTGTATGGAATTCATCTTCTACAACTACACAGGTGTAATGTTCAAATCATCCACAGTTTACTGCTGTGTTGTGTTTTGGGGTACATTACGATCTTTGTACGATCTTATGAATTGCTTTTAATTTCACTGCCATTTAGGAGAACCTGTAACATAGTTCCATGCATCCAGCATCCCCCTTTTCTCTCTGGCCACATGACATCCTTTCTGCAGAGGAGGGAGGATGTCCTCATCTAAAAGATACATGCACACATCATGAAGCTCAGTCCTTCCATGAGCCTCTGCAAGCCATCTCCAGACCACTGGATATGTGATTGCTAATTCTGTCATGGAAAGGTGTATGTGACATATGGACAGAAGCAGTATGTTATGCAATCAAAAAACATATGCCAAGACCCTGGAAGTAAACACATTGAAGCTTATGGATAGGGTGACTTAGTCAAGCCTTGTAGTTGTTGATTTAACAGTGTAGTCCACAGAAATCCACAGGATAAATACGCCAAGGAACAAAGCTTTTCAGCTGCTAAAATAGTTTAATCCAAGCATTCGCTTCATAGGAAAAAACATTGAAATCACACTAACGCTCCAAATGCAAGTACGTTTTCATTTCAAAAACTTCCTCAGATGTGGGCAAGTAACTAATCAGTGCATATATATATATACATCAAGTAACATTTAAAGCCACCAATCTCATGCTGCATAGTAAATGAGGCATAATTGAAAATTATGTCATGAAAACTTTTAAAGGCACATTCTAAATGCCTTATTTCTTGCATAAAAAGTACTATTGACCTAATTGTACTAATGATAACAATCAAATATCATACCAGTTGTCTAAACGTTTGCAAACTCTTTGATACAGTCATTTTTATTACTTTAATTTAAACTTTAAAATGTCTAAAACATTTTAAAACCTTTTCTAAGACAACTTTTAAAAAAATGCCATCTTGTGGAACAAAGTTGAACTACCATTTTCTATTATAAAGAATGTATGTTTCCTAGGAATTTCTCTGAACCCAGAACTTATATGAAGTAACTATTGTAATCATGCTTACAAAATTCAGAGAAATACAGTAATAAGCAGCTATCCATGTTAATACAAATATGTTTAAAATCTTCATGCTAAATAAATAAATGAATAACGTGCAAAATAGCAAAATGCAAAATACAAATACTTTAAAAACATTCTAAAAACACTTTAAAAATTCTTTCAGTTTCTTGACATCAGTGTAGTTCATCATCTTATGTTGAAAAATATATTGTTGAAATACAAGCTGAGATAACAGTCCTGACATGGAAATTAGTTAACTTAATAATTAAGTAAAGGAAGAACATTAGATTCCTGTTTGGGATCTATAATTTCACAGCTCTTAATTTGAGGAGGGGGGCAATGGAAATACTTTCATTGAGTCCCAAATGCTTGTTGGCTTGCAACGTAACTTACCACCAAAGCTCACGGTACTCAATTCTTTCCTCCCATAAACCACCCCTGACATCATATTTCACTTTTTCCAGTACAAAAAATTCATAATATGCCTTTTCACATTGTAACTTATGTTTATAGAACGCATTAGTTTCTTTTTTATTATGTATCTTGTACATGTGCTCATATATTCTTCTTTTCAACTTTCGTTCTGTCTTCCCAACACAGAAGGCTTGACAGATTCCACAGTTTGCCAAATATACTATTCCTTTGCCCTAACAGTTACTGTATTCTTTCCCCTGGAGAACCAATTGTCTACTTTCAAGGAACACTGTTTCCCTGTTTGTAATATATGGACACTGAGCACAGTGTCCACATTTAAAAGTTCCTTTTCTTCTTTGGTTCCTGTTTCTACGGTTCCCTGCTTCATTTTTTTCTAAAAAATTCTTAAGGTTGCACCAATTTTTGTAAACTATTTTAACATTTTTATTTTTTATATGGTCTATATCTGTAATAGTGGAAAATCGTTTCCATTCCTTAACCATTGTGTTTCTTATAAGGTTGGAGCTTCCATTAAATTCAATCACTAAAGCACTACTGAAATTGTCCTCTAACTTCTTTGTCTGTTCATTAACCACTTCATTTTTTCCTAAAATTGGTTGACATCTATCAGCTCTACCCTCTAAAACTTCCTTTTCTATGTCTTCCATCAAGGAATGTGGGTAGCACCTTTGCTTGAACATATTGTTCAATGTATTCATTTCCACCACAAAGTCTTCCATTTTTGATGTCATTCTCGATGACCTAATATACTGCCCTCTCACAAGACTTCTTTTCCGATGAATGGGGTGGGCACTGTCATAGTGCAAATAGGAATTTGAATACGTATTTTTCCTGTAAACTTTTGAATGAAACATCTTGTTTTCTTTATAAATCTCGATGTCCAAGTATCTTAACCTGGCATCATCTACATTGTGGGTGAACCTAAGGAAATCCGTACTATTGTTTAAGTAGTTTATAAATTCTTGAATTTCCTCATTTGATGTGTTCCAAAAAATGCAAATATCATCCAAGAACCTTTTATACAACAACCATTTTTGGTTGCATCCCGAGTTTGGCTACACCTTTAATTTGGTCAAAAAATTCACATTTAAAGAAAAAGAAGTTGTACTTTAAAACCAGGTCCATTAGTTGTACAATGACCATACAGTCATCTCGGCTTAAACTACCATCTTCAAAAATTATTTTGTCCAACATTATTTAACCTTCTTCATGAGAAATATAGGAAAATAAATCAATTACGTCAATAGTAAGGAGTGAAATATTATCTGCATACATATCTTGTCTCACACTTCTCAAGACGTCCCATGAGTCCTTCAGAATATTGTCACGTTTCAACCAAATATTCTTTAGCTTTAAATCTACATATTTGGCCAGTGGCAGGGTTTTTGAGCCTTCAGCAGATACTATAGGTCTTAGGGGTGGGTCCCTTCCATCTTTGTGTGTTTTTGGAATCACAAAGATCATTGGAATTTCTGTTTTTTCTACTTTTAAGTACCTCAGTGTTTTGTTGTCTATAAGTCCCTCAGAAAAAAGGTTTTCTAAGACTGTCAATCCTTCTGTAAGCTATATTTACTTCATTCCTAGAACAACCAGTGTATCTAGTGGGGTCCCTTAAGATTTCATTCATCTTCCCTTCATAGAGAAGTGTGTCCATCAAGACCATTCCACCCCCTTTGTCTGGTTTCATGATTCTGAGGTTGACATCCTTTCTTAACTCTGTTAAAGTATTATTTTCTTCCATATTCAAGTTACTGGTGTATCTAACCTTGCCAAAATTAGATCTAATCTCATTTTCTATCATGTTTTCAAAGTTCTTAATTTGGGGGTGTAATGGAGGGTTGAAAATACTCCTCTTTGTTAGATTATTAGAATTTGATTGAGTTTCCATTTCCTGGTTTAAAAGAACTTGCAAGTTAACCTTTCTAAGAAATGCTTTTATGTTTAATAAGGTCTTAGTAAGCTCACCTCTTCTCATGGCTATAAATGTAATACCCTTGGATAACAGGCTAAAGTGTTCATCCTTTAGTTTGACTTTACTGAAATTGTAGATACTAAAGTCACCCTTGGTAAATTTATAAGGGTTACTAACATCCTGAGTACTATTTTCTTTTTCCAATGTGGGGCTGGTGGTACTAGCAACATTTAGTACCTCCCCCCTCCCCCTTCTTGCTCCATCCCAAAAATTTGTGTAATACCCGTTTTGTTGGTAATCATTCCTGTTCCTCAGTCTCTCTGACCTCCTCAGTGGGGGGTAGTCATTAAATTCATCCAGGTAATCTAATCTTTCATAATTTCTTAGATGTTGTTTATGTGTTTCTTCTTCACTAATACTGGGTTGTTCATTTATCCAAGACCTAGGTCTATACTTTGGTATAGGATAACTGGTGTTATTTTTGTATTCTATCAAGTCCCTTTCCAATTTCTTTATTTTTCTCTGAATCAGGTCACTACACTGACCATCAATACCACTTTTGATCTTAAAATATTTCTCTCTCCCTTCCTCAATTCTGCACATAAGGTCCATTTTAATGTTGTCATTTAAAATATCAATTTCTTTCATTAGTTCACTTTTTACTCAGTTATTTTCATCAATCATAGCTTTTAAAACATCCAGCCCACATCTATTAAAAATAGCAATAAGTTCTTTATGAAATGTACTGCCAGGTACAACATTGTTCGGGTATTTACAAAACCTCAAACCCTTTGGCACAATATTCTCTGAAATACATTCTTTTAAATAGCTATTTTCAACATCAAGTGATTTATATTTGTACAATAGCTTCTCAAATCTGTCTAACTGATTTTTAAAAGAGTCATTAATTGGCTTAGGTTTGCTTTTTTTGTCCTTAAAATTAGAGGAAAATTTAACCTGTAGCCATTCTTTGAGACTGAAATTATTGTGACCAGTATGTCTTGTGGTTGGGCATGTCTCCCGTTCACCTTGCACAGGTACTTCCAAACTGGAGTTGGAGTGCCCCACAGTAGCAGCTGGCCTCAAAACTAATGGTGTCCATTGGAAGTCCATTTTGTCGTGTGTACTAGAGGAACCAGCATTAGGTTCCAGTGAGGTACCATTGTCACGGCGCCTTAGTCTTCTACCATTTTCCTCATCCAGTTTGTTTCTACCTTGTCCTTTGCTCACTGTTTCCACCAAGGATTGGCTCAAGGGTGTGAGCAAATCGATCAACTGGGACAATTGGCCTATCAACTTTCTTGTTTGGCCAATAGTATCGCGCTGGTCAGTTCCATCCGTGTCCATGCTCGTGTTGCCTTCCATGGCAAAAGAAAACTAGTAAATCACCAAAAACTGCCAACAGGTCAAAAAAGTAACTAAAAAAAACATATGCCAAGATCCTGGAAGAAAACACAGTGAAGCTTATGGACAGAGCGACTTAGTCAAGCCTTGTAGTTGTTGATTTAACAGTGTAGTCCACAGAAATCCAGAGGATAAAAATGACAAGGAACAAAGCTTTTCAGCTGTTAAAATAGTTTAATCCAAGCATTCGCTTCACAGGAAAAAATACTGAAATCACACTAACGCTCCAAATGCAAGTACATTTTCATTTCAAAAACTTCCTCAGATGTGGGCAGGTAACTACATCAGTGCATACAACTGCATGACCCCCCAGCTTTTGTGTCAGTAACTGTTCTGTATGAGCCACAAGCAACTCATTTGTATTGTGTCCATATATGGCATCAGGCTGCTCAAACACAGCTTTCACATGAAGAACATATAGTCATATATTGTGTAATTGATGTAATTACATGACATTGGCAGTGTTAACAGAATACAGAACTAAGTGCAGAGCTGTTTGTGGATGCCACCAGACATACTCACCCAGATAAAATAGGCAATCTGCTAGCTGACAGTTTGTCTCACAATTCACCCACTTGTCCCCTCTGGGCAACAGCTAAGATATACATACAAACATTACTCAGTTTATTTTTTCAGTACAGAAGCTCATATGTGCACTCTCTAAGGGTAAAATCACACAATCAATGGGCCATGACAACATCCTAGATTCCCTATACCATAACATTAAACCTGACCTAGCAGAGACAGGTGGATCTCTACTTAAACACAGCCTCCAGAAAGCCTATGTTCTGATGAAAGGGTGCACAACAACAGTTATCTGTCTGAACAAAGAGGGACCATCACCTGATGCAGGGAATTATAGACCCATAAGCCTGAATCTCCTCATCTGTGAGGCAGACCATGGACTCATCATATCCTTTATCAAAAATGACACAGTTAATCTCCTAACTGTGTACCAAATCCATTTTGATTTATTAAGGCTACATCATGTCTGTTAACTCTGGTTGACATCTTCAAAAAGGTCACTGAGGGCATGCATGCAGAAAAGGCTGTTATCCCATATAACTTGACCTGGCCAAGGCATTTGACACAAATTCACACTCAGGTACTACAGAGTAACTATGTCAAGTGGGCATAAACACCTACATCACCAAGTGGGTAGACAAATAGATCCCAGACAGAACACATGATACTGAAGTATTTGAAGTCACCGCTAACAAAAGTACAGTGACCAGGTCTGTACCTCATGATTCTGTACTAGTCCCTTTCCTGTTCAGTATTTCAGTGTTATAACTCAAGACAAATGTGCACATCCTCTGTCTAACTAGCTTTGTGGATGACTACAGACTGGGGACAATCATTAAATCCACGAATGCTATTGATATCATGCAGAAAATACTAGCATACAAAAATGATTTTTGCCACAGCCATTGAGACGCTAGATGAACAAAAGTCATAATCTTTTCATTTTTGAAAGCAAATACACAAGCTAATCACAACATAGACAGCACACCACTATGAGTAAGCCAATTTGTCCCTGACCTTGGTACTGAGGTAGATAGCAAGCATAACTTCAAACAGCAGGTGACTACAGTGGTGAAAATCCGTTGTATGTATGGTCAGGCCATCCACATCAAAGGGCATTATAATCCCAGTTCTCAGTCTTCATCAAACCAATAATTGAGTGCAATGCACCCTTTTGCATGTGCCTCAACACACATCTCCCAGGGATGATTTTCTCCAGTGCATCACTTTTGCCACTGTGCGCTTCCGCACATGCTTTTGTTCATACATAAGTACTCTTTGTGATACATGACCATTAGGTGTTGACAATGCAGACTCCCCTTCAAAGTGTTCTACAAGTTGCATATGTGATACATCTTCCTGTGATGCACCCAGTAAATGCACAGCTCACTGACAATATTGATCTCATTGGTTACATTCTAACAAGTGTGGATTGTGGCATATATGTGTCATGCTAACCTCTCAGCTAGCTATGATTGCTCATAATTTAAAATACAGTGTAACAGTGTCCCTCTTAACATCTCCAAAAAGCAGTTATTTTTTTTGATGAAGGTATCCTTGAATTCCCTTATAGATTACTGAAAATACATTACAATGGTACAAGTGTGTTGATGCAGAACATGTTAATAACTCACAATCACATATTTTATGTCAATGACACAGATTCCTGGTAGTATTATTCTCATATTGTCTGTGATCGTGCATGCTTCTGTCTACTGTTGTCCATGAGTCTGTTACTATGTGTCCCAATTTGTTGAGACCTATGCTGACATTACATTCATATTCAAGCAACTCTTTTGTGATATCTTCACAATATGCACATACCCCCTGTTGTATATACCTAACTTGCTAAATGTCCTCTTCAGCAATCATGTCAGGTTGCTTGCTTTTATCACAGCCAGTCATCTCCATTGATATGTGACCTTGTCTGAGAGTCCCATAATGTACAATTAACTGTGTGATGATATGAATATTCCCACAAAGGAAGTGTAAACAGCAGCACATACTGCATGACATTGATATGCGATTACTGTTCATGTTTTTGGGGTGTACATACATTGACATACCCTTATCTGGTGTACATTACAATGTTTCGCTTGTCTTCTTCCCCTTTCTTCAGTCCTACTATTCTTGTATGTGCCCCTTTCAGACCTCTCAACCAATCAGGGACCAATTTGAACAGAATCAGGGGAAAGTCAAGAAAAAAATCAGGGACAGTCAGGGACACTTTTAAAATATTAGTGCTATTAAGTTGAAACATTGAGAGAATCAGAGCATATGAACTGATACACCTTTTCTGAAGTAAAAGAAGTGTATAAATCTTAGTTATTGTCATTATTCATTAAGTGTAATTCACCACCTTTCTGCCCAAAGTCAGTAGTTTTAGGAAGGATTCAGAGGGACAGGGCAAAAATTTTAGTCAAAATCAGGGATGTCCCTGAAAATTAGGGACAGCTGAGAGGTATGGCCCCTTTTTAATACATACTCTTCCCCAGACTAGTGTCTTTATAATGAAGTCTATGTACCCTTGATGATCATCACCAAACCTTTATTTCAGTATGGCAAAAACATGTTTGTACTGTACTTTGCACTGAGTACACTTTCCTATTATGCATTAGTAATCCATTTATTGCCTTAAATTACACTATGGTAGTTATTGTGGCTGTCCGCATAATCTCACAGAACAAGTTTGCCCATAGGTAAACATGTCTGAATGTGTGTTGCTTTACATGGTTTTCAGGCTGGTAACGCTGTTGTTGGTCAATAAACCTTACTTGTATTAATATAAGTGAAATGTGTAGCATGTATATGCAAATAGCAGTGCTGCTCATTGTGCAAACATGTAAACTCTGTGTAAGCTTTGAGTTATGCCTACATTGATTTTATTGAATTCCCAGGAATGTCTATTTAGACATCTCTGAGCTGGAACAGAAAGTAAAATATGCCTAATACTGGGTGAAGGTTAGTTTATTCTTGCCAGCATTAAATCATGCCTTGTCCCTAAATAGTTTTAATTTAAAACAAGCTTCAACAATGAATTACCCTTGCCAAACTCTTTCCACTAAGTGAAAAATGAAAAATGTGAGACAAAAGGCCAATGTGTTTTAATAGCCCCTTTGCTGAAATGTTAGAAGTTCAAGTCTTTAATGCAAGCTGTCTTGTCGTCTTGCACAATATTCTGACAAGGAATAATTCAAGAATTATACATTTTAGTTGGGGAGCATCAGCTTGATTGCTTGGAGAGCATGTTTGACTAATTCAGATGATAAGAAAAACTGTCTTAAATTGTGAATAAGGTCATTCACTATTTGAAATCTCTGGCAATTAAGTCAAATGAAGGAATTACTATTGATTATACACAGGTACTTTTCTCTTCCTAATTAGAACATCTGCTGCCGTAAATCCTATGTTGCTTAAGATTTCTAAACTGCATTTTGTCCTCTTTGCTATCACTAACAAGTGAGACTAGATATGTTCTTTAATAATGTAAGACACTTTTCTGAGAAATATTTTATCTTACTGCAAATAGTGCTTTTCTCATACAAAGTACCATAACAATACTGCAGAGCAGGGGGTTACAGTTATCTTTGGCTTGTTTCAGTTTCTGTACTTTAAAGTCAGACATGTGGGCATGTTACAAAATGGGCATGTAAGTGGTATTTAAGAGTTCAAGGGAACATGGAGTTTTCACTGACAAGGCAATGAACAGTTAAGAATTTTTATCCACCCTTAATTTTGTCTGCTGCCAGAAAACTGAACCTTTTTAATTTACATCTGCCACCTTTATTAAATATTTTGCACAAATGTGAAATTACTTAAATTTGGATAGAATTATTTAGATTCAGTTGCAATGTTTTTTTACCATAATCCTTTACATGAAGGTACAAAAATGTAGTATTTTAATAAATCTTTCCTGCATTCACTTGTTATCTCTTCAAAGGTTATGTGCCATAGTATGGGGTTCTCACCCTATGATGTCTCAAAATTCTGTAAAACAGAAGTGACATGATGTAAACAAAACTGATGAAAATAGAGTACTTTACAGTCAGAAAGCTGTATACTTATAGTAGCTAGAGAGGCTTGCCGAATTATTATTTGCTAAAGAGTAGTTATTCCATTAAAATGTTGTGCAAAGGAGGGCTATGGTCTTGTTAGTCAGGGAGGTTGTCTTCCCACTGCAAGAAGCAGCTGTGCCTGGAATGGTAATTCTTAAAACAACGCTATAGCAAAATTGGAAGAAATTCTAGAATAATCTGAGGAAGCTATGGCATCTATCATTAGGAATCCAGAAAGGACGCTTATTGAATACATGTTTGGACTATACTATAATTAGTATGTCTTTTCAATCCCAGTGTGCTTGTTCTAGAATATTGTCCTCCCTTTTGGGCTACATGATGGCCCACTGACATTTCAAAGAGTGATTGACAGAGCTGTAAAGCTTCATGTCAAAATATGCTGATGCTTACTTAGACAACGTCATAATACACTTGAGGATATGGACTCCCATCTAGCTAAGGTGCAGGCTGTATTAACCACAGTCAACCTATCTTGTCTGAGACACTCAATATCTTCAAAAGCAAGTTAGGCTTGACAGAGGTGAAATATTTAGGATATGTAGTAGGATAGGTAATTGTTATACTCTAGAGAAAAAAAGTCAGACATTGAGAGAAATTGGTGTATTCCAGACCATATGAAGAAAGTAAGAGCATTCTTGGGGTTATGCTAGATACTATGCATACTTTGCACCCCAATTTGGCATCTATTGTGTAGCTTCTTGCACATTTGACAAAAGTTGAAGCTTCCCCTTTAAATAAAATGAACACTAGAGACAATTAATGTTTTAAGGAGTTGAAGGAAGTATAATGTTCAGATCCTGTTTTAGCATCTTTGGATTTCAGTAAACTATTCATAGTTTACACTGATATTTTAAAGGGAAGGCTTGGGGTAGTGTTTTAAATGGAGTTTGATGGGGAGGAACACCCTCTATGCCTTTTAAGTCACAAGATAAGAAAAGCAGAGACCATGTATTCCACTTGTTAGAAGGATTGTTTGCTGCTGGAGTAGGCACTCTCATCTCAAAATTGTTGTCTCCTTGGCAAGGGCTTTACAGTGGTCAAAGGCTATGCCTTGACATGGCTACATAAGCAGCAGAATGGAAAAACTAATTTTTATAGATGGGCACTCTCTTTAAATCCATTTAAGTTTACAGTGAATCATTGGTCTGGCTTGACCCAGCACTGTATATGAATAGTCTGCTAATGATCCTGAAACCAAGGGTTTCAAGCTGCAAGGGTCAACTGTAACAAAGTCTAGCAGTTCTCAACTATAATATGACAATTATTTTGTAAAACTTGAAGTGACAGAATGTAAGCAACACTAAGGGTAAATTGTATTTTTGTTTATATAAGTAGTACTGTTTCTTTAAGACAGATGGCCATATTTCTGAGTTAGCTAGAGTCTTCCCAGATAAATTGTTGTTAATAAGCAATTATTCTAGTAAAATGTTGTATAAAATGAGAACTATGGCTCAGTTGTAGAAACTGACCTCTTGATGCAAGGGCATTTTATGCCTGGGTTATGGTTC
This sequence comes from Protopterus annectens, assembly GCF_019279795.1. NCBI lineage: Eukaryota > Metazoa > Chordata > Ceratodontiformes > Protopteridae > Protopterus > Protopterus annectens. The sequence goes on from NC_056735.1 coordinate 129,625,084, forward strand.
AGGGGAATCAATTGTATCAAAGTAAATGACAGTCTAGACATTTTTGAAGTACCTTGGACATCTTCCAGCAGGAAGCCAGAAAGATTAAGCTGGGAGACAGTACATTTGCACTTTGAAGTATTAGTATGAGAGACTGATTTTTTAATTGGTGTAAAAGACTGTTTATTTTGTTTTCTTTGTCAGACTAACAGAAAAGGTCTTTTACATGGTATCTGTTGCCTCAGCTGTATAAGAAAATGTGCATACGTACTTTTTACTACTTTTATGAACAATAAAGCTTCATTGTTTTATGGACTTGGGTTTTTTCTTGTATTATTTTATGTCACAGTGACATTACTTGTTTCATCTTTGTGCTTATACATAATAATTTTCTAGAATCAGATCTACTATTAACACTGCAAAGGATAAATGATGCTGAGTGGCACAAACAAAAATATATAGAATATATGGAATGCTTACTCCTTTTATCTAAGACTATAATGAGCATACAGTAGAAATCTAAGTCATATTTGACTAGTTGGTTTAAGTGCATTTCATGGAAGCAATTTGAATGCATGTGTCCTCAACATTTAACCTTATATTCTTGTCTAGAAAAAAGTTTATTCTTTCTGTTTCATTGTTAAGACAATCAGGAATAGCAAATCTATTTTGTAATACTTTCCAAGTTCAAACACTCACACATGCGTGCACACACACACACACATACACACACACACACACACACACACACACACACACACACACACACACACACATAAAAAATACATTGATATAGATTACTGAACAGCTTAATGTGTACTGCTAAATGAATGACAGCATCTGAACATGTTTCTATTTCCTCTCAATATGTTTTAAATTTAAATTTCAAATTCATTACCTAAGTCCATGTTACTTATTTTCATGTTATATTTGTAATACCGAGCATATCATTGTCATATGTATGCATGTATTATGTACCCATGCATTTGTTTATTTATATATTGTAATGGGGATCAGGGAATTTCTAACTGAAGAGGTATAATTAAAGGAGTCAGGGAAAAATTATCACTATAGCAACAATAATAAAACAATACCCACCAGGGTGGGCATTATTAGTGAAATAACAAACTGACTAGCAGTGTTGTGAGGTCTGACACTGCAGGAGGTGGGTCTTTCCACCCTTAAAAGGCACACTATTTCCTTACAATACATAATGGTCTATCTGTCAGAATGTTTTGTATTTGTTTTATTATTAGTATCTACTTTTTTATATTTTTGATATAAAAAATGTTCCTTCTTTTAAAGTCTCTAATTCTAGCATATGCAATTATTGTTGGGGGAAGTATTTTATATCCAACATATAAGTTCTATAAATATTTACTATCCACAGTTACACACACACACACACACACACACACACACACACACACACACACACACACACACACACACACACACACACACACACACGTGTTCATCTAAGGCTGGAGCCAGAGAATACCATTTTGTACTCACATGCTATAATTGCTACCCCTAACCTACCTAGTAAAAAATGAATACATCCGTCAACATGTTGACCCCCCCTCAAAGCACCTAATAAAAGTGGGCATCACTTTCAGCTATTCGCTCTAAAGCCATTAAATATATCATTTTCAGGCTATGTACATCTTTTTGAAATCATTAATTTAGACATTATAATATGGCTAAAAAAGCTACAGTCTCTCAAAATGATGCTTAGAAAATTGTACTTGGTTGAGAAAAAAAAGAGTGTGCCTGGCTATGCCGTTGTGTCCATCAATTAAAATTTCCTTGACAGAGTACACTCCAGATATCTCATTGTAATCAAATTAATAAAAAAAAATCATTCTCTGCAAGGCATTGTAACTCCCATACATCTCAGCTCTCCCTGATTTTGTAAAATGTCCTTAATATAGCCTCAGAATTTTTACGTCTACCATGAAAATAACTGACGTTTTATACATATCTGTGGAACACTGTCAGTCAGTAAAGCCTGCCATTATAATTTCATGTTTCTTATTCTTCAGGAAAAAAGCAAGCTGTTCTATTAGCTGTTATGCAAATAAGAGTAATATTTAAAAACTTTCCCTGATTTTGGGTGTTTGTCCCTACATTATACTGGCTTTGTCCAGAATTCCTGAGCAAGAAAGTTGTATAAAGTGACAAGTCTTTGTTACTGTTGATGCAGTTACTTTTGCTCCTTTTGTTTGTTTATTATTTTTATTTTTGTCTTATTTCTTAAGAAAGTTGAAAGTTTGATTTTTATTTTGCTTAGGAGAAAATACTCAGTATGGTTCAACGTGGCATCTGGAAGATTTGCTAGAATTAAATAGTGTATCCGTATGCTTAAAATGAATCAAATTATTCTAAGAGAAGCATCCTCATTATGTTCTATGGAAGCTAATAACTTGCAAAAGGGAAAAGAGCTCAAGGAAGGAGGCATTATGATAAAACTTGCAAATAAAGCTGTTTGTTCTTAACAAGGTAAAAATACCTACAATGTTACATCTGTTGGAAAATGCAACCAGCATGTAATGCATGGCACCAATACCTACAGTATATGGAAATGTTTCCAAATATTGTTGCAGATTATGTATTACAATGGGAGTGGGGGTCCACAAAAGCATTGTGATTTAAATCTTAACTACCGGTTTGTACAGTTGTGAGTTTTTATCAGTTATAGTTGAACACTATGAAATTTGCTTTGCTTAAGCAATGCCCAATAAGCTCTACACAAAATCACTTCTAGTAATATGATTGTGGAAAGTGCTGTACAGATTCACTAGGCACATCTATGGTACTCTCAAGACAGACAACCAGAAACAAATAGACTGAGAATAAAGTAAGAGAAATGATCAGCTTTAAAAGAATTAAATGAAAAGTAGTTTTGGAATGACAAGCACTTTTGAATGTTCTAATCAAGTCATATGAAACTGCTGAAAAGTTGCTTTCAAAAAAAGGGCACACTAAACTGCTGAAAGGCTGTTACAAAAGATGTGCATAGTTAATGTATTAAACTGCTTTAAAAAAACTGTTTATGTTATTGCAGCATTAAGCATGCACTCAAGAATCCCAAAGAAAAAAACTACTAAAGCTAAAGCCGGCAGTGAATATTGTCTAAGCAGCACTGAATTTACAATTTTCAGAAAGTACTTTGTTGCAAGTTAAACATCATCATCATCACCAACCTGCTTTTTTCCTATTTTCTACATGGGGTCGTGGTGTCATTTAAATTGTCCCCTACCTTCTTCAGCACTCATGCCTGACTATTGCAGTTCTTCTCTCACACAATCCATTCCCCCTTTGCTTCACACATTTGTTTCCTCTTGCCTTCTTCCTGTCTGTTCTAAATCTTCTGCACCAGATTATCTCCCACTTTTCTGCACATGTGCCAAGACCACTGTAATATGTTCTCTTTGCCCTTTTCTGCATTTGGAGCTACTTTGGCTTCTGCTAATTTTTTCAACTGTCCCACAATGAGCATGCTACCATCCATTTCAGGCACTTCATTTCCATCATCTCTAGTTTCATAGGTTCATAGGTTGGAACTAGGCTATCGGTCCAAGGGCCTATACAAGCCTAGCCATAACAATTCCCTGGCTATTTCTTCCCACACTATTTACTTCCCTGGACCCCTATCTAGCAGGGCGACTGACGTGATCCCCGGGGTGAATTTCCTTTCTCCCATCCAATCATCAAGGTTCTTTTTGAAAAGGGCCAAAGAGGTGCTCTGCTTGACTTGTATGGGCAGTCTATTCCAGAGTCTGGGGAGACTCTGGGTCAGGAACCTATCCCTCCAGCATGTTTTGTTTATTGTGATGACAAGATTTATATCCCTGGAGCATGTGGCTCCGAGGAATTGGGATTTCTTTAAGTGTAGCATGTCCAACAGCTCTGGGTTTGACATGGCCTTGTATGTTAAGCAGAGATCTCCTTGGAGTAGACAATATGCGACAGAGTATAGCTGGAGTTTTTTATGGCAGTCAGCATAGGGAATCTGCTTTAGGCCTATGATTCTTTTAGTGAGGCATTTCTGTTGCCTTTCCAGTTGTTGCAGATGTCTTGAGAGGTACATACCAAATGGGGCATTGTATTCTATAATGGGTCTAATGAGGGATGACTACAGTGGGACAATGACCTCCTTTTTTCTGGATGAAAAGCCCTTAGTGATAAGGTGTGCCACATAGAAGGATTTCCTCACTGTTGTGGCAATGTGGTTACTGAAGGTGAGACCACTGTCCACCTGTGTCCCTAAGTCTCTTATCACACTTTTGATATTTAGTGTACTGCCACCTATATGGTAATTCACGGGTACATGTTTTTTCCCAAAGGGGAAAACTTTACATTTCTTGGCAATGAGCGTGAGCCCATGGCTCTGGCACCAAGCATCTGTTTCTGTAAGGCCCTTTTGTAGAGTATCCACATCATTTGGGGATTCAGTAATGGCTCCCAGTTTGCAGTCATCTGCAAACTTTGTTAGCCAGAGTTCCTTAGTGCTGGCCTGTACTTCAGAGAAGTAGATGCCAAACAAGAGTGGTCCCAGGACTGAACCCTGAGGTACTCCACTTGTCACTTGTCTGGAGCTGGATTTGGAGTCAGCTACTTTTACAGCATGGGTTCTGTCAATAAGCCAGTTGGCAACCCATCAAGTGACGTAAGGATTAATGCCCAGCTTAGTAAGTTTGTCTATGATTCCAGAGTGGGGGATGGTGTCAAAGGCCTTGGCGAGGTCCAGATAGGCTGTGTGGACTGCCTTACCCTCATCCATGGCTCTGGAGACTGATTCAAAGAAGTCAGTAAGGTTCAGGAGATAATATCTGCCCTTCACAAACCCAAACTTGGTGGGGTCCAATGTTTTAAGGTTGCCAATGTCTTTGTTTATAAGTTCCATGATAATACATTCCATGGCCTTGCAGATCAGGCTCATCAGACTGATGGGGTGGTAGTTCCTGGGATCCAAGGTGCTCAACTGCTCCACCTTTACTTCTCAGTTTTCTGTACTATACAGTCATAATGGTCGCACTGCTGTTTTCTACACCTTACTTTTCTGCTTCTTTGGAATTCTCTTGTCATACACACTTGTCACTCTTTGACAGATGGCTGTAGCCTGTCTGATTCTAGCTTTGATCGCCTCATTCAGACTTCCCTTCTCCTTACTCACCCCTGTCAGATACTTGAAGCTGTTAACCTGTTCTAAAGTATTTCCTTCTATCTCAGTTATCAGCATCTTCTGATTTCCCCCATTTGCTGCCATTACAACTGTCTCATCTATACGCAGTTTCATAACATGTGCCTTCCGTTTTGCATTCCATTCCTTTATCCTTTGGTGAAGTTCTTGTTCAAAGTCTGCCTGTAATGCCACATCATCTGCACCCAGCAACTTTGTTGATCTGTCCCCTCTGACCTGTTTGTTAATGTAGTCCATCACCTGAATGAACAACAGTGGGCTCAGAGATTAACTCTGATGCACACTCACTCACTCCCACGGGAAACCCCTCCATGAGACTGAACACTGTTCGTACTTGAGTTATTGGGTCATTGTACATAACTTATACTAATTCTACCAATGTTTCTGGGACTTCAAACCACTGCAGGACTGCCCAAATCAGCTTTCTTGGGAACTTGTCATATGCTTTCTCCAAGTCTAAATATTCCAAGTTGGACTTTTTCCTCATGTCTAGCTTTTTCTCAAGTGCATGTCTCACATCAAATACTGGGTCAGTTGTGCTGCAGCCTGATCTGAATCTGAACTGCTCATCTTACTTTTTCCTACTCTGCATATTCGTTTATCAGTCACCATCTCTAGAATTTTCATGCAGTGTGGCAGGAGTTTGATTCCAATGTAATGCCCGCAGTTGTGCATGTCCCCTTTGTCCTTGAACAGTGGCACTAGTGTGCCTATTCTGCAGACATCTGGGATACACCTTTCTACCCTTTTTTTCCCCAACACCTTTATCATATACAACATGACCTCATTTTGAGCCTACTGCTTTCCCTGACTTAATTTTCCTTAGTGATCTTCTTCTTTAGTGAGCTCCTCCTCTTCTCTCATCATAGTCTGTGTCAGGTGAAGTATAGTTTTTGTTTGGTTTTCTTCATTCAGAAGCTGCTGGAAGTACTCCTCCCATCTGCCTTTGATGTCCTGTGGATTGGTGAGCAAGTTGTTGCTGACATCCCTTCTGAAGGGTATCTGGCTATCTTTTTTATCTTTCTCTCTTTGCACTGCAACTTGATATAGTTTCTTTGTGTCATCTACTGAATCATTTTTCAGATGCTGGTAGAGTGTCTCGGATGCCTTGTTCTTTGCTATTGCAACTCGTTTCTTAACTTCTTTGCTAGGCAATCAGTAGTCCTTCTTAGCCTGGCCCATCCTTTCTATCTCCTGCTTTTATGCTGCAGTCCTTTTTCTTTTGATGACTTCCTGGACTTCTGCATTCCATCACCAGCTTTCCTTATGTACCTACTTGGCTCAGCTACATAGTCTGTAGTCCTCATACATGCTATTTTGAGGTGCTGCTATTTTTATTCAGCCTATGCCTAATAGCCGAGTTATGAAAGAAAGGTAAAAGAGTGCACTCAGACAGCAATTGCAGGACCTACTAGATCAAGCAGGACAACATGAATTGGTTATGATAACGGTGATGATAATAAAACTATCACCTATGTCCTTTTGCAGGACCTACTAGATCAAGCAGGACAACATGAATTGGTTATGATAACGGTAATGATAATAAAACTATCACCTATGTCCTTTTGCAGGACCTACTAGATCAAGCAGGACACCATGAATTGGTTATGATAATGGTGATGATAATAAAACTATCACCTATGTCCTTTTGCAGGACCTACTAGATCAAGCAGGACACCATGAATTGGTTATGATAATGGTGATGATAATAAAACTATCACCTATGTCCTTTTCTTCTTGACATGCTAGACCCCTGAATAATTCCTTGAACTGTTGTGCTTTGTCTCTAGCCAACTTCCAGGTTTTCATAGGTTCCTAGGAGGTTACTAGGCTATTGGCTCTAGGGCTGTTATAAGCCTAGCCACGTTATGCCCTTGTTCCCTTTTTGACTAAGTTGTATGGTCTATATTTGCAGCCACTGACTTTCCTTATACAAGAGGGACATAGGTTACACCCCTGGGGTAAATTTACAGTCTCCCATCCAGTTGTCTAAGCAATGCTTAAATAGGGTCATTGAGGAGCTCTATTTTACATGAACTGGGAGTTTGTTCCAGAGGAGCGGCAATCTCTGGGAGACATAGCTGTCACTCCAGCATGTCCTGTTAATATTGCAGGTTAGGTTAAGATCTGTAGAGCAAGTGAATCTTGTCCCATTTGACTTGTGGATGTGCAGGATTTCCATTAGGGCAGGGTTTGAGACTGCTCTGTAGGCCAGGCACAATTTGCCTCTCAGCAACCTGTAAGATACAATGTACAGACTACAGTTAAAGGGTCTTCAGTCTCTCCATGTAGGTGATATGTTGAAGGCCCTGAATTGTCTTGGTGGGAAACCTTTGACATCTCTCCAGCTGCAGCAGGTATCTAGTGATGTACATACAGACGGAAGCATTTTACTCTATTAGTGGTTTGATTAGGGATGAGTACATGGGAGTTATAACATCCATTAGCTCTGGATGCGATGCTCTTACTTATGAGGTGTGCAACATAGAAGGCCTTCCTTACCATTGTGGACACATGGTGATCAAAGTTAAGGTTGGTATCAACCTGTGTTCCCAAATCTCTCATGCACAGCTAAACAACCCAGGCAGAAAAAAATCTGTCATCTGGCAGATACTGAGTGGAAAAGCAACCTTAGTCATAGAACAGGTGATGCCAAGACACTAGGAGAACATGCAAAATCAGATGCTGAAACTCCCAAGAAGGCAAGACCAGGGAGTACAGGTGGATCACATACCAGTAAAAATGAGCCCAGAATAAATACATCACAAAAACAACCTGAAGGGGGTGAGAAAGGAGATAAGCCAATGAAAGGTAAACAAATGGTAAACACAGAAAGGAGCAGAAGCTGAGATAGACAACAGAAGCCTCAAAAGAGATCACAGTGCAGTGTGTCTGATAGCTTGTGTGACTCAGAATTGACAAATGAGGAAGTAAGCAATGTGAATAGAAGCATTTATAATGTTTGCCACAGTAAAAGAGGAGGAAAGTCATGACTAAAAAAAGGACAAAAACTGACCACAGAAAGAAAGGAGCAATACAACTGAAAGGAATGCACACTGAAAGGCAGGTGACTTTGGACAATACTGGAAGGATGTATTAAATGAAAAAAATTCCTACTTTATGAAACACAACCGAGGAAGTATAACATCAAAACTTTATAAACAATGAGATGAACTTTATCAGTTCCTAAGGCAATGATGTGTAATGCCTTCAAAGGGGACAAGGGGGTAATCCTCCAAGGTAAGTGATATATTTTCATATATTCTTATTGATGTGCAAAAAACTACAGTAAACATAAGTTTAATGTCTAATTCTTAGAAAAATAAGTAATAATTTCTGATATAACAACTGGAGGCATGAAAAGGAATATATGGGGGGGGGGGTAAACAACAACCCACAGACAAATGTGAAATAAAGGAACAGTGGTTTATAAGCAGGATAGTAAACATCTGTAAAACTGCAACTAAAACAGAGAAAAAAAGTTGCACTATCACACAAACAAATCTGATTCACTAGACTGGTGAGTAACAGTTAGGAGGGGAGACAATGAATGCAGATGCTGTAATATAAAAAGATTGTGACATCAGTACTAGGTTGGCATGCAATGTATTAGACTGAGGCTGACTGGAAGGGAACAAAAGTCTTAAAAAGGCCATGTCTAGGATAAACCCATGCAGTTGTAAGAGCAGGGTTACAGAGTTTGAGGAAGAGGAAGAAAGTCAGAGTGTAGGCAGCTGCCAAAGAGCACAATGTTCAGTCTGCAGGGTAGGCCCAAAATCAGGATTGTTTCAGATGGCAGCAAATGGGGAAGAATGAAGGGACAGGCAACAAGGAAAATAAACTTAATTATATGGATCATTGGGGGCTCATCAAATCCTATCAGAAAAAGGCAACTACAAGAAAATTGGAGCTTTTCTTTCTGGCTCACCAAAGAAAAGTGGGCTTCTACCCAATTGGACTTTCCCAGTAATCAGATGTCAATAACTAACTAACTAACTAACTAACTAACTAACTAACTAACTAACTAACTAACTAACTAACTAACTAACTAAATCAGTTAAAGAATTTGGGGAGATATTGTCATGTTACATGTAACAATATGAATATCAGAGATGGGGAGAAGATACTGTGTTAAGACTACCAAAAGGAGAAATGGACAGCAAAGCAGGGGAAGAACAGAGGGGAGTAGCAATTGCATGTGATAGATGGCTTCAGACAGCCACATAAAGCAATAAAACGTGGGATATGTAGATGGATCATCCGACAGAGAAGGGAAGGGAAGAAGGTGAATGATATGCAACTAGAAACATTATGCACTAATAAAGGATAAGGACGAATACTATAATACCTGCTTTGCTAACTATGAGCATACGAGAAGAGAAGGAATAGAGATAATGGGGGGGGGGGCCTCCAATGTCATCACAGAACTGTAAAAGACAGGGAATATAGCAAAAACATGAGAAAATAACTAGTCCAAGGAATAAAAGAGAAAGGGAGGCTGGGCAGATAAAGTGAAGGGTATTGAAATGAGAGGGAATACACCAACACAAGACACATTTTGGTAAAGACATGCAGGTTAGAAAGGTTGTTAGAAAAAGAAAACCTAATGGAAATAATAGAAGATATCCAAATACAAAATGTACATTATCAGACTTTTAAATACTGAAGTTAAAGCCATCATCACTGAAAATTAGAAGGAAAAAAAAAAACAATACAAGAGCAAGTAATATTAAAGAGGTTCATGGATATGAGAGGAAGATGGCAGTCATTGAGTAGAACGAGGGAATGAGAAGAGGAAAAATCCAAAGGCGATGGAAAGAGGTATGAGAATAGTACGAGTGGAACTCGTACCAGGAAGAAGGAGGGAGCAGAGCCAAAGGGAAACCAATGGGAGGGCAAAAATAGGGAGAGGGTAGGAAATGAAGCAGCCAACCACTGATGAGATATGGTGTACCATGTGTGAATGTAATACAGTGTATAGCTTTAACTTAAATTATCAAATCAAATGTAAACACCAGTTTTGGCCTATGTCTGACAGAAAAGATAAGATGGACTGTAGTTAAGGACATAAATGAAAAAGGGTCAACCGCTGGTGGTGATAAAGTGTACCATGCACGAGGCGAGGACTGCACTACAAAGATGCTATGGAAATGTGTCTTTTGCAGTAAAACTTCATTATATTAAAAAATAATAATAATTCAAACAACCAAAGAAATTATTGACTTTCCTGAAGAATATCCAAGCCTTCTGCAGATACTGGAGCCATAAAATATGAGCATAACCCTGAGAATGCTAGGACAAGTCACAATGCATACCAAACGGAAATAGAGGGAAATGACCTGGTTTTGGAACTTGAAGTTCAAATGAAAAGCAAGTTTCAGTCAGAAGCTGACACTGTGTGTTTAAAGGAAGAAAATGAACTTCAGAATACAAAAAAAAAGTTAACAATGCCATACCTCATCTAAAACTAAAGTGTTAGAATGTAAAACCATTGAATGAATTCCTAATGGCACAACTCCTAGAGATTGAGAAAAAAATCAAACACTATACACAGTCCCATGATGATATTAGTTTACCTATAGCTACAGGGTATATTGAAGTATTGCCATGGTTGTTAGATTTAATAGTGCTGACTTGAAGTTAGTTGTGGGAACTTACAGGCCTTTTTGGTTTGTGCTTTTTAATGTGCTTATTGGTAGAATGGTATTTGTCATGTTTGTAGAGAATATCATGCACTTCTTTGAGTCGAGTGAACCTGAAGGAATTTTAGAGAGGTGCCTAGACAAATGTATGTAATACAAGGCAAGATGAATTTTATTTAGGTGATTAACTTCAAACTTAACAAGTTTGAAATATACTTTTTTTAGTTTACATAATCAGTGTTTATGTAAATTAGCCAAAAAAAAAAAAAGCAGAAGAAGCAAAAGCAGTAACAGATTTTGGAGTTGTACAATCTTGTCTATTGCAGTCATTTCTTGGGCTATTTTGTAAATGTGTATATACTTCATTCTTTATTATATACAGCAGTTCCACACATTGACTAGATTCATTTAAGTACTCTGTCACCACTGTATATTGTCTACCTGCATTTTGTACTGTTGTTTAATTTCAGACCAGAACTCTTAATAGTTTGGAGCACTGATTCCGGCCTCAAATCATGAATATCTTTATCTGGAACAAAACACCAGTATGTTATTCTTAGCAGTAAAAACAACTTCATGTCAATTTAGCAAGGCAAGTATTTCGTATTGATATTTCTTGTGCTGGGGTTATACTAAATGTCAGTCTCCAAAACATAACCTTCCCACTGGAGTAATGAAAGAGATTGGCTTTTCACTATCATTCTCTGGGAATATTTGCCAAAAACTCTAGAAACATCTATGTAGAAAAGACTTTGGTGCTGCCCAGGTTTATGTGCTATGTCTTCTAATGAAGGTAGAATAAAGTTTTCTTGAGTGACTGCACCATTAAGCTGTTTCAGATCAAAACATATTTGAGCACTGCTATTCTTTTTCATGAATGGGACCATTTACCCATACCATTCAGTTAGTTCAGTTACACCTTCTATCATGCCAAATCTTTGTATTGTTTTCAGTTCTACCTCTGCTTTAGATCCAATAGAAAATGAACCTCTTCTGGGTGGAGTCAAGGCATATAAGAGAGTACTTGGCTTTAAATTTATTTTTAATGGCTTACAGTTAAGCAGACAGTTTTCATCAAGTGAGTTTACAGTAACTTTCTTTATCCTGGTAACCAAAACACATTTCATATGCTACAGCTTTACTGAATAAATTTGCTATGTATGGACCATAAACCATAAACACCAAATTCATATTAATGCCACTTCCCCTCAGACATGGCTAAGAATATGCCAGTGAACTAGAATTTACCAGCAGGACTCAACATTTTTGTCTGTGCTTCATGAAATTGCAGATACTTGGGAGATATTTCTATAAGTAGTACTTCATTTAACAGTAACATCTGCCCATGAATCAATATCAAAGCGCACTTGAGGTTTGTAAATATAGAATTTTGTTATGTCTTGTGCACTTGTCATGCTTATGCTCACTCTGCTTCTAATGCAATCAGTTAACTCAACCCTAATATTACCCCTGATGCTGATTATAGCAATTTGTATTGCTTTTTCCAAAGTTAAATACACTTTTGGTTCTAACTTTTGAGACACTTCAATATCAGCCAGTCCAATAACAATCTATATCTAACGTGTTCATTCTTTGTTCGATCAAATGCATGCTGATCACTCAGTTCATACAAATGCCTGAAGACATTTTCTCAGATTCATCTTTAACTTGAACACATTGAAGAATAATACCTTTTCATTATAATATTTGCCAAAATGTCCTTGCCCAGGGAATGTAAGAAAGTGTTTTACTGAATTTCTTCAGTTTTTTTTGTCTAATTTGCTGCTGTTTTTAAAAATTTGTAAGCTTCCATACTGACAAGGCAAATGGCTTCACAAATGTCATACAGTTTTAGTGGGTTAAACTTTGACATATTAATGAAAATGTAGTTTTTTGGGACTGACCAGCAGACGCTTGTTAAAATGATCATGTTGCAAGGTAAACGTATCATTTCTCAGAAAAACGTGGCTTACTCTGAGATCAATGGACATTATTTAGCTCATTGTCATGTCTTCTCTGACTAGTATGGCATTTTTGGTTTTATTTTCTGAAGAAGATCCCATTTATGAAACAGTGTCATGATGTGCACCTCTAATTACCCAGTCATGTTAGAAGACATTGTTAATAATGTCAGGATATACCAGCATTTGCAATAAAACTAACAAGTTTAATATTGTACAAAATGGCAGTGCAGTAAGAATGATGTTAACAGTTCACTCATCATGAACACACACCAGCAATTGGCAAACCAGACTCAATGCATTAAAGAATGCCGTACTTTTTTAAAATAACAATGCTATACATTCTTCTTGAAAAGGCATTGCAATGCATTCATCTTAATGTGGCAATCCAATCATATGTATTCACTGTGCATACAATCACATAGCAGTTACATCTTTTCAGAGTGTCAGTTGTGCAACAGGTAACACACTTATCATTAATGCTCAAAGACCAGAATGGCATTGGTGTTATTGCCTCGGACAGGTGATTGGATTGCTGGCACTGCAGTGCAACATGAGGGGGTTGCCCTGACATATGCCATTCCTTATATCTATTTTTGCTTAACCATCCATTCACTAACATTTTTACTTTATTTTTATTATATGCAGAGCAACATACATTCTTAATGTTCCTACTAATATTGTACTGTTCCATAATTGTCCACAAAAGTTCATGTTGTACTCTATCAAAACATGATTTATTTAAATCTACTGTCATCTTAGTGTCATCAGGCCTGTTTATAATAGCACTCATAATTTCCCTTGCTATGAATAATAATTCCTATCATCTTTTTCCACTTAAACTATATATATATATATATATATATATATATATATATATATATATATATATATATATGTATATATATATATATTATTTTTTTCATAATACTTTTTATTTCACTTTCCATTCTCTTCTGAATTATTTTCCCAAAAACATTATAATCTGCATTGTTCAATACTATAGGTCCCCAGCTATCAATTTTTTTATCTTCCTTTTTCCATACAAATTTAAGAATACCACAACATAAATCTTTATAAAAACACATTATTTTAACCACTCATTCACAACTTCTAAGAAGTATTTTTTTCTGTCAATCCATACAATTCTTAAAAAATTGGTATCCTATCCATCTGATCCTGAAACTGACTCTAAATTAACTTGTCCAAGTACTTTATCTAATTCATATAAGTAAATTTCATTTTCTAATTCCTTAGTTTTTGTCCTGCTAATTTTAACATGCCATTCTTTTTTGTACTTTATCTCTATTTTGAAACATTTTATTTACATAATGTACTATGATATTTATAATTTGTTCCTGAACCCTTCTTACCTCTTCTCTGTCATCTCTTATTTCTCTTATTATATTCATATTCTGTTTAACTATGCTACTCAAATAAGCTGATACCTCTTCTCCTTTACCTTGTAACACCTTTACTTAAATAATAATTCTTTAATTTTTTCTTCATTATTTCATAAATTCTTTGTTCTATCACATAATATTCTCTGTCATTCCTTTCCATATCCTTTAAGGGCATCTATAGACATTGTTTTACAATTTATTTTTTCTACTTTTCTTACATCTGACTGCCATCCTACAAAAACATTTTTTATATTTTTCTTTAAAAGCTAGTCAACACTCACACGAGTGTTTATAACACACTCTGGTAGAAATGTGATCTCTCCATAATTGTGCAATTATTTTCTTTCAATTTTTATCTCATAATTTCTCATTTATTCTTTTCATTCCTTTTCACAATCTGATATATACTTTATTTTCTTGTATTTCTATCCATATGGCTGAGTGATCTGAAAATCCTTTTACAAGTACCTCTTTGTTAGCTATATTTCAACCTTGCAATATAGGAAAATATTTATTTCCATCTTATATAGACCTCAACTGTATGTCCACAAATTATTATTCTAAATCTTTAAATTACCATGTTTTATAACTTCAAATATTTTCTAAATATCTTTTCCTCTCTTCTTTTTCCTCTCAAATTACAATTAAAATATCCCATTAATATTACATTCATATCAATTACTACATGATTCAGTTTTATGAAATGCATTTTCCCTTTCTTGTAAAATAGGCATACAATGCCATAATTCTATATATCTGTTTATGTCATCTGAGATCTACAATAGATAAGCTTTCCATCATTACCAATGTTACATTCAATATTTTTAGTGACATTTTACAAAGTATAACTATACATGAACATAGTTATTTTCCTAGGATCAATATTATTATGTTGACATCACACTTACTAGACCAGTTTAGGATGCCTATTCTTTTACTTACATTTTTGATATCATTTACATTAACTGAAAGATCTCTAAAATTGTCATTATGTCTATGTAGTACCTTACCAGAAATTATGTAAATTTGAATTATTTATCTCATTTGCATTATCCATTTCCTTTCTCTTTTCTTCTTTCTTTTTCTGTCTCTTACCATTTTGTTAGAAGAATTCTTTTTACCTTTCAGAATTTCAAATTTATGTCTTCCTTATAACTTTTTTAAGAATCTTCCTCTATATTATCTCCTATTTCATTTTCTCTTATCCATATCTTTATTTTTTACCCTGATTTTTCTTCCCTACTTCCTCTTTATCTTTTATTGGGGCCTTTTCTTCACGCTGTATACTGTCCTCAATTTTGTTTTCTTCTTCATCCTTTTTCTTTATATTACAATCCATGCATAAATGTCCAATTTTATTACAATTATAACATTTAAGTTCACACTTTTTATTCATCATTACCTATTTCCCCACAAATACAACATTTCTTCTTTTCACAGTCACTTAATGATCATCTTTTCCACAGGGAATAAAAACATGTTTTAGATTGTCCCCAATATTTTACAACACCCCTGTTACTTTACCCTCTGCGTTTATCATACTAGTGATATGAACATTGTTTTTCTTTCTCCAATTTTAGTATTCATATTCCTCTGTTATCATACGCTTTGCTACTGTCCATAAATTCTTTACAAAATTTGCTTAAATGTCTGTTTAAATTATCTTTTACAACTTCATTTTGAAATTGAACATGTATTTTCTTTTTCCCCCTGAGAAAAGCTGCAACCACATACAATTTCCATGGATTACAGTTCTTCTTCCTATATTCCCTATAAAAATTTCCAGAACAGAACCAGTCTCAAAAATAATGTCACAAAATGTCTCCTTATGAATAATAATACAAGCTCTTACCTCATAAGCCTTCAGTCCCACTGGGAACATTAAATTATACTGAATGTCATACCTGTTAATTTCTATTTAGTCTTTGTTCTGAATTTTTACCATGAATTTTCTTTGATTGTTGACATTTCCATTTGTCTGTTCATCTCTTATTGCTTTCCTTAACAGTTTCAGCATCTGATTTATTTTTCTGGTACTCTGCTTTTAAAATTACTTTCAATTCCTCTGATTGGATTTGTCTATAATTTCACCCCATGAAACATCTTTTTCAGTCACTGGTTTGCAATTCAACAGCAATTTACCCAAAATATTATCCTGCAATCCTCCTAACTGGAGGGTTGTAAGAACATATCCATCATTGTTTTGAGGATTTCCTTCTGATGGGGCAAACAAATTTTGCTGAAACAGCTCTTTAGAATCTTGTAGAGCCTCAAATACTGCACCAACATTTGCACCTATGTGGATATCCTTGAGTGTTATTCTCCTAGCCTCCACTGTGCTAGGATTGGAACAAGCATTTTCCTAAGGAGCAGAAGACGTTCCCTGATGTCCTGGACAAATCCCCCTAGTAGTATAAATATCACCTTGTATCTTCCATGAAACTGGCATCTAACTGGTGGGTGGTGAGAATAAATAAATAAAATAAAGAAAACATTAGCAGTGGAGGCAAATCCTATGCACACCCCCACCCCTGTATATCTACATATACTAATTCTGAGACTGTCACAGTAGTGTTGAAAGGGACTAATGACCTTACCACCACTGTCAACAAATTGCAATACAAAATATATTAATTACTAAGGGTTCAAATATAAAGCAGTCTGTATATCACTCGTCCCATTTAATTTAGGCCCTTTGCAATAAGCTAAGATATCTGGTGATGTTGATTAAATTCAAAGTTAATTTGTTGGTGCAAGCTTTATTAACTTAGAGTTTTCCTCATCTTTTCTATTTTTTATAACAATGTAGTTTCTTATATATCATCAGAGTATTCTAAAACAATCCATAAACTTAACAAAATTTCTTAGAAACAATAAAACCCAAGAATTAACATGCACAGACTCTCTGATGCTAAACGTCAAAGTTGACCTAAAGGTATTGGACATTTAGGCAAAATCGCAGAAAGAGAGCAAGAAAATTCTCCAAAATGACACAAACTGCAAACAGGATCCCAGTTTATTCATAGAATTTAGTGCCTCAACTTGAACAGTTTTCAAGAAGTATACGCACCCATACTAAAGCATCCCCCCTTAAATACAAAATACAATCAATTACAGAATCAATTAGAAAATTAAATCAATAATTCCATCAACAATTAAATCAAATACTTCCAATTAATTTCACAATTAAGACCATATGGAACCAGAGTATTGTATTTAAGAATAAATAAAGATTATTTAAATAGCAATTTATCTTTTAACATAATCTCATCGCCTAACTTTACAAAGATTTTTTCTAAAACAGTAGCTTGTGATAATTAATAATATCTATTATGACATTCTTTAAAATGGACAGAATGGAAGTTTCTATTTTACATTTTTTGATATCTCTAACATGTTCCTGTACATGACAATTGAAATTTGTAATGGAATGGGTAGAGATTCTCAATGAACAAGACCACATTAAGCAGAAAAAGCTTAAGGAGGAAATAAAACAAACCCATTTGGAGCTGATTAATAAAATTGGGGCTGTACAAACCGATAGTCTGTTAACTAATATAAATGATAAACTTAAAAAATTGGAAGCAGATATTGTGGAACACAAGATTGAAAAGATAAATTGTGATGTCCGTGATTATAATGGAGGGTGGGCTTTTCTATGGAAATCTAATCAGAAAGCCCTCAAACCAGCATCCTCGTTATGTCAGAAGGGAGGTTACAAAAAGACTGCTTCAGTTTCTTTTGCTTTTTCAGAGGGCACTTCCTTCATGTCGGATTCAGATGTAGAGTCAAGGTCTATTCCTTCTTTACCACCAGCTCAACAGCCAGAAGCACACCAGCAACGGTTTTGTCAACAACAGGGGAAAGAAGAAAGGAACTTCAATAGAAAAAGAGAAACTACAGCTTCTACATAAGCAGGTGAAGGACATTTTAAACAGAACTTTAAATGAAGCAGATGGTAGTAATTGTGTTGCTACTAATGAGGTATCTTTGGTTGCCAATTTATCTGGATGTTGTTTAACTGATGAACAACTAGGGGTATTACGTTTGGGTTTAAAATTTGTACCAACTGTTCTGCCGTGTTGGCATATTATTGAACAAAAATTATTCAAACTGTCACAAAAACTTAAATTAAAGTTTTACTTTGATGCTAATACTTATAACATTGATATGGATACATCTGAAGATGAATCATTTTATTCTTGTGACTCTGAAAATTTTTTGTATAATGAATTTGATAGTAACACTAATCATAATGCCTATTGTCTGCTTAACACATCTGGTATTAAATATAAAAGTAGTTTTATACCTTCTTTTATTAAAGAAAATGTTAAGAATTTTATGGGTATGTTACGGTTTTCTGTGGAACAGATTTATAGTAAATTTAGATATGACAAATCATCTATTTGTTATAATTTAACTAAATCTGAATGGACAACACTAAAGGAGCTTGTAAATATCAAACATTTGTTTGTAAAACCAGCCAATAAAGGAAATAAAATTGTGATTTTACACTATAGACAATATCTTAAGATGTGTTATTCACATCTACATAATATGAGAATTTATAAGGTGGTTGACATTGCAATTTATTATGAAGTGCTAAAGCAGTATGAAGCCTTATTAGCTAAGGACAATGTTTAGGTTATTTAACTAGGGAAGATGTGAATAGAAAGTTTAATATAGAGAAATGCACTATGGCAACTTGTTATTGTCTACCAAATTTACATAAGGATGGTAAGAATCCTCCTGGCAGACCCATAGTGGCTGCAACTACATATTTCCTACATAATATTTGCATTGTTTTACATGATTTTTTTATTGCCTTATGTACAACTAGATTCCTACATTAAGGACACTTTTTATTTTCTTACTAAAATTTCCTTGATTAATTGAAATTCTAGAATGTATTGGATGACCTTGGATGTCACCAGCTTATATTCTAATATTAAACATGCTGATGGCATTACAGCCCTGCACTCTATTTTTGGAAGACTGTCCTTTATCGAATTATGTGATTGAGTGGATAGAATTTAGTCTAAATAATAACTATTTTTCTTTTAATGAAGAGATTTTCCACCAGTTACAAGGTACAGCTATGGGGCACCTTTTGCCCCCACTTATGCCAACTTGTTTATGGCCATGCTTGAAAGAAAATATATTTACCAACATGAATTCTTTAAAAATATGTGATAATGTATTACAGATGCATTGACGATCTTATTTTTGTATGTTAAGATGGCATAGAGACAGTTCAGTTGTTGCTGACTTACAATGCAACCAATACAATTTGTCCTTTGATGGCTTACAATCTGGAAAACAACTTTATTTTCTGGATGTACATTTGGTGGGTACTGATAGAGATGACATTTTTACCACAGTATTTAGAACAATTCCATGATGGAGGCAATTTCTACATCGGTCTAGTTTTCATCCTTCTCATTTAATTAATTCCCCACCATATGGGAATTGCTGCGACTTCATAGAATCTGTAATAATATCTGTGATTTATCCAAAGCTATTTTCTCTACTTCACAAATGTTTTTAAGGAGAGGATACTCTGTTCTTACTATCTCTGATGCTTTGGATAAAATTTACAAGAATTATGAATTTAAAGGTAATATATTTAATCATATGAGATGTGGACAAGATAGTAAGAATGTATAATATGTGGTTATGACTTATAATATTCTTAGTGAACAGGTACAAGAACAGGTTAAATATTATTGGAATTTTTTATTAAGAGATTGAAAAGTTCAAGTTATTGAACCATCATCCTATTTTCTCTTATAAAAGAGGAGCTAGTTTAGCGGATAAATTGATAAAATCTTATTTTATTGCCCCAGAAGAAAATTTAATAGAAAATCTATGACCTAGGGGAACCTTCCCCTGTGGAAAATGTAATGTTTGTGACTTGACAAAATGGGAAATAAGAATTTTAATGTTTTAGGGAACTTTTCATGTATTACTAAAGGAATGTGTATGTCTTACGTTGTCCTTGTAATTTAGTTTATATAGGTGAAAGCAAAAGAATGTTTAAGTGTCGTGTGCAGGAACATGATAGAGATATTAAAAAATGTAAAATAGAAAGTTCCATTGCTGTCCATTTTAAAGAATGTCATAATAGTGATTATAAGTTATTACAAGCTACTGTTTTAGAAAAAAAAATCTTTGTAAAGTTAGGTGATGAGATTATGTTAAAAGATAAATTGCTATTTAAAGAATCTTTATTTATTCTTAAATATAATACTTTGGTTCCATATGGTCTTAATTGTGAAATTAATTGGAAGTATTTGATTTGATTGTTGATGGAATTATTGATTTAATTTTCTAATTGATTCTGTAACTGATTGCATTTGGTATTTAAGGGGAATGCTTTAGTATGGGTGTGTATACTTCTTGTAAACTGTTCAAGTCGAGGCGCTAAAGTCTATGAATAAACTGGGATCCTGTTTGCAGTTTATTTGTGTTGTATTGGACATTTAGGTATTGTTTTGCATCTCAACTAGAATCACAAAGTTTTTAATTATTTCAGGATATTATGAACCCACCCCATTCAATACCCCTCTATAGATGCATGGGGTAAGGCCTCTAACTGAGAATTTAGGTTTCTCACTCAAAAGTATCCCCTTCCTTTATATGAAATGCAAAGTATTTTCTTTTATTATTTTTTTTTTGTTTATAAATAATCCATATAAAGCCTTAATGTGATACAGTGAATGCATTCTACACATTACTCTCAAATGTCCAGATTTTCACCGAATGTCCAGATTTTTGCCTCATATTTGTGGTCTGTTCCTCATAAAATGTGTGATTTTCTGGCTTTTTGCTGCAAATCTGTGAGGACTGAATTCATTAAATAATGACAGGCATTTGGGTTTCAGACTTCAAATCCTTCAGACAATGTATGGCAACACAAGACCATTTTTTCTAGCAACTTTCTAAGTTTATATCAACAATATTTAAAATTTGTCCCTATTTTTGGGACATTGTCCTCCCATTATTTTTGGCTTTGTCCAGATTGTTTTTGTTGTAAGGGGTTGAGAAATAAGGTTCTGCACAATTATAAATAAGTAAAATAAATAAATTAATAAACAATTTTGGGAGTTCCTTCCATTGCAAATGCTTCTAGATGTTTTAAATCCATCCACATCCACAACTCCTTTTTCCCATTTTTCCACATAGGGCTGGGTGTCACTTTAACTGAGACAGAGACAGCAATTTAGTGCCAAGGCTCACACTAGGTGGCTACCTCTACCATGGTTGTTCTTCCATGCTACTCAGACACTCCTGTACACACTCACACCAATGGCCAATTAGAGTATCCACTCCACCTACTGCATGTCTTTGGAGCATGGGAGGAAACCAGAGCACCTAGAGAAACCCCATGTGAACACAGGGAGGCCATACAGGCTCCACACAGAAGGCATCCCAGCCAAGAAGCAATCCAGGAGTATCTCGTTCTGTGAGGCGACAGTGCTATGTGCTGTTCCAAGCTGTTCTAGACAACTTTAATATCATAATAAATAATTAACTAAATTCTGTTAAACAGTTTCCTTTTGTTAGTATATGTTTACCTTTTCCATCCCTGGAATTCAATAAAGCTTACACAGAATGTAAGAATAGTGCAGCCGCTCCTGCATGGAATATGGCTGCCGAACAATCCAGTAACAAGCCTGGGGACGTGCACGAGCTTGGCAACACTATTCCTGCACAGACAACACTGAATAATACTAATTACCTTATTTGCTGGTGAAAACCATGCAAATGAGGTGAATTAGTGGTTCAGTAAGCAGGCAGGCATCCATGCAGGAATAGTGTTACCTGCAGAAATGTATTTGGCTACTAGCCGTATAGATTTCTGCAAAAATCAAAACGGAGGCATGACAGCTCAAATAAAAGCGGCATGGAAAAGTGTTGCAAAATTACAAAAATAAAAGTTTTTTTTTTTTTGGTCGATCTCTGCCATTTAAGCATAGGGCAGTGGTGTGCAAACGGGATTGTGCCAAAAATATAAAAAAAAAAGTTGAAAAGGCAATTTTAAGTGAAATCTGCATTTTGCCATTATAGTCTATGGCATGCAGAATCAAAACAATACCAGGGAGCAGTGGTTGCTAAGGGGAAAGGCTCTGGTATAGTGCAGTAACTAGGGATTAAGACAGTGGGGTTTACTAATGAGGGAAATTTAGTGAATTACAAAAAAGATTCTAAGTGGCAAACTGCACCCAACCATGTAGGTGCTACAAGGCAGTGCTGCAAGCAGGAGGAGCAGCAGACATAAAAAGCGGGTGTGTCATGCTTGGTGTAAGCACATTGGAGCACCACAGCTCCCAGATATGCTTAGCTAAGCACAGGTAAGTAAGGGGATGTGTCTGAGGCTGTACTGACTTATTCCATGAAATGAAGAGCATGTTCACATCCAGAGAAGGGCATTTCCCAGTGTTTACATTAGCTAAATGGGTTTGCGCAGTGTGCACCAGGTCTAATACAAAAAAAAAAATGGAAATAGCAGGACTGTTTACATTTGGGCACCGGGTTTGCATGGTGCACCTCAGGGCTTAAAAGGGGCAGAAATGGGAAAGGAAAAAAAGGAAAATAGCAGAATAAAAGCAATCAAGTACAAATTACATAGCCAGCAGGTGGAATACATCATAGTCAGTCAATCATACAGGCAGCATCTGCAGTACAACAGTATAAACTATGCAGACACCTTACAGTCTGGTTTTCCCACAAACTCTGCACCATTGGTGTACACACGCGGGTGAATTTTAACCAAAAACATGTTAGGGGCTGCCATTTCTTTGATCCATCAGTATGTGCTAGAGGCTGAGGGTGGTGAGGAAGATAATGCTGACAACTGCCACAGACCGAGGAGGAGGACAAAAGTGTTCAGACCCAGGGTAACTTACCAGGGGCTACATAATCTGGAGATAGTAGAGTGCTACAGGGTGTACAGAGACACACTGCAGCAAATAATTCAGCTGTGCCGGCCTCAACTCAGACCCAGAGCCAACAGAGGGGAGCCCATCCCAGTGGATACCAAGGTATGTGTAGCCTAAAGAATAATAGCTACAGGTACTTTCCAAAGACCTACTGGGGACATCATGGGGGTCTCACAGGCATCCGCATCCAGGGAACTCAACCATTTCCTGGATGCCATGCTACCACATGCCAGTAAGCACATTTACTTCCCCAACACCCATGATGAGAGGACCAGCAATATGTGTCTCTTTCACCGTGTAGCATAATACCTGGAGGTACTGGGTGCGATAGACTGCACAAACACGCCCACATCAAAGCACCACCCAGTGAACAGGGTAGAGTTTACATAAACCACAAGGGCTACCCTCCATCAACTGCCAGATCATGTGCAATGCCCAGGGCATTATCATGAATAAACAGGAAAAAATGGCCAACCTGTGCTGTGTAAATGTCCCACCAAACAAATAAACTAAAGTAAAGCAGTCCAAAAAAGGAGAATGATGAGATGACACCCGGCTCCTGGCGTAAAATGAACAATCTTTTATTTTAAAATAACATAAGTGCTTTCACAGCTCTTGATACTTCTTCGATGTCAGTATAAAAATTTAGTCACACACACAGCAATTTATACAGAACTTCAACTGGCAAATCAACCAATTAAACAAGTATGCATTAAAAGAATACAAACAATAAATATAATACAAATTTAAAAATAAAAATAAACTTAAAATCAACTAATGCATATAAGTATATGTAAAGCTCATCTAAAAAGTGAGCGTGTCTGTAACAAAGGTTTAAGGGGGACTTTAACTTTTAGTCCTGAGCCATAATCAGCCCTTAACCTACCTATCCACTTGCTCTCTAAGCTTTCAGTGGCATTCCTAACATCACCCAGCCTCTTAGTAGCTGCTACCTGTGCCATAACTTGAAACCTAAAACAATGTGTGTGTGAAGTCAGCTTCACATGTTTAGAAAGAACACTGCACTCAGTACCATTATTTATATGTCTTAAATGTTCTACTATGTGTTCCTTCAACTATCAGTCTTGCCTACATAGAACTTTGCACAGGCAGTGTAGCACGCTAAATAAACAACATGAGAAGAAGTCCAAGTAGCTTGAACATCAAACAGATACTGTTTACCCTGCTCTGAATGTATAAACATACCAGTGGTATCAATATATCTGCAGCACTTACAAGTATGACATGGTCTAGTTCCTTTGTAAGTGGAACCCATTTTGTTCCTAGTAGTTTTACCATCAATAAACTGTTTTGGATAACAAAGCACCTGTTTTAAAGATCGTTTCTTCTTAAAGATAAAGTTAGGTTGTTTGCCCACTATCTTTTTAAGATCATTATTCGTTGTTATAATGGGCTAATGCTCTCTTATAATATCGAAAACATATCCTGTAGTGTAAGAATAAATCACTGGTACCCTGCATTTACCATCACTCAGTCTCTTAGGGTGAATAGAAGGTGGATTTGAAGAAAAGAAGGGCCTGCTTCTACCTTCTCTAACATCAGAGACCTTATTCAATACTTGTACATTACATCTCTTATAGCCCCATCCACAAATTTATTCTCCAGAACTTTCATTTTAGCCATAAAATTGCCATCACTAACATTCACCTTTGAGATTCTAAGTCTTTAACCTTGTACTATGTTATCAAATACATATTTTGGGTGCATGCTTGTTCAATGTAAAAAAAAATTGTTCCTATAGCAGGGTTTCCTGTTTAGTGAATCATCCGTCTTTCCACTGATTGAAACTCTTATAAGTACATCTAAGTAACTAATATCTACCTTGGAATACTCAGCTGTAAATCTCAGAAATGTAGTGCCAGCATTAATCTCTTGTATAGACTTAACCAACTCATCTCATGTACCCTTTCAAATCAAAAACAAATCATCCACAAAAAGTCTGTAAAATAAAACGTGTTCTGAATATATATATAAACCAATATGTGCTTAAGTTCCTAAATGAACATAATGAGATTGGCGTAGCTGTTGCCACATGATGTGTCCATTGCTACTCCATCTCTTTGCAAAACATAATTACCATCAAAAACAAATGCATTGTTATATAACACCATCTCAAGTAAGTAATGAAGTAATTTAATCTTACTATCACTAAATATATGTGTTGCATCAGATATTGTACCACCCATTCAATACCTAACATATTTGGTATAACTGTGAAGAGGGAACTTACATCCAAGGTTACCAAGTACCATCCCTCTACATCAACTATAGCCTGCATAAACTCATAAATATCAAGCAGAAATTAAAGAGTTACTCAGGATATGTGATTTGGTATTGACAAGTGGTCTAAAATGCTTTTCCAAAAAGATGGACATAGACTATGTACTCCATTTCCTACCAGACAATATAGGTCCAAGTGGTGGATTTACAGGATCCTTGTGTAACTTGGGCAGGCCTTGTATAAAGGGAATCAAGAGATGTTGCACAAAAAAATAATCAAACAAACTTCTATCAGCCCCATGACATCATATAACTCAACTTGTCTTTAATACGAACTACCTTATTATTAAATTCAAAGGGGTTGGGAGGGTGGCCTAATGGTTAAGGTGCTTGCCTTACAAACACAAGGTGCAGGGTTTGAGTCTCACAAGGGATAACTGGCTAGGCTTAAAATGGCTCACAAGGGCAGTTAGCCTAGTACTAACCTATGAACAGTGTAATTTTACTGTAAGAAGAATTGTCAGACATCATAACATTCATTTTATCAGCATCTCATGAAGAATCAAGAATCACAATAGGGCTCCCTTATCAGCAGGGTGTATAACAATGCTTTGGTCACACATTAAGTGTTCAAGCACTTCTTTCTCTCTAGCAGTCATATTAAAAAAAGTGTTTCCCCTTATTAGCAGAATCATAGCCCTTATAAATTTCATCTAAACATATGTTTTCAAATGTCTCAGTAAGGGAATGTAAAACAGGTATGCAAGTGCTTGGCTTCCTAAAAACATATTCACTATATGTAACTACATTGTCTTTATACATATACTTTAACATTAAATTTCTAGTGAAAGTTTTCACATGAAAAATCATCTCAGTAATATCAGTACTCTGGGAAGGCACAAAAGAAAGACCCTTCTGTAACAATAATAATTCATCAGTACTTAGTACTTTACTAGACAAGTTATAAATACAGTCTTTTGCAAATACCTCAGGCACAGAGGGACTCAGAAGAGGAAGACCCTGAGCCTGCTCTCCTAGGCAGATGGAGGCTGTGTAGTATGCCGAGGCCTTGGCAAAGAGGCAATGCATAGCACACACACTGACACTGTAGGGACCCAGGGTCTGACACCTCTCTCTGACATGCACACACAGTAAAATGGATGACACACACATCACATTACCTGTAACTTACCATGTATAGGCAGTGTACTGTGGCATCCAACATAGGGAGCCCTCAAGCACCGTCCTCACAACTGCCACAGGCATAAGGTAAGTCAGTCTTCTGAACAATAAATGAATGGATTACTATGTTTTGGCAGCATATCTATGGAAATGCTGCATGCATGCAAGGGAATGGGGTGGCCTACTGGGAGGGAAGCAGACAACTAATAGCTATGTGGGATACCAGGAAATGTCTATACAATACTGGCTTCCCCACACTATGCAGTATCATTTAAGGTGACAAATACCACTGCAGTATATGTAGGGACCATCTAAGTGGGGTCATATGTCACATGCATGGATGTCACTGTGGGGCTCCCTTACTCACTCCCAGACTCACACAGCAAGTCAGCCAAAAAACACCATAAAGGAATGTCTGGCAAAGGCACACAAATGGTGACAAGGACGGAATACCCCCCCCACACTTACAAAGTGATATCACAGCAGGCCTTGCAGTTGCAGTAAGACTCTCTGAAGGGTAAGAAGTCTGAAACTCAATTGTATGGCATTACAATCTAACCTGTAGTCTCTAGTGATATGCCTCTATTCTCCAAGACAGGGCAGAATACTATGCTAAATGGAACCAAAATGTAAAGCCAAATATCAGCACAGTCCATGCAAATGTGTACTGTTGACAAGTGTGCCCCCCACACCCATAGTCACATAGAAATGAAGTAACATGTAAGTTTGTAGGGTAATAGCAGCAGAGCACACATTGCCAGGGCTGTCTCAATCAGCATGATAATTTGATGCATGTCCACAATATGCAGGGGTCAATGAGCTATGTATAAGTGTGGTTAATACTGTCAGGATGTGGCCAGCAGCTTCTCATGGCTGTTTTGTCATACTGGCCTAGGTACAGTACTGTGTTAGATAGGGCCATGTACCATGAAATACAGTGCCAGCTATATTGCATGTCAGCTGCACATATAGTGAGAGTTGTACACACTGTCCAGATGTCAATATCCATTACTGCTGGGAAGCTGGATCAGTCATGTACAGGGGGCCACACATATGAACAGTACACAGCTTGGAGTAACCTACATGGTGCCTACCATACCTCACAACTGTACAGACCTTTTGCAGAATGTACACAGGTTTGCATCATATCTATGGTGTCTTTATTCTGTATGGAAAATCATTGGAAAACCATGAAAGTCTAAAGTCAGAAAATGTTAATGGATTGTAGTGTCTCAGACTTCATACCCTATAGGAAAATGCATGATAATGCTAAATCTGTTATTGTATCACCCTTCCAGGTTTGTAAGGCCAATAGTTACAATGGTCTGTATATTTTAGGCCTTTGTCACCCAATTATTCATGGCATTGCCCAGATGTCTGGCTCACATACATAGAGAAGTATGGTGCCTAGTACCACAGCAGGGCGTTTTGTCACTTACCATTGTCACCCTGGGGGGGGGGTCCACTGCTTGGCAGCCTGGAACATATGAGTGACAGAATGCACTAGCATGCTACAGATGGCCTGCAGCAGTCTCATGTGGCCTACCCTCCTCTGGCAAAGACCCATGCCTCACCCATAGTGCCTTTGTAGGGAATGTCATGGGGTCCATGCTACCAACATAACACAGTCAACAAAATGCAAATGTAAGGCCATGCTGCTAAATGCTAGTAGCATACCTCTCAAACTTGTAGAGGAAGAAATCTGGACAAAGCCATACGTAATGGTATGATAAAGGCCTAACTATAGGGACACCTTTGAAATATTCTCTCATAATGCTAGACAGTGGATAGAATAACAGAGAGGGAGTGTAGTAGCATGGGTGTCATGAATGGTGTGACGTATGAAACTGTAATGTTTTGTCAGTATTCCCTGACTGCAACCCTGAGTGATTTGCAACAAATGTGCTAAAAAACCACAATGTTAAGGGAAAGTGACCAGATATATGAGGCATGTATCGTGATAATCTGTGAGATTCTGTATAGTTGACAGGTATGGCCACAGCATGATATGATCTGTCAGGTAAGAAGAAAACTGCACAAACAGGAGATCCGCAGACAGCACATCACCAAGGTGCTGGACATTTTACACAGCTTCAACAGTCAATAGACTGTAGCCACAACTCTCAACTGGCTGGATTGTGCAAGAATGTCTAGCCTTTACCTCATAATATAGGTCTGTGCATCATCCATATTGTATGTAACTGGTAAATAACTGTGATGATCTGATTATATCTGTCAGTAGGTGATGACACAATACAGTACAGTGTCAAACATTACATATGTCAGAAAATGTTTGCTGAAACAAATCCTGTCACTCAAGCAACTCATACATTGATAAGAGCAATAGTTACAGTACCCCCTATGTTTGGTCCATTGTGTCTCCATATTGGCAGCTTATCTCCAAATATCTTGCAGAAACAGATTGCAAGGTATGGCTGTAGCACACAACCCTGGACTGGAGTACAACTATTCATGGAATGGATTCCCACACTTTCTATAGAAGGTCATACTGAGCATGCTCCTACACTTAGAGAAGTGAAGCCCATGCCTGAAACCACATCAGACTATATATATCTGTATTGTGCAAATGTCTTTGCATACACACAGCTATGTAAACCTAACTGTCTACACACGCGCGCGCACACACACACACACACACACACACACACACACAAACACACACACACACACACACACACACACACACACACACACACACACACACACACACACACACACACACCAGACAGGATCACCCACAGCCAGCTGTAGGTGGCACATATGTGGTATACTGCATCTGCTGTGTGGGATACACACACATATATATTGACAACATATTACAATATGTCAAGCATACACACACATAGACATGGGGAAGAGAGGGCTAGACAGAGATAGAGTGAGACACACAGGGAGACACACACAGTGAATTATATACAAGGATACCCTGAATGGCATAGAGTGATGTCCTGCTGCAGACAGTTGCATACCAGTTGTAAACACTGGCATGTGCCAGCATGAAGATGAGAGTCATCGTCTGATGGTACTGAGGTGGAGGTTGGAATATCACATAACCTACCTTTGTGTGTGCGTGCGTGTGTGTGTGTGTGTGTGTGTGTGTGTGTGTGTGTGTGTGTGTGTGTCTGGTGGTCTACGTATTATGATGCATTACCCACCAAGTACCCTTCCAATTGCCTTGCTTTATAACATCTGCCAATGTCATTCACCTTAGAAGTACCTTTGGACTAACTTCAGTCCTGTAAGCTCTATAGTGCATGTGATAACTACATAACACTATTATACAAATAACTAAATAGGTAGGGATTCTAATCACAGTCCTGGCATATGTAACAGTGGTTGGTAGTGGGGTGTGTAGGAGTAATTGTTTTAGTCCATTCACACCTAGTACATCTCCCATTGCCCTGTTTTAGCAGTTCTGCTGATGTCAGTCACCTTAGAAGTTCCTTTGGGCAGCTCTCAGATCCATAAGCTCTGTGGCATGTGCAATAACTGTGTATATAGTACAAATAACTAGCAAGGTAGGGGTTCAAATCTCAGTCCTGGCAAATGGAAACATGTCTGTCTTTTTAAGTTAAAGATTTTGAGCACATTCACTCCCAGTACCCTTCCCATTGCCCTAGTGTAGCAGTCCTGCTGATGTCAGTTCCCTTAGAAGTACATTTGGGTAGCTTTGAGCACTGTATGCTCTGTGGCATGTGTGATAACTGCATAACACTGTAGTACAAATAACTAATTAGATTTCTAATCTCAATCCTGGCAAATATAAAAATGTGATTTGTAGGTTAAAGATTTTGAGCCCATTCACACCCAGTACACTTACCATTGCCCTACTTTAGCTGTCCTGCTGATGTCAGTCACCTTAGAAGTATCTCTGGGCATCCCTCACCCCATAAGCTCTGTGGCATTTGCAATAACTGCATAACACTATAATACAAATAACTAGTTAGTTAGAGGTTCTAATTTTAGTCCTGGCAAATGTAAAAGTGTGTGGGTTTGTGTGTGTGGGTGTGTTTGTAGGTTGATTTTGAGCCCATTCATACTCAGTGCACTTCCCATTGCCCTACTGTAGCAGTTCTGCTGCTGTCAGTCACCTTAGAAGTACCTTTGGGCAACCCTCAACCCCATAAGCTCTGTTGTGTGTGTGGTAACTGAGTAACACTATAGTACAAATAACTAGTTAGGTAGAAGTTCTAATCTCAGTCTTGCCAAATTTAAAAGGGTCTGTGTTTGTAGGTTAAAGATTTTGAGCCCATTCACACCCAGTACCCTTCCAATTGCCCTACTTTAGCAGTCCTGCTGATGTCAGTCACCTTAGAAGTACCTTTGGGAAGCTCTCAGCCCCATAAGCACTGTAACACATGTGATAACTGTGTAACATTATAGTACAAATAACTAGTCAGGTAGGGGTTCTAATCTCAGTTCTGACACGTAAAATTGTGAGTGTGTTTGTAGGTTAAAGATTTTGAACCCATTCACATCAAGTACACTTCCCATTGCCCTACTTTAGCTGTCCTGCTGATGTCAGTCACCATAGAAGTACCTTTGGGCAGCCCTCAGCTGCATACGGTCTGTGGTGCATGTGATAAGAGTGTAACACTATAGTACAAATAACTAGTTAGGTAGGGGCTCAAATCTCAGTCCCGGTAAATGTAAGTGTGTTTGTGTTAGAAGGTTAAAGAGTCTGAGCCCATTTGCACCCAGTACACTTTCAATTGCCTTACCTTAGCAGTCCTGCTGATGCTAGTCACCTTAGAAGCACCTTTTGACAGCCTTCAGCCCTATAAGCTCTGAGGCCCATGCGATAAATGTGTAACACAATAATACAAATAACTAGTCAGGCAGGGGTTCTAATCTCAGTTCTGGCAAATATGTGTGTGTAAATGTGTATATACGTAGGTTAAAGTATTTTGTAGCCTCTCTACCCCAGTAGATCACCCATTGCCATATTGTACAAAGGTCGGTGATGCTCCTCACCTTAGAAGTACCTTGGGACAACCTTAACCTTATAAGCTCTGTACTACAGGCAATAAATACATAACACTGTAGTAGCAGTATCCAGAAACAAAAAGGCACAGCATGACCATCCATGTAAAACAAGGTTTATTACTTCATGCTTTTGAGTTGAAACTCTTTTTCAAGAATGAATCAGTACAGTAAAACCACAGAATAAATATAGAACACCAGGCAAACATATAACATATCTCATAAAC
This sequence comes from Protopterus annectens, assembly GCF_019279795.1. Lineage (NCBI taxonomy): Eukaryota > Metazoa > Chordata > Ceratodontiformes > Protopteridae > Protopterus > Protopterus annectens. Next base: position 129,656,871 of record NC_056735.1, read on the forward strand.
ACATTATATAATTATACAATTTACATAATTAATATAGTTGACTAAGCCTAGTTCATTAAAAAACTTCATTAAAAACAATGGTAAACTTAACAAATGTCATTACTGCCTAAAAAGCTCCACAGGACAGCTGTAATACTCTAACTAACATATGTTTGCCTTAATTTCAAAATGGGTTTAATACTATTAGTTTTATTAAGCCCTGGATAGACATCGTATCTAAAAAAGTGTATCCATTTGTATTCTGCTCTCTCTGTGGTATTCACAATGTCCCCCTTCTTGTTTTTGTAAACTCTCTGCAGTATCATAAATTTAAATGTATGTTAATTTCCACAATGTAAATATGCTTACTAAGTGCATTTGTTTCAAACCCCCTTCTTATATCAGATAAGTGGGATGCAATTATCTCCTTGAATTTACAGTTAGTTTTTCCAATGTAAAAACACAAACATTTTTCACAGTTAGCCAAATAAACTAAATTTTCACTATTGCCCATCCCAGATGCCTTAAAAAATTAACTTGTGTTATAGGATGTATAAATCCTATTTCCATATTAATGAACTTACAAAAGGTGCACTTATAACAAGGGACTGTCCCCTTGTTAAATCTATGTAACTCTTCATTTTTATCAAAATTTTTATAGCAAAGAAGTTGTTTGAAGTTCTTCTATTTCTTATATACAAAATAAGGCTTTTCTCCTACTATTTCCCTAACATTAACATCAGAACTAAGAACAGTCCAATTTCATTTAATTATGGACTGAATCTGCCTAGAATGTCTGTTGTACTTCATCATATATCCTAATTTATTAAACCCAACTTCTCTCACTGGGCTGTTCGTCTGGGCATTATTGTCTTCTATAAGTAAATATGGTTTCGCCACACTAGGCCTTTCAGATTTAACATATTCTACATTCTTAGTTAATAAATCTCTACTATAACCTCTTGCCAAAAAGTCCTGTGTCATAGTACTAATTTCAGCTGCAAACCCTTCTTCAGTGGTGTTTAGCCTATTGGCTCTCAAGAATTGGCTTTTTACTACACCCTTATAAACATGAGTGGGGTGCATACTGGAATTATGGACATATCTAGTTGCTTGTACCTCTATCCTGTATATTGATGTATGAATTTTACCATCAATATTCATCAGTTTAACATCCAAAAAAGTGATTTCCTCTACTGAACAAGACATTTCAAACTTAAGGAAGCTGGTGCTATTTTGTACATGTTCAACAAATAATTCCAATGCCTCCTTGCTACCTCTCCAAAATAATACTATGTCATCTACAAAACGTTTATAATGCATTAAAGCACTATTATAGTATTCATTTTTGTTAGAATCAAAAATAGTGTATTCTTCCCATCTAGCCAACACTATGTTAGCATAGCTATTTGCTACAGGTGTGCCCATAGCTACTCCTGAATTCTGATGATACACATCATCCCCAAACATGAAAACATTATTTTGCAGAACAATCTCCAGTAGAGAACATAGCAGTGAAATTATATTTGCTGTAAAAGTGCTGTGCTTAACTAGAAATGCTCTAACATATTCAATACCTATATTGTTAGGAATAACCGTAAATAAGGACTTAATGTCCACAGTTGCAAACAACACATGTGTCATAGTCATATCCAAAAACATTCTCAATGATTCTAAAAATTCACAGGTGTCCTTTATATAGGACATACTGTGTTTCAATAGAGGTTTAAGTTGCTGGTCTTACTGAACTGATGTATGAATTTTTAAATGGCAGTGCAACATTTAAGGTTATAAATGTTATAGAGTTGAATAGAATGATTTATATGATTAAAACTGAATTGTATGACTATTTAATGCAGTTAGCAATTACTCCTGAACAGTATAATTATTTCTACATAGAACATCCTGTCTGCCCGGTTATATATGAGTTGCCCAATCTTCATAAAAACTTGCTTCACCCTCCCCCCAATGAGACCCATAGTCTCAAGAAAATGATGGGCTACTACAGCAATCTCAAAATACTTAGACCAGTAACTTAAAGCTCTATTGAAACACAGTATGTCCAATATAAAGGACACTGGTGAATTTTTAGAGTCATTGAGAATGTTTTTGGATATGAATATGACAAATGTGTTGTTTGCAACTATGGACATTAAGTCCTTATTTACAGTTATTCCTAACAATATAGGTATTGAATATGTTAGAGAATTTCTAGTTAAGCACAGCACTTTTACAGCAAATATAATTTCACTGCTATGTTCTCTACTGGAGATTGTTTTGCAAAATAATGTTTTCATGTTTGGGGATGATGTGTATCATCAGAATTCAGGAGTAGCTATGGGCACACCTGTAGCAAATAGCTATGCTAACATAGTGTTGGCTAGATGGGAAGAATATACCATTTTGGATTCTAACAAAAATGAATACTGTAATAGTGCTTTAATGCACTATAAACATTTTGTAGATGACATAGTATTATTGCGGAGAGGTAGCAAGGAGGCATTGGAGTTATTTGTTCAACATGCACAAAATAGCACCAGCTTCTTTAAGTTTTAAATGTCATGTTCAGTAGAGGAAATCACTTTTTTTGGATGTAAAACTGATGAATATTGATGGTAAAATTCATACATCTATATATAGGAAAGAGGTAGAAGCAACTAGATATGTACATAATTCCAGTATGCACCCCACTCATCACGCTCCACGTTATTCAGACAGCAAAGCCAAACTGAACAGCAGTAGTAGTAATACTCCAAGTCAACTGCTCAATACGATACTGGAAATTGTTCAAAACACGATTTATTTTACAAGTAAACTTTTAAGTGTGTAGAATACTCATACACTTTTCGTCAGGGCTCCTGCCCCAACTTCTTCAGAAAACAGCAACTAACATTACAAAACGCTTTTATATATATGTGTTTATGTGTAACCCCTCCCACCATCATCAATACAATTAGTCAATTAATTACATTTTGTGTATAAAATTGTATAAATAAGACCAATGTAATAAACTGATGTAATCAAGCCTATACACAAACCAAATACAATGTCAATGTAAATCTTGCGTGTTTTTAAAAACTGTTATATGTATATACTTTCATTTTAATCTTATCTATTCTATTATAAAATTAAAAGTTAAAAGAGTAGATCAATATTATATATTTACATACTGTTACATTTATATAGTTTTATACAAACTTATTTGAACAAGTATTATAATAAGACTAACCTTAGGGTCAAGATTGTTTACACCTACATATATAAAATTTTATATTTATGTTACTTACTCATTTATTTACACTATATGACATTATTGAATAGATAGTATAAAATAATAATAATATAGAGTTTTTCAGATGAATACTTAAATATTCGAATATTTTAATAATTTTAAATATTTTAACTTTTATATATTTATATTAATTTTAATTTCATGATTATGAGTGCAAAAGAGTAGTAGGATAGAATCGTGCAATATAGTGTTTTAAGATTTACATTAAAATTAAGATTAAATTTAAATTTAATTTAATTTAACATAATAGAATAGATAAGATTAAAATGAAAGTATATACATATAACAGTTTTTAAAAACACGCAAGATTTACATTGACATTGTATTTGGTTTGTGTATAGGCTTGATTACATCAGTTTATTACATTGGTCTTATTTATACAATTTTATACACAAAATGTAATTAATTGACTAATTGTATTGATGATGGTGGGAGGGGTTACACATAAACACATATATATAAAAGCGTTTTGTAATGTTAGCTGCTGTTTTCTGAAGAAGTTGGGGCAGGAGCCCTGATGAAAAGTGTATGAGTATTCTACACACTTAAAAGTTTACTTGTAAAATAAATCGTGTTTTGAACAATTTCCAGTATCGTATTGAGCAGTTGACTTGGAGTATTACTACTACTGCTGTTCAGTTTGGCTTTGCTGTCTGAATAACGTGGAGCGTGTGTGAAGCTTGTCGTTTTTGTTTTTATTAGAGTTTGTCGGTCTTGATGGATTCTCCACCTTCAGCCAGCCCAATGCCTTCGAGTGATAGATCCAGTGAAGATGGGAACTTGACACAATTGATAAATTTATTAACTCAGAAAGTGGAAGCACTTTCGGAAAAAGTCGAAGCAGTAGCTAACAGCCAAGCGGGCTTGCAGCAACGGAGCGAAGGGAACAACATAGCGGTTACAACCGCAGGAGCGAGTGGAAGTACTGAGTTACGGTTTCCTTTACCGGAAGCAAGACAACAACAGAATCAAGAGAGTGAACCACTACTAAGGGTTTCCTCTGACACTCGGAGCCATAATTTAGACAGAATAGAAGAAGTCCGCATGGGTCCGAACCGTTCAACAACACTTGGAATACCTGCTCCAGAAGCGAACTTTAACGCATGGATTAATAGACCGTTCGTATTTGAACACAATTCACAAGCTGCTAACAATACTTTGTCTAATGAGGTAAGCGTGGACCTTTCTGTAAAATTAAATACATTTGATGAAAAACTTTTTAAAGTACGCAAATTACAACTAGAGTCAGCGTACTTTCAGGAATGTATTAATTTAAAGATAGTTCCAAAAGGATTGAGGCAATGGCAATTTCCCTCTGGCTTGAGGGAAGGGTCACCGTTTCATGAAGCCTTGTTACAGCTTTTTGATAAGCATGGCTTAGAACTATTGCAGCTTATGAGTACCCATTACAATTTACTAATAGACTCTTTACTTTTAGAGCTTGAAGAGCTTGACAAAAATATAAAAGAAGATATGAATTTTGTACGATACCGTTTTGAATATGAACGGTGCTTCTCAAGTATAGATGAACATATGTTGAAAATTAAAAATACTAAGGCTAAGAAAATTGTACGTGATACTAAAGACTATAAGGAAGGAAAGGCTTATCCTAAGCCTCCTACTACTCAAGGCATTTTAACAGTTGCAACAAGGGATGAAACTGAGGAACAAATGGCCAGTGAGCAAAGTGTCCCTCAAGATTCACTTGTCAATAGTACACCACTGAATGAAAGTGATTCAAACAGTGGTAATTCTTTGAGGAGAAGTGAAAGACTTAATCAGTCTAACAAAAACATGGGTAATCAGGGTAATGGTGAAAACAGCATGCAAAGTCACCAGCAACAAAATTTTCGGAAGGGGAATTATCAACAGACGAAACAGAATCGGGTAGTGCGGAACAAGAGGAAGAAATGGTGAATGCATGTGATCCACCAGTGGATGAATTAAACCGCTTGAACATTTTAACCAACCGAAGTGGTGATTTCAAAATATATAATTATGCGGACATTGACATTTGCCCTGAAATCGTAGAACTATTATCCAAGGGATACACTTTTGTCCCCTCACGCCCCATGAATCTAGCTGAGACGTTGCTAGATTTGAAACTTTTCTGTAGAAAAATTAATCTGACAGCCCTTATGGGGAATAATACAAATGCAAAGTCTGACTTATATGTATGTAGTGTATACAATCCTCCATTACATCCTCAGGTATCATTGTTTGAAATTGCAACAGAATTAGACTTGAGGAATTTGGAAAAATCTAATTTATACAGAAAGAATTATAGGTACAACATAAGTAAAGATGAAAAGGAATTGCTAGACTATTTAAAACAATCACCCATCCGAATTATGAAACCAGACAAAGGTGGGGGCCTGGTGATTATGTCTATAGACGATTATAACACTAAAATGTACAGTATTTTAGAGAGTGAAACATATGCCAAAGCCTCAATAAATGAAATGCATGGGGCATATAGGAGAATAACAGCATGGATAGAAGAACTATATATTGAGGCTAGAATTGATAGGGACAGTTACTTATATTTACAACAAACTTTTCCAAGAACGCCCTATTTATTTGGGATACCAAAGATTCATAAATGCCTCATAAACCCACCAATGAGACCGTTAGTAGATGGCAGTAAGAGCTCAACTTACACCTGTGCGAAATTATTGGATAATATCTTAAAAAAATACATAATAAATGAAAAACAAATTTCAAAAGACTCTTGGACATTTTTAAAATCCATTAGTGAATTGGAATTTGTTTCCCAGGCAGCGTTTGTGACGGTTGATGTGAAAGACCTATATTCTAGCATTCCACATCAAATAGCAATTGAATGGGTGGCTGAGATGCTGTGTAAGGCAGAAGCATCAACAAGTGAAATAAGCCTAGTAAAGGAATTAATAGACATTGTGCTATCGTACAATTACATAATGTTTGAAAAGGACATTTACCATCAAAAAATTGGAGTGGCTATGGGCTCACCATGTGGTGGTGCCATAGCAAATTTAGTAATGGCTTATTGGGAGAGGTCTTTTGTCCTAAACAACAATGCTGTTAAAGATAAAATTTTGTATTATACCCGCTTTCTAGATGATATTTTTATACTATTTAAAGGAACAACACAAGAAATTGAAGACTGCTTAAAAAACTTAAATAACACTACTAGTTTTTTGAGTTTTACATTTCGTTATGACGTCAATAGTATAGAATATCTAGATGTATCTTTAAGAAAAGATTATGATAGAAATACATATTTATCAAAAATATTTAGGAAAGAGACACATTCGAATATGTATCTCCATTTCACCAGTTGCCACCGAAACATCAGAAAAAATCTGTAGTAAAGGGGCAACTGGTGAGAGCAGCCCGAATGACATCACTAGAGGAAGAATTCAATGAAGAATGTGAATTAATTTTGGAATTCTTCAAATTAAGAGGCTACCCACATGAACTGCTTAGTGAAATATTAATGGAAGTAAAATTCAAAAGAATGGAAGGTGTATACCCACCAATTTTAAGTTTAGAACTAGGAACAAGACAGATTAGTACAGTAAATAGTGAAACACCTACAGGAGAAAGAGAGAAAGGGGAGATCCCATTTGGTTGCAACTTTATTTGTACTTACAATTTGGACTCTAAGTTAATATTTAATATATTGTTGAAGAATTGGGAATATTTACAAAATGATAAATATTTTTGTGATCTACTACCAAGTAAACCTAAGATTGTATACAAACGTGGAGCGAATTTGAAGGATATTTTACAAAAGAAAAGTGTGCCTTTAATGACTAAAAAAGGAATGTTTAAGTGTTTAATGTGCAACTGTTGTAAATATATAGAAGAAGGAACTAGATTCGTGATTAATGGGAGAGAGTATAGAACGCTAGTTAAATACAATTGCAACAGTAAACAAGTAGTCTACTTAGCGAATTGTCAGTCATGTCAAGCGTATTATATAGGAAAGACTGACAGGAAACTAGTTGACAGAATAAAAGAACATATATATAATATTAATTCTAAGAAATTGGACAATGCGTTAGCCAGACACATTGACTCTCACCCGAACCATAATTTCAAATTTAGAGTTATAGATCAAATTAACCCAGATGGTAGGGGAGGTAATGAAAGCTTGTTTTTGGAGAAGTTAGAACTTCTTTGGCAATTGAGAACCAACGCAATGAGAAACCCAGGTTTAAATGAAATGTGCTCTATTAAATGTATTCTTAGATTGAAAAATTTAGATAGATGAATTTATATTTTGTGAATAATTGCGCATATAAACATTACAAACGTACATTACATATGGTTTTTTCCGAGTATGGATGTTAGTATTGGGAATAGCTAAAAATTAAAAGTTAAAAGAGTAGATCAATATTATATATTTACATACTGTTACATTTATATAGTTTTATACAAACTTATTTGAACAAGTATTATAATAAGACTAACCTTAGGGTCAAGATTGTTTACACCTACATATATAAAATTTTATATTTATGTTACTTACTCATTTATTTACACTATATGACATTATTGAATAGATAGTATAAAATAATAATAATATAGAGTTTTTCAGATGAATACTTAAATATTCGAATATTTTAATAATTTTAAATATTTTAACTTTTATATATTTATATTAATTTTAATTTCATGATTATGAGTGCAAAAGAGTAGTAGGATAGAATCGTGCAATATAGTGTTTTAAGATTTACATTAAAATTAAGATTAAATTTAAATTTAATTTAATTTAACATAATAGAATAGATAAGATTAAAATGAAAGTATATACATATAACAGTTTTTAAAAACACGCAAGATTTACATTGACATTGTATTTGGTTTGTGTATAGGCTTGATTACATCAGTTTATTACATTGGTCTTATTTATACAATTTTATACACAAAATGTAATTAATTGACTAATTGTATTGATGATGGTGGGAGGGGTTACACATAAACACATATATATAAAAGCGTTTTGTAATGTTAGTTGCTGTTTTCTGAAGAAGTTGGGGCAGGAGCCCTGACGAAAAGTGTATGAGTATTCTACACACTTAAAAGTTTACTTGTAAAATAAATCGTGTTTTGAACAATTTCCAGTATCGTATTGAGCAGTTGACTTGGAGTATTACTACTACTGCTGTTCAGTTTGGCTTTGCTGTCTGAATAACGTGGAGCGTGTGTGAAGCTTGTCGTTTTTGTTTTTATTAGAGTTTGTGATGCACCCCACTCATGTTTATAAGGGTGTAGTAAAAAGCCAATTCTTGAGAGCTAGTAGGCTAAACACCACTGAAGAAGGGTTTGCAGCTGAAATTAGTACTATGACACAGGACTTTTTGGCAAGAGGTTATAGAAGAGATTTATTAACTAAGAATGTAGAATATGTTAAATCTGAAAGGCCTAGTATGGCTAAACCATATTTACTTAGAGAAGACAATAATGCCCAGACGAACAGCCCAGTGAGAGAAGTTGGGTTTAATAAATTAGGATATATGATGAAGTACAACATACATTCTAGGCAGATTCAGTCCATAATTAAAAGAAATTGGACTGTTCTTAGTTCCGATGTTAATGTTAGGAAAATAGTAGGAGAAAAGCCTTATTTTGTATATAAGAAAGAGAAGAACCTCAAACAACTTCTTTGCTATAAATATTTTGATAAAAATGAAGAGTTACATAGATTTAACAAGGGGACAGTCCCCTGTTATAACTGCACCTTTTGTAAGTTCATTAATATGGAAATAGGATTAATACATCCTGTAACACAAAATAATTTTATTTTTAAGGCATTTGGGACATGCAATAGTGAAAATTTAGTTTACTTGGCTAACTGTGAAAAATGTTTGTGTTTTTACATTGGAAAAACTAATTGTAAATTCAAGGAGAGAATTGCATCCCACTTATCTGATATACGAAGGGGGTTGAGACAAATGCACTTAGTAAGCATATTTTACATTGTGGAAATGAATATGCATTTAAATTTAGGATACTGCAGAGAGTTTGCAAAAAGAAGGGGGGACATTGTGAATGCCACAGAGAGAGCAGAATACAAATGGATAAACTTTTTTAGATTTGATGTCTATCCAGGGCTTATTAAAACTTATAGTATTAAACCCATTTTGAAATTAAGACAGTCATATGCTAATTAGAGTATTACAGCTGTCCTGTGGAGCTTTATAGGCAGTAATGGAATTTGTTAAGTTGACCATTGTTTTTAATGAAGCTTTTTTAGTGAACTAGGCTTAGTCAGCTATATTAATTATGTAAATTGTATAATTATATAATGTGTTTATGAGATATGTTATGTGATTGTCTGGTGTTCTATATTTATTCTGTGGTTTTAATGTACTGATTCATTCTTGAAAAATAATTTCAACTCGAAAGCTTGAAGCAATGAACCTTGTTTTACATGGATGGTCATACTGTGCCTTTTTGTTACTGGATTTAATTTTGTGTTGGTTTACCAGTACATTTAGCTGTTCTACACCTGCTTCCTAGACTGTAGTAGCAGTAACTAGATAGGTAGGGGTTCTAATCTCAGTCCTGGACACTCTGCAGTCCTATAAGTTCTGTGCCATGTGCAATAATTATGTAACAGTAGGTAATAAATAACAAGATAGGTGGCCCTTGTAATCCATGGATATCATTCCCCAGACAGGAATCATAGACAAACACACTCAGCTAGGCATCAACCCCTATATCACTATGTGGCTTGCAAACTGGTTAACAGATAGAACTCACATTGTGAAAGCAGCAGACTCCATGTCAAAGTGCTGACCAGGCACGAGTGGAGTCCCATAGGGTTTGGTCCTGTGACCCTCACATTCGGGATCCACACCTCAGAAATCCAGAGAAACATGAATGGCCTCTGGCTGACAATGTTCACAGGTGACTGCAAGGTTGGGGCTATTATTACCTCCCCATGTGATGTTGACATCCTGCACATAGGCCTCACTGAGACCTATTACTGGTGTCAGAACCCTAGACTATAGCTCAGTGCCAGAAAATGTGCTGCCATCCCCTTTGGGAACAACATGGTTTTCATGAAGTAATACACTGATGGCGGTCCACTGAACACTGACATTACAAGAGAACTAGGAACACAGGTTGACAGTGAGGTCACTGCTGACCACCACAGTGCCACTGTGTTCAGACAGTCCTTCTATGTATCACATCTACTGACTAAGGGTGTTGCATTCAGGAAGTAAGTGGTCATTGTCTCCCCGTACTCTCCTCTCATTAGGCCAATCAATGAGTACAATGGCCCATTTTGCCTGTACCCCACTGGACACCTGCAACAACTGGAGAGGCTGCTAAAGTACCTCACAAAGAGGATCCTAGGCCTTAAACGCTTGCCCTATATGGACAGACTCCAAAAACTCCAACTATTCTCTGTCTCATATTGGCTACTTAGAGGCAATCTCTGTCTGACTTACACAGCCATGTCTGAACCAGCTCTGTCAGGAATGCTACATCTGAAGAAACTAATCCATCCACACCACATGCCCCGGAGACCTCAACACTATTTCCACAATCAACAGAACATGCTGGAGGGACAAGTTCACAACCCAGAGACTGCCCACACTATGCAATAGACTTCACATACATGTCAAACAGAGGACATCACTGGCCCTCTTTATGAGGAATCTGGATGAGTGCATGGGGAATAGGAATCCCACTCCAGGGATCACTCCAGTGGCTATACTTGTTAGACACACAGGGGACTATCGTCAGGTGGCATGATGCCAGGTTATTCCCATGGGCTAAACTTATAAAGGATCCATGGCCATTTGCATAGAATAAACCAATGAAGCTATGACCCTATGGATCTCAGTACTGGCAAATATGCGTGTGTGCATTAGTGTGTATTAAAGTGTTTGTGTGTAAACGTGTGGGTGAAAGTAGCTTGAGTACCTTCTCACCCAGTACACCTTTCATTGCCTTACCTTATAAGGGCTGGAGGTGTTATTCAGTATATAGGTACCTTGGGACACTCTTCACCCTAGAAGCTCCATGGTGCATGTGGTAATGACTACATAGGTAGGGGTTCTAATCTGAGTCTTGGCAAATGTGTATGTGTAAGTGTTTGCAAGTTAGATATATTTATAAGATGCATCATTTTGAGGCCTCACCCTCCCAGTACTCTGCCCATTGCCATACTTTATAAGGGCTGATGATGTTGTTCACCCTAGAAGAACTGTGGGACACTCTTCACTCTATAAGTGCCATGGAACATGTGATAAATTCCTAACACTGTATTAGCAATAACTAGATAGGTAGGAGTTCTAATCTCAGTCCTGGCAAATGTGTGTGTTTGTGCATGACAACCATATGCTGTGTATGTGTTTGAGTGAGAACTATATCCATTATGGGAGTGTGTTTTACAATTTTAGGCCGTGGTACTCCCATTGCACGACCTAAGGTCCACTTTACAAGGCCTGCTGTATTCATCAACCATAGAGTAATCTGTTGACACTCTTCAGCCCAACAAGCCCCGTGCTGCATGCAGGAACTATGTAACAGTATGGATGACCAACAAGATAGGCAGGGCTGATAATCTGAGTCCTGACAAATGTGTGCATGACCATATTTGTGTGTGTAAGTGTGAATAACTGTAGGTCCAAGTATTTTGGGTCCTGTCTCACCCAGTAAATCACCCATTGCCATAATTTACAAAGCTTGGTGATGTTGTTCACCATGGAACTCTCTTCACCCTGTAAGCTTTGTGGTGCATGTGATAAAGGCATAAAACTGTATTAGCAGTAACTACATAGGTTGGGGTTCTAATTTCAGTCCTGGCAAATGTGTGTGCATATGTATAAAAACAGTATAATGTGTGTTGTTTGAGTAAGAACTATATGCATTGGGTGGCCATGTTTTACAATTTTAGGTCATGGCAATCCCAGTACACATTCCAAGGCCCACTTTACAAAGGCCGCTGTTCACATCCACCATAGAGGTATTTTTGGATACTCTTCAGTCCTATAAGCCCTGTGCCATGTGCAACTGTTTTGTAACAGTATGGAATGAATAACATGATAGGCAGGGCTGCTAATATCAGTACTGGCAACTGTGTGTGCATTGGTGTGTATAGCAGCATTTGTGAGTCTGTAGACTTGTAGGTGACAGTCTAATGAGTTCCCCACACCCAGTACATACCTTATTGCCGTACCTCACAATGACATGTGATGTTATTCATTTTACATGTACCTTGGAACAGTCATCACACTATTAGTTCTGTGCCATCTGCGATAACCACATAACACTTTAGTACCACAAACTAGATGGATAGGGGTTCTAAACACAACACTGGCAACTGTGACCCTGTGTGTGTGTGTGTGTGTGTGTGTGTGTGTGTGTGTGTGTGTGTGTGTGTGTGTGTGTGTGTGTGTGTGTGTGTGTATGTGTGTGTCTGTGTATGTGACACTGTGTGTGGGGGAAACGTATTCTCTGTGTGTTTGGTCAACACAATATCTTCTGGGGGTGTGAGTTTTGCCAATTTGAGGTGTGTTCCACCCACTATGCTTACCATTGTCCACTTCACAAGGCCTGCTGATGTCATCCACCATGGACATACCCGTATACACCCCACAGCCCTATAAGCTCTGTGGCACATGCACTAACTGTTACACAGACCTGGTAAATGTGTACATATGCAGCTGTACCTCAGCTCTTACATGATCAGTGTGTTACAACTTTGCTTGCCCCTCTTTGCCAATGTCTGCAGGGCCACCTTCTGCTGATGCACAGACACCTAGAACATAAATAGAATACAGCATGTGAGACTACATTCAGTCAGTGTTACTAACACCAATAATGCATCATGGCTGAAAAGGTACACGCACTCAGAAGTGTAACCATTACAATTGCAGGCTGACAGCACCTTACCCAGCATTACATTACTAAACAGTACTTAATTCACCCTGCGCATCAGAACCATATTAGCATGTCCTGCATCAGTGGTCTGAATGACAGGGATGTGGCGCAGGTATCATCATATGCACATGGTGTTGTGTGGGTTTGCCCAAGGCCTAACCTGGGCCATATGGCTGACATCATGTGTGTGTTTGGAGGGGTGTTCTATGAATGGGCCATGCAGAGGTGGTGTGTGTGTGTCCAGAGGTGACCTGGCTGTAATGGTGATGTGTGTGTGTGTGTGTGTGTGTGTGTGTGTGTGTGTGTGTGTGTGTGTGTGTGTGTGTGTGTGTGTGTAAGTGTGTGTATATGCATGCACACAGTCATGCCATGTGGCTGCCCTACACAGGAATATGTTTGACAGCTGTGGACCATACATGGCAGGGTGTACAGTTCACTGTCTCTGGCCACGGACATGAGAACTGGTCCACCAGGGGTCTGACTAGCATCACCAGGCCCAAGGCCAGATGCAGTACTGCTTCCCGATGGTGAATGCTGTCTGACGGATCCATGTCTCTGATAGGACTGGCCAGAACTATGTGCCCATGGCCTGCTCTGTTGTGGTGTGGACAGCACCCCCCTTCTGTAGTGCTGGTTTTACTGCCACTACGGGAGTGTGAAGGTGCACAGCGCTGATGACGGTGCTGACCTACTTCTACGTGGCCGACGCCCATCTCCCACCACATGCACTAGCACAGACATGCTATGGTTGAGGATTGCCAAGGTCTCACCCCACCATCTATTCATGACCTCAGTATTTTGACATATAGCCCCAACCAGGTCATGTATGTTGCCATGTAAGCCAGGAGGAGTTGCATCCAAGACCCTGAGTATTTGTCTGGTGTTGTGTTTGCTACATGCCTGTGCATCCATGACTGCCCAAAACATATGTCTGGTGACACCTTCTGTGGCACTTGTGACAGCAGCTTGATGGCCATTAGTCCTCCTTTGCGCACCCCTGTCCATCTGCCTGCATGGGACCTTGCCTGCACTCTGGCTATGGCTTGTGGCTGCAATTACACTTGACATAGTCACCACACTAGCCTGTTCCATGCTACCACCTGCCAACTGTCCATTATCTGAGGATGGGGTATGTGTGACCATTGTGACTGTGTGTGGGGACATTGTGGATGACTGTGTAATGCCGACCAATGACACAGATTCAGTCCCTGACAACCCCACCTGTGCCCCAATATGACCAACATCATTTTTAGAGTCTGCAGAGAAACTGACATCAGATTTGGAGTGGGAGGGACCATGACCGCCATGTCCAATTGTGAAAGGAAGACAATGCTTGTAAATTAATACCTGCACTATAAGGTTTGATGGTATGTATATATATATATATATATATATATATATATATATATATATATATATATACACACACACACACACACACACACACACACACACACACACACACACACATGGAAACACATGGACACACACACAGACACATACAGGTGAGGTGGCACAAAGGCATTACACAGACTTCACAATAGCCAACTGGTGGTATTCACGACACAGTCAGACCACAACAAACACACTCTGAATAGGCCCTCAACATCATGCAGTGCAGCCCTTTCCACTTAACGTTACAACTAATATACACCTTTGGGATATGTGAGTAGTGTAAGTAAGTGATGGTCCTTCACCTAGCATGCACTGCAGCCATGTACACATTATTGATGTTCACCTGTATAACACAGTGTCAACTCCTACAGAGAATACCTCTCAACTGTACAGAGTTTTGCTGAATGTCTAGATGTGTGGCTCATATTTTTGGTGTGTTTCTTGTAAATCCTGTGTTTGTCTGACACATTACTGGGATGATCTGAGGATTGGCATCACTAATTAATGACATGGTTTGAATTTCACACTTCAACACCTGCAGTACATGTATGTTAAATTAAAACCGGTTACACAAACAACCTTCCAAGCTTACAGTGGTTATAATAACTGTACACACCCCTGTCAACATGCCAGGTTTTTCTGATATATAACATGAGGCCATAGATATTATGTAATGATATTTCCCATATTTAATGTGACTTATAACCTGTGCAATCCAATTGAAGAAAAACACATCAGTTAGGGGTAACACAGAAGGTGAAATACATACAATAGGCTGGCACCCTTAAACTAATACTTTGTAAAAGCACCTTTTGATTTAATAACAACAGTCAGCTCTCTTGTGAAGGTGTCTATCAGCATGGCACATCTCGACTTAGCAATATTTGCAAACTACCCCTTGCAGAAGCCATCCAACTCTGTCAGAGTGTGAGGGCATCTCTTGTGCACAGCCCACTTCAGGGCACACCACAGATTTTCTATTGGATGTTCATAGGTTGGTACTAGGCTATCAACCCTAGGGCCTATACAAACCTAGCCATAACAATTCCCTGGCTCTTTCTTCCCACAATATTTACTTCCCTGGACCCCTGTCTAGCAGGGCGATTGACGTGATCCCCAGGGTAAATTTTCTATCTCCCATCCAGTTGTCAAGGTTCATTTTGAAGAGGGCCAAGGAGGTGCTCTGCTTGACATGTATGGGCAGTCTATTTCAGAGTATGGGGAGTCTCTGAGTCAGGAACCTATCCCTCCAGCATGTTTTGTTCATTGTGGTGACAAGGTTTAGGTTCCTGGAGCATATGGCTTTGATGGATTGAGATTTCTTTAAGTGTAGCATGTCCAACAGCTCTGGGTTTGACATGGCCTTGTATGTTAAGCAGATATCACCTCTGAGTAGACGATATGCGACAGAGTATAGCTGGAGTTTTTCTAGTCGGTCAGCATAGGGCATCTACTTTAGGCCTATGATTCTTTTAGTGAGGTGTTTCTGTATACTTTCCAGTTGTTGAAGATGACTTCTGAAGTACATACCAAATGGGGCATTGTACTCTATGATGGGTCTAATGAGGGATGAGTACAGTGGGACAATTACCTCCTTTTTTTCTGGATGAAAAGCCCTTGGTGATGAGGTGTGCCACATAGAAGGATTTTCTGACTGTTGTGGTGATGTGGTTATCGAAGGTGAGACCACTGTCCACCTGTCTTCCTAACTCTCTTATTACACTTTCAGTGTTTAGTGTACTGCCACCTATGTGGTAATTCATGGGTATATGTTTTCTCCCAAAGGGGATAACTATACACTTCTTGGCATTGGCACCAATCATCTGTTTCTGTAAGGCCCTTTTGTAGAATATCCACATCATTTGGGGATGCAATAATGGCTTCCAGTTTGCAGTCATCTGCGAACTTAGTTAGCCAGAGTCCCTTAGTGTTGGCCTGTATTTCAGAGAGGTAGATGCCAAACAAGAATGGTCCCAGAACTGAACCCTGAGGTAATCCACTTGTCACTTGTCTGGAGCTGGATTTGGAGTTGGCTACTTTTACAGTGTGGGTTCTGTCAGTAAGCCAGTTGGCAACCCATTGAGTGACGTAGGGATTTATGCCCAGCCTAGTAAGTTTATCTATGATTCCAGGGTGGGAGATGGTGTCAAAGGCCTTGTCAAGGTCCAGGGGTGTAGGTGTGGATTGTGGCTGGGCCATTCCAAAACATTGATTGTTTTCTGGTGAAGCCATTTTCTTATGAACCGGATGTTTGGTTTGGGTCATTCTCATGTGAAAATGTGTAATTCCTCTTCATCTACAGCTTTCTAGAAGATACATGAAGATCTTGGCCCAAGAGGGACTGGTATTTGTAACTGTTCATAATCGCCTCCACATTGGCTAAAGGCCCCTTCCAGCTTATGAACAGCAACCCCAAAGCAGGACACTGCCATCACCATGCCTCACCATGGGGATGGTGTTCTTTTGGTGTTGCACAGTGTTGTTATTGTGCCAAACAAACATTTTGGAATTGTGGCCAAGAAATGCAACCTTTGTCTCATTACACCATAACACATTTTCCCCACATGCTTTTGGATGACCTGATGTATTGTTCTTGAGAATTTTGCTAGACCTGGATGTTGTTCTGTGCGTGCAAAGGCTTCCCTCTTCCAACCCTACCCCATAAGCCAGACATGTGAAGAATATGGGGGATTGTTGTCACATGTAGTACACAACTAGTACTTGCCAGAGGTTCCTGCAACTCCTTTACTCTTGCTGTAGGTCTCCTGGCAGCCTCTGTGACCAGTTTGGGTCTTGTCTCTGCAACACATTTGGAGGGATGTCCACTTATTTCCAATTTCACTGTTGCCCCATATTTTCACCACCTTTTGTTGACTGTCTGCACTGTGTCCCATGGTATATGCAATGCTGTGGAAATGTTTTTGTACCCTTATCCAGGCTGATACCTTTCAAAACTGAGATCCCTATGCTGATTCATAAGCTCTATGCAAACTGTGGCTGTTGCTGTAGCAGGCAACTGAGTAAATGTCAGGAAAATCCTCATAGGATAGCAGGCCATTATTTGCTGTTAATCAAAGAGTCTCTGTAATCGATGGCAGGTGTGTACTCAAGAACATGTAATGCTGTAATTATATGGAAAGCTACTTTAACACAGTATTAGCTTCAACCTGTGCACACTTATGCATCTAGCATCTTGTACATTTTACAGTTGCCATAATTGTTCCCCTAACATATTTGTTTGTTTTAAAGTTGAATTGCACAGGTTATAGGTCACATGAAAGTTTGCAAGAGTTTGGCAAAGTGTTATTGTGCTCTCATTTTTGTATATCATAAATCCCTGGCATTTTAACAGGTGTGTGTACACCATTTATATGCACTGTATAACACTGATTTATAAAATATGTCCCTAGTCTTAGGCCTTTGTCCCCCCATTTTGTCAGTCTTTGTCCAGATTTCTCACAATGACAGGTTGTGAGGTATGTTACATCTCCTGCAAATAGGCCCCTGTGGTGACCACTGTGATGCAATGCAGTTAATCCCACTACAAGTGAACATGCAGATATCGCAATATGGCTGAGCTGTAGCAGTTGTGTGCATGATAAAAAGCATAACTTTAACATGTTTGGCATACTGGTGGGCCACAAAAGGACAATCCCATACTCACCGGCTTCAGATTGCTGTCCCACATCCAGACCAGTGATACCTATGTAGTTGTGGGGGAGAGGTATTGTCAGCAGACTCACATTTGGCATTGGTACAAGATGAATGCTACTTTTCTGCACATGTACAGTACAAGCTCTGGTAGTACACATTTTGCTGTCCTTCACCGTAGATGTGCACTTGTGTGCATTACTAAACCCCACCCACAAATGCAGCTTGACCTCACATATGCATCTAGATACTCTACAGAAGCCAGTATGACTGCTACATGATTCAATTGATGTGCACTGTGGTTTTACCCGGACGCTCCTTGCCTGTTTCCTGGGTGCCACCCACCTCCACGACTTGTGTTTCTTGTGTTGTCTGGTGTGTGGGGGCTATCCCAAGGTTGGCAAGGAGCTCCTCTGTTGCTGTAGGTGAGTCCTAGCTGACAGGACCATCACCTGTAGCATTACAGTCCCTGGCCATGGCAGCAGCCCTTTGCTGGGCACGACATATCAGGTCAGTCACACGATGCCTGACCTGATCGTATATGCGGCCATGGCGGCCAATGTTGTTCACCCTGTGGACAACAAGCTCATCCCACAGGGCAGTCTGCACCCACAGATCCTGTTGGCTGCAGCCAAACATCACCCCATTATGCTGCATGACAAGGTTAATAATAGCCTCATTTTCAGCTGCAGAGTACTAGGGCTGATGGACACGTGGCATGTCACCTGGAAGACATAAACAGGGAAACAAATTACAGGACCTCATACTTTGGTCAATGTCCTTTACAGAACCTAAACATCAGCATTGTTTATCATTAGCCACCACTAACAACCACATCATACCTCTGTCATCTATCAGTACAGTATGAGCTTGCATTGCATTCCTAGTCCTGATGTGTCATGTTCCCCCAATGAGAGCCAGTAAATTGAATTATCCACCATTCATCCTTCACCTTTGTGTAGAGGGATGACAGTGGGCATCTTCCTTGCAAATGGGATGTCAATGGTTCTCAGGCTTTGCTTGAGTACAGTGTGTAATAGAGCTGGGACCATATGCCTGAGTTCATGTAGGATGCAGACAGGGATGTTATCAGGTCCCATGGAGACTTATTTTGTTACCTTTGAATAAACAGTATGTACCTGCTTCCTGATTATGGGGGAGGGATGCGGGTGCTGTGCATATCCACCTATACTGATGGTGGGATAGAAGGGTGATCTTTCCCCTTAACCTGTCTGCAGCAGGATGGCTATAGCTATGCTGTGTGTGTATGTGGTGTGACTGACCACCGGTACATGATGGGTTGGGTTGTTGCCTCTGAGACGGAAGACATATGTGATGACAGCCTTGTGATGGGTCTTGGTTGATGTGTCCAATTTGTACTCATAGTTAGCTTTACAGTGACACACCTGTGACTTCATATGCTTGTTCATATGAAGGTTGACATGTTTCCAAGTTGGTGCTTGCTCCTAATTGTCCTTGTACAGCCAATATAGTGGCCAATTACGTTGTTTGTGTATTACTGCTGTTCATAAAAAGGAATTACTATACCTTGGTGGAGGCAGGTTTTACAAGTCAGGTATTGCTGAGTCCATACAGCTATTTAGGTGCTTAGATAGCTGTTTGTAGTAGGGATGGACACAAGGTCTTGATACCGTTGGACACCTCTCCAGTTTCAACTGGATGATCATGCTTATTCTAGTACCCATGTCTGTGACAGGGCAATTCAACAATAAGTAGCTGTCGAAATCTGTCTGTTGGATGCACTGAAAATAAGATTACACGTGTGAACAACATGTATAGCTTATTTACATGATGTTTTGCATCTCATGTCTGTTGTTTTGAGGCTTCCAGCTACACCTACTCATACATACATGTGCACAGGTAATACCGATATACATTTCTGTTCTATGTCAGTATGGCACACTGTATTTACACTCTTCCTGCTCAGTCATACCTCTCAACCTGTTAGAGCAGGGCATCTGTAGGATGGAAAACTCACTTAGTCCCTCTTGCCCCCACTTACACCTGCGTTAATTCCTTTAGTAGAAAAGAAAAAGGGGTTATAGGAAAGTGGTGAGAAAGGGGCATGCAGAGGGAAAAACAATATGAAAGGTACCAGGGATGTGCATGATGGGTGTAGGGAAGGTCCGTAGCTGTCCATTTGTAATACAGCAACAGCTGTGCATTTGTGTGGGAGTTGCAGGTGAATTTGGACACTCAAACCCCGAGAGAGGGGTGAAGACAACAGAAATGTGTTGTCATGCCAATTGGACTGGATTACATGTGTCCACTGGACACCTGTGTGAAATGGACAGCTATGTATGGGGCGATGATTGTTTTTGGGATAGATATCCTTTTTCCTTTATTAAGGTGAGAGTGGGATGTTGGGGAAGGATTGTAGGTACATTTGGGGAGGTAGGTAAACAGACAAAACAGACAGGCCAGCAGACAGGGGTTGGTGTATGACACATGTGGGGGTGAACACCTTGGACGGGGAAGGTGTTGGGAATCAGAGACCCATGAGCCCCCATATGGATATAGTGGGACTGACATCCCCACCTACAGGCAGTCACAACTCACCCTCACAGCCCCAATGGTGGCTGTGCTGGGGGCTGGACAAGAGGGGCAGCCTGCTACTCAAGGTGCGCCAGGCAGCCCTCCATCTTCTGCAGCTGGCCACCCAACGCAGAGCAGATGACACTGTGCACCATACCCCGAAACGGATGGCGGATGTTGGGCTCATTTCCATGAGTGCCCCCAGGTAGTGTATGGCCTGCAGGAAATGAAGTTCCATGGTGGGTCCCAGACATGCTGGGGTCTAGTGCTATGGCCAGATGGAGAAGGACAGATGGATCCATAGTGATCAATCTCCCTAAACATGCTATGGTGTTGAAGTATATCAAGATATATTGCTTAGTCATGAACAAAGCATTTCAATATAGATTTAAAGGCATGCATGGGTGTTCAATTAACTCAAAAACAACAGATGTGAAAACAAACAGCACACATGCATAACTGGAACAACAGTAAGCACTGTAACAGCATGCTAGTAACAATGTCAGCAGCTGGCCACCAATGATGCTATGAGAACAAGCTATGTTAACATGCAATCAATTAATTAGATGAACAATAATGTAACACATCACCAACATTAGATTTGGTAACAACATGCCATCAGTATATGAATAATAATTGGTGATGCAGATGAGGCGTGGGAGAAGAGAAGAAAAGTCCTTTAACAACTGCATAGGCCTCTATTTTTTCAACAGTACTGCTCAATACAATATACGTCTGCCCTCACTTTACAACTACCTATGGCCTACCTATGACATACCCATAATTGTGAGGTGGGCCATGTAGACAGCCTTCTGTACAATGGTACCCACATGGTGGCTAACTGTCAGATTGCTGCCAACCTCAGTGCACAAGTTGCCTCACACCTGATTGCATGCTCAGTACATTGTTACTGTCATACTTAGTGTGGATGACATCTGCCACAGAAGGGGGAGTGATGGCTCTTCTAGTATTCCATTTGTGGCATGCTTCTTGTACCGGTCAACAATCGGGTGACTGCCTCTTGGGGGATGGCCACATCAGTAGGGGGATGTAAGACAGTGGGCAGCTTTCAAGCAGCCATACACCTGGTCAGCCACAGACCACTGCTATTGTCCTGTACCTCAGATACATATATCACAAACAGTAGAGGCTCCCAAATCTATCCTTGGGGTATGCTGTTGCAGCTGAATCTACTATTGGGGTGGGCTCTACTACTTTGACTGAGTAGATATTATCATTGGGCCAGTTAGCTGCCCATCTGGTAACCTAGAGGTTGGTGCCTAGCTGTGTAGGCTTATGTATCCTGTCCACCTGGGGAATAGTGTGAGAGGACATGGCTAGGTTAAAGTAGGCATTGTTCACCATCTTCCCCTCATCCCTGTGTTTGTTGACCACTGCAGAGTCCAATCAGGTTTCACAGGCCTGATTTCCCTTTGACAATACCATAGTGTGTGGGCCCAGGCATTTTGATGTTGCCAATGTCCATGTTCATAATTTATTTATTTTATTTATTTTATTTTACATTTGTTAACCGGGCTAGTCCAACTGGATACATGTCCATTTTCAGTGGAGGCCCGAGGAGAAAAGCTCCACTATCTAATACTTAACAAGCTAAGAATATACAAGTTATACAATAAAACCATTTTCATAAACTTCTTAGTGGCTATCTAAGTGTCTGAGCACAATGTGAGTCAATAGCATGAGTCTATAATAGATGCTTTACTAAGTTATGAAAGTTTTAATATAGACATAAGTAACAAAATCTATAATTTTATATCACTAATGAGCTATAGCCAGAAACCTTTTTTTTTAAGGGGAAAGTGAATAGTCCTAGAGTAAATGGAAGAGAGGAAAGGAAGATCAGGTGAGAGGAAAGGAGGGAAAGAAAGGAAGAGAGCAAGGTTACCCAGGGTTATTGCAAGAGCAAAGCCAGTGGTTAGTTAGGAAGAGTTTTAGATTGGTTTTAAATAGTGAAATAGAAGTCAGGGATGTAAGGTCTGGTGGTAGTAGATTCCATATTTTGCCAATTGAGTTAGAAAATATGGAGTCACCTGCTACATTATTTGCTCTAGAGGTTTTTACAAGAGTTTTGTTACAGGAACGTAGATTCCTCATGTTGTGGTAGGGCTTTATGAGGGTAGAGAGCATTGGTGTGTTTTCAGGGTGGTAGAGGACTTTGTGGGCAATAGTGAGTTGATAGTATTGTATGAGGTGGGGTAGTTCCAGCCACCCTAGTTTTATAAGATTCAAGCAATGGTGAGTTCTGTATGGAGAGGCAGTGGCAAATCTGGCGATGTTGTTGTATGATGTGGCTAGTTTATTGAGGTTGTACTTAGACAGATTAGTGTATATAGAAGAAGCATATAAAAGGGTTGATATTAAGTGGGTTCTAGCTATAGTAGTTCTAGCTTCAGGAGTTAGGAAAGATTTGATTCTATAGAGTGAACCGAGTTTCCTGTTAGTTGTTTTTATAGTGGAGTTGATATGACAGTCAAATTTTAGTTGGTTGTCGATAGTAATACCCAAGAGTTTCGTAGTTTGGTCAGGAGTGATAAGTGTGCCATTGTTTGATGTAAGTGTGAAATCAATGGAGGGTGATAGGTGAGTGGGTGGAAAGAGCAGAAGTTTGGTTTTCTTGGGGTTTAGTAGGAGACAGTGGTTAGAGAACCATTGCTCAATGGTGGTGAAGGTGTGTTGTGTTAGTGAGTGAAGTTCAGTCTGGGTTGAGGCAGAGCAAATGATGGTTGTGTCATCAGCATTTTGAATACAAGTAGATAGAGGAGTGGCTAGATGCAGATCGTTGATAAAAATGGAAAACAGAAGAGGACCTAAGATGGAGCCCTGAGGAACTCCTATAGAGGTGGGGAGAAGATTTGAGAGATGGTTGTCCCAGAGAACTGCCTGTTCGCGTTTTTCAAGATAGGATGAGAACCAGCTTAAGGCTTGATTGTCAAGAGAGAGGGAACGTAAGCGTTGTAGGAGAAGTTGATGATTAACCATGTCGAAGGCTTTAGACAGGTCTACAAAGAATGCAGAGGAAGTAGTGTTATTGTTGCGATTTATGTTGATAGAGTCGATGAAGGATAGTAGGGCGGTGGTAGTACTGTGGAATGGGCGAAACCCATGTTGGCAGGTAGCTAGGAGATTGTTGCTTAACAGGTGATTAAGTAACTGTTTGTGAATACATTTCTCCATAATTTTTGCAAGAGGAGATAGTAATGCTATGGGGCGGTAGTTAGAATACTCTAAAGAGTCACCGCCTTTGAAGAGAGGGATGATGTGGGAGATTTTCCAGACAGAAGGGATAGTGCATTCTTTTACAGTCCTATTAATTAGTAGAGAGATGGGGTACTTGATGTACCTTGATATTGCCTCCCATGCCCTTACAGAGCAGGCTAGTTAGGCTGACGTGCATCATATTGGCTGAATCGGTGGCTTGGTCCACCTTTGTGTATAGGGATGACAGTGGCTGCCCTCTGTGCAGATGGAATGACACCAGTGCTCAGGCTATGAATGACTACAGTGCGGAATGGTTCAGAGAGCCCATGCCTGTGTTCATGTGGGATGCAGCCAGGGATGTTATCATGACTATGGAGACCTCTCCATGTTGCTTATGATAGGGCATTACAGACCTTTATCCTGATGATGAGGGGGGGCAGGTGCTGCACGTGCACTTGTGTACCAATGGGAGGACAGGGGATGGTGTTCACACTTCACCTGTCTGCAGCCTGTTGCCTATATCAATGCCATATGTGCATGTGGTGTTATTGACCACCACTACATAGCAGATTTGTGTGTTGCCTCTGGAATTGCAGACACATGCGTGGAAGGTCTACTGATCTGCCTTGGTGGAATTGTCCAATTTGCACTTAAAGGCAGCCTTAGGATACATCATCTGTGTCCTTATTTGCTTGTACAGACAAAGGTAACATTGCTTCCAATCAGGCAGCTGTTCCTTCTTGGCCCGTCCAGCACTTGTTTCTACCTATTATGGTGTTTGTGTATTGCTGCTGTCTACCACAGGCATTTACCCGATCTTGAGGGAGATGATGTTGCCCTGTCAGGTACTGCTGAGTCCATACAGCTATGTGGGTGCTCACATAGCATAGTATTGGGGTGTGGACATGGACACTGCTGCTAGTTCCAACAAATGGGACATTGGCTGTACAGCTACTTCTACCTGCTCTGAGGAGAGTTATAGTCATTTGTGTACAGTTCATTTTGTTTGACACTGTAAAGGGGGGTGGGGGCAGGGCAGATGGTGAACTGAAGAATGATGGCTGTGTGGGCATATATTACCAAGGGGGATGGCACTGTAAGGGTGCTACAGTGGCTACTCATGTTGGTTAGGTCCAGGTACATGAGATTCCCACCTGCCATAGGGGTGTTGACCGGCTGCTCCACTGCATTGCCATTGACAAAGCTGAGGACTCTATGTGCATTCATGTTCAGGTGGCATAGGTCAGGCACACTATGGTTGAGTATATGAAGTCACCCAGGAGCAGGGTAGACAGTTGAATCCTGACAGATTTCAGCCGGTCCCAATAGGTGTGGTGGGTGTCCATAGTCATGTTTGCAGACCTGTAGCTAGCTATAATTTGAGCTGGTATTTTGTCAGCTCTTAACTGCACTCAAGCTGTCACCCATGTAGCATACTGTTTGGCCAGCCTTGAGGTGTGTATATGTATGCTAATGTTCAACACTCCACCTCCTGTGGCTTTGCAGTCCTCCATGTAGGGTCTAAACATATGATAGGATGAGTGACCTGGCAAGGTTGGTGTGCTCTGCACAGCTAGACAGCAGGTGTCAGTCACTGCACAAATGTCAGCTTCCTACAGGGCAAGGTATGCTTGCATTGACATGGGTGTCATGGTAAGACACCTAGCTCCTGTTAGAGCAAGATATCTGCATAAAGGCACACATCAGTGGTGGGCAAAGGCCAGTAAATAGTGCCACTTTATGAAACTAGCTGAAACACATTTATTTGCCAGCAAAGATAGTATCACATTCACAGGTGTACTCTGCAGGATATGCCATCTCACAATGACATGCATGCTGATTTGTTATGACTGCAATCTTTAGTGGTTTGCCAGTGATGTGTCATTCAATACATAACTGCCTGAGGCCTTGACTACAAATATGAGGCAGACATGTGGTCAGTCTGCAGCAGTCTGGACGGTTGGCAGGTATGGGGTCCATATATCACATACATTTTATCACACACATCTGCTCCTGTCATGTACTATGCACATACCCTATGTACATCTATTACATTTGTAAGACAAGCATATGTATCAGAGTATCATTCACAGGTGACATATGACTAATTACAACATCCCAGGTAGCTGTATAACCAGTGACACACTCAGTATTAGACAACAGAGACTCCATTAGTAGTCATACATGAGCTGACCTATGCCGTGGTGAGTCAGGCACCAGAGATGTGCTCCATGTAAATGCAGGCAGGGCAAGCAGAAATGGCCATAGGTGCTGGACAGCAGCATGTGAGTCCATCAGTTGTTGTTGTGGCCTAGTGCTTAATGTCCCATTTGACATCATTGCATCCCCCCCTTCTGCCTTCTATTACATGCTTATATAACTGGCATACCTGTTACAGAGCTCAGAAGTTACTTCACAATAATGCATTTGGTTAGGTTTGTGCAGTCACAGCATGTCTTTGTGTAGATGGGTTGAGACCTGTGTTGCATAGACAGCAGCTTGCCTTTTGTAGGTACTAATCATAGGAAGGTGATGGCCTGTAGCCCACTTGCTACTTGCAACCAGCGCAGTTGTGTTGTCTTTCCATTTGCCAATGCCATAGCAACACACTGTTATAATGACAGCCTTCATGTGGGACTTGCCCTTTTCTCTTGCCTGTGTGGAGGACATTTAGGAGATGTTGGTGCGGCAGCTTCACAGACAGTAGGTGGGAATACCTCTTAGGGGAGGACATGTGGAGACAGCCCAGTAACATGGGGAACAAAGCTACAGAATTGGGTACAGATTGTAAGTCAGTAGTGCTGTTATACACATAGAGGGTTGCTAGTTTAACAGGGTTCATCTGGACATGCATTTTCTGTATGACTTGACTTCTGAAAGTGATATGTCTCTGACATACCTCTCAACTGTCCTGATGTCCACAGACTGCCTAGGGGTTCACCTGTTATGTTTGGTCTGTTCCTCAGACATCTGCTTTTGTGTAAGCAGTAGGATAATGTGAGAATTGTAATCAAAAACTGTTGACATCCATTGGTGTTTTAGACATCATATCCTTCAGAGATGTTATGTTACAACAAAGCCTATGTCACTGTCAACTGTTTCAGTCTGTAACACCGTTATGTGAGATATGTCCCTCTTTCCAGCCCCCTGTCCTCAAAGTATGTCATGCTTTGCCCAGATGTCTTGGAATAAGAGGGTCAGAGATATGTGATATCATTATTTATTGACTGCACTCAAGGTATCATCCCATTGACTTAGCAGACTCCTGGGAGTGGTATGCAGCAGTGGCCATGAATATGGTCTCACACCCTGGACATCCTGTGAAAATCTGTACATATGAGAGTTATGTATCTCTGGCCATTGTGAAGTGACTGCCAAGATTGTGTAGCAGTGTTGTGTGTAGATGTTTGTTTAACTGAGTAGGGTTAGTAGCAGATGTGAGTGTCACAGATCCTTTGTCTATCTGACTGTGCATGCTGCTATGGCTGCTGGTGGTCTATCATGTGTGTATATTTGTAGGGGCAGACTGATAAAGGTCCATTAAAACCTCAAGATTCCCAGTACACTTTGAGTGAGGCCAGTATCTGTCAGTGTATTGTGTGACTGGCAATCAGGATATGTTCGTTCAAACAGTCATTCTAATCTAGAGTTCATTTGGGGTACTGGTATGTTGCTGTGACTGTGGTGCAAATGGTTGTAGGTGGACATTTATGCACCACTATCTGCTTTTCCCTATAGTTCCATCCCTGTAGTACATGACATCTTTGGATATACACTGATAATTGCCCAGAACTGATTTGGGTTAGTATCGTGTTGGTCTTACTGTGCTTCAGAAGGTGCTGGGTGACATGGTTGGTGACTATCATGGGTTTTTCCATTCTGTTACATGACTGCAGTCATACCTCTCCACTGTCCAGATGTCTAGACACTGTCCTGATGTGTGACTCATATGTTTTGTCAGTTGGCCACAACAGTTGTCTGTTCCTGAGAATTAACTGTGATGCTATGAGCATTGACATCAGTAAATAATGACATTCATTTGTGTTTCAGACCTGGAATCTATTGGGCATTGTATGCTAAAGCAAACCATGCCACTCTAGCAAACTTCTACTAATACGACAGCCATATTTCACAGATTTCACTATTGTTTGCCCTTTATCCCCCCATTTTGTTAGGCTGTTTGCAGTTATGTTGCAGTAAGAAGTTGATCTGTGTGTGTGTGTGTGTGTGTGTGTGTGTGTGTGTGTGTGTGTGTGTGTGTGTGTGTGTGTGTGTGTGTATGTGTGTGTGTGTGTGTGTGTGTGTGTGTGTGTGTGTGTGTGTGTGTGTGTGTATATATATATATATATATATATATATATACACATATGTATATATGAATATATATATATTTATATATATATATATATATATATATATATATATATATAGACAAAGAGAGAGTGTATATATATATATATATATATATATATATATATATATATATATATATATATATATATATATATATATATATATATATATATATATATATATATTGTTATCTATATCTACATATATATGTATATGACAGTAATATGGATATGTAATTCCCCCTTGTGTTGAATGACTGTTGTGCAAGATATGTTTGTAAAAACATCATGGATGCCTACAGCTTGGGTGGTGTAGCGGTATTTTGTTGTGATATAGGAGGTGGTTACTTTTTACATTAATGTTAAATGACCAGAATGAATGATATATTTGTAAAAGCATTACAGGGTCCCACAGCTGAGATGATGCAGTTGTAAGATGCTGTGATTGTAGTGGGTTTAAGACTTAGCAGGGCTGATTAATTTGTTGCTGTGCAGAATAAGGGCTGATGGACATAGAGTGAGTAAGGTACTTTAAGAGTTGTAATCAGGTTTTGCACAGAGCTAAGCATTGCTAAGAGACAGTTGAATAAACCGTCTTAGCTTCACTTAGCAATGCTTATTCCCACTTACACCCATGCTAATTTTCATTAAAGAAATGAAAAAAGGGTGATAGGAAAGTGGTGAAATGGGGGAAAGCAGAGGGTAAAACATTATGAAAAGCAGTTAGGGATGTGCAGGATGGATGTAGGAAAGGACCATAGATCTACATTTCTTTGGCAGCAACAGCTGTGAATTACTTGTATAGAATTTGGAATTTACAGCCTCACACCCCACAGGGAGGGGGCTGGCAACAGACATTTGTAGAGTAATCAGTGGGTTGATTGATTAGTTTCAATATACAAAATGAAGAGCTATGTATGAGGCAATGTTTTTTTTTTTTTTTTTTTTTTTGTGGGACAGATGCCCTTTTTTAAAGGTTAGAGTGAGATGTTGGAGAAGGGCTTTAGGTACGTTTTGGGAGGTAGGTTGGGTGGGTTAGGTTGCATTTGCAGACAGACAAGACAGACAAGACAGTAGACAGGGGCGATATATGACACATAATGGGCTAAACACCTTTGACGGGGAGGGTAGTTGGGAATCCGAAGCCCATGAGCCCCCAAATGGATACAGTGGGACTGAGGTCCCCACCCATGGGCAGTCACCACTGCTCATTCACAGCCCCAAATGTGGCTGTGCTGGGGGCTGGACAGGAGGGCTGGCCTGCCCCTCGAGGTGTGCCAGGCGGCCCTCAATCTGGTGCAGCTGCTCACTAAACGTTGATCGTATGGTGCTGTGCAGCAAATCTTAGACCTGATTGTGGATGACAGGCTCCTGTCCATGCCTGGTCCCGGGGGGGATGGGCCCGATCCCCTGAGGTGATTCCACCCAAAGGTGGTGCAGGACCAGCAGATGACGAAGGCCCAGGTTAGGTCCCAGACGTGTTTGGGCCCAGTGCCTTGGCCAGATGAGGTGGGACAGGTGGATCCGCTGGGATCTGGCTTCCCAAATGTGCTATGGTGTTGAGGTTTCAAAGAATATGTTGGTTAGTCATGAATTACACATTACCAGATTAGTTATAACAGCATGAATGGGTGTTCCAATTATCCCCATAAAAAAGATTTGAAACAGTTGCATAGCAAAATGAACACATGCATAAATGGAAAAACAATATGCATCATAACAACATGCCAGTAACATTGACAGCAACAGGCCACCAACAATGGTATTTGAATAAGGTATGTTAACATGCAACCAATCAAATATAAGAACGATAATATAACACAAGTCCCAACATTAGGTTTGGAGTAAAACATACCCATAGTATATGAATTATTGTATTGATCCAGATGAGGATTGTGGCGAGAGACAAAAAGTATATTAACAACTATTTATGCTCCTTTTTCCACAACAGTACTGCTCAATACTCTATGGGTCTGCCCTCACTTTAATTCTGCCTGTGGCCCATAGCTTCTGCAGCACAAACATAGCTCTCAAACTTTCAGCCTGGAATAGCATGAGGCAAACTGTGATAACTCTGGATACATGCCTGGAGGGGACTCTTACATGTCAGGGTTACATATCTAGCACAGGAGTGGTACCCTGAAGTGTTGTTATGTGAGTGTGCTACTGGAATACTTCAACATTTCTTTCTATTTGTGTCCAGGGTTATTGGCAACAGTGACCATTAGCAGTGACAGCATGACACTTGAGAGACATATATTGGGAAGAGTGCACATTGTATGTACCTATCCTGCTGTCATTTGCAGGCATGTGGTGGTACAGTTGAACAATTGTACACAGTTTATTAGTATACCCTTCATACAGCTACTACCAACATTTCCTTACCTGTGCAACCAGTGGAGAAAATATATGTTACATTACCTGACTGTTTTTTACATTTATTCCAGATTCTTTGTGTGTAGATATGCACACATCTTATACCACTACCTGGATTCGAACCATGTCTGTGTATGCAAAATTAACAACTAAGCTATTTCTAATCACACTGAGCAACAACAGTTTCTAGTTTCACTGGTTTCTGCCTAATAGTCTCTTGTTTAGACAGCCTGACCTTGTAATCCTGTGATACATGCATGACAGATAATTATTGTATTGTGCATTAATCCTTTGGATTACTACTTTGGATTATTGAATTACAACTACACGTCTTATATATAATAAATATAAATCTGAACAAATTTCATCTTGTATGAATTATTCAAAGAAAAAAAAAACATTTTCTTTCATATCTTTTAAGTCTATCGTAGATTCAAAGTATTATATTTAACTTGTATAACAAACTACTGGAATTCCATCAAACAAGAAGTGCATGTTTTTCCTAACTGGCAACTAATTTGGCAGAATCCTTTTATATTATTGCTTTATCCAAAATGTATTCTAAAGCAATTTATATTATTGCACAAAGTATATCTGTCTCCTCATAAATTAGTATCAATAGCAAATTACCTTCTCCATATACTTCAAAATGTAATAACTCAGGTGTAGATTTATTACAAAAACTTTACTCTTGTAATCTCATCAAAATATTTAGTCTCATATCTTAAAGGTTGTAATATAAAAGTATTATTTCCAATTTCCCTAGACTGTAATTAGAATCACTGTCTGTAAGGTACACCTATGGGCAGTAGATATTTCTTAATATGTTTAACATCTTGATTATCTTAAGTACATCTTACATTAAGTCATACCTGGATCTATGGAAATGTACCAACAATTTCTATCCTAATTTATGGGAATGTCTTTCAAAAGTTGCAATGGGTATAATTCCACTGACTAAAGAATGCTCTTATGTTTAATTAAGACCTGTCATGCTAGAAACTGTGTCAGTGTTGCAAATTTTCCATTCAATATGTTTTTATTATTATTGTTATTATTATTATTTTCAGCATATTATATTCATTGTGATTATTATTATTATTATTCACTACATAATTATCCAAAATGATAATGCAATTAAAGATTGGCGAATCTAGTTGATAATTCCCTCTCCCTTGACCACCATGTTGCAACAGCAGTCAGAAAATCCTTCTGTTCAGCACAGCTAATATCTAAAGGCATATCACAAAGGTCACAAGAAGTTATCATCCCTCTTTATGTACCCATAATTAGACCAAATACTGCATATAATGTTCCCTTTGGGATGTACTTTTCTAGACATACTAACAAAAGTGTAAAGGTTCTGGTGGCTCTGAACCAAGAACAATATTTGCCTGAAGTCCTTGAGATACTAGAAAAGTTCTGTTCCATTATTTGGTTTCTTATAGCCTCTTATTTTTGGGAAAATTTCTTTATTGGTTCAAAAAAAAAAAACTTAGAGATGCATTAACAATGATTTATCTTATAACTATATATTATTATTATTATAGGATTTTGTGTGGTGATTTATGCTTTGATTTCCATGCCATTATGGACCCTATTCCCTTTGATCTCCTGCATCTTCACAAGTCAAATTGCTCCACTAATACCAGATCTAGATACTTAAATCTCTGCCAGTACTTAAATAAAATATACTGGGGAGACAAATTTATTACTCAATGCCTTCATCATTCTTCTGCATGTTAAACAAAGTGATACCTAAGCATCCTTCAAATTAAGCCCATATGATTGGACAGATGATCATATATCTACTCTGGGAATAACCTACAGTGCCCATTTTGAGAAGGGGTTGCAGTATGAGGGTAGGTATTGACAAGATGTAATTGGGGTTGCAAAGCAGTTGTCTTGCATTTCCTATGATCCTCTATTATCATAATTTAGGATTTGCATAACTGCCTTTTTAAGGGACTAGAATTGTGTTATTTGTATTATCTGTTTCATTACTGGAAATATATAACTGGAATATCATAGTCATTGTTTCAGCATTAGAAACTTGTAATGCACACTTCTGTGATAAGCCTTTGATTATGATCTGCAGGTTTCATGCTTCTACATTTGCCATTGAAGAACTTCAGCTACTTTCAGCAACTTGTCCAAGTGACGTCTTTCAACAGTACCTGTTTACAAGATAATTAACTATTTTCAAGCTTGATTTACCCCTTCGCATGATGTATCAATTTGTGGAGATATGTATTTATTTTCAAGGCTTAATTTACCCCTTACTGTGATTTATTTAGTCTGGACATGCATCACAGATGGTTTTAAAGCTATTTAGTAGACAGGAAACCAGACTACACATCTAACATAGTGGTGGTGCCAATAATTTGATGAAATAGAGCCCACATTTTACATCTCCCTTTCAGAAGCAAAAATAAATAACTTTATGAGGCAAATTTTTTTAGTATCTTTTAAGAAAATCTTAAGATTTTACACTGTGGCTGGGATTCATGAAAATATCACAATGTGTACACCTTCGTACATATGTCACAGTGGTGTACACATTGTGGAATCATTTTGAGATACAGCAAATGCCCTAACATGGCATGCACGGGGTTGCATTTAAATGTGTGGGAAATTGGCTGTGGAGGTATTTCCAAGTGAAAACATTGCAGTTATGTTCTCTTTTCCCTATTTTTCAACTCAATTAACTTCTTTGTATGATTTATCTTTCACATCCATTTGTTTATATCATTTGTTCTTTGAATTTAGCTTTCCAATTACTTAACTAACTCATAAATAACACTACAATATATAGCGGCAGCATAATCACATTCAGCCTTTAGTTTCATTCCCTGCCCATCTTTCATCCTATAAATGAACAAATGTGTTGATATGATTAGTTATCAGCCTGAATGAAAGATTAACATCAGATGACCCTGTTCTGTTTCTAATAGAAAAGTTAACAGTAACTTAGTTGCTATTAGGTAGCCTATTCTTCTCAGGCTGGTAAAATATAATCCTCCAAAGTTAGTTACGAAAATAAAATTGCCAAAGATTCCAAAGACAGCCACAAGGTATTCTATAGCTATGTCAAGAATCTAAATGGCAATGCTCAGATCTGCTCTGAGCTAAAACAGAATGGCATTAAATATACTGATCCCAAGGATATTGTCAATATCCTGGCAGATCGATTCAGTGCAAACTTCACCCCCCCTCTCACCCCCTAAAGAGCCCATCTCAATACCAAAAGATTGCCAAATTCCGGCAATAATGGCCACACAGGTAAAAAACGCACTCTCCAAAGCTAAGAATACATCATCCATGGGACCAGACAACATCCCAGGCTGTGTACTACATGAACTACAAAATGAACTGGCACCTCACCTAAGTGTCATGTTTAATCAGCCTCACCTCAGACTTTGTGCCCACTGAATGGCACAGAGCTGCAGTTATCCCACTCCACAAGGGGAGATCCACCTTGGATCCCAGCAACTACCGCCCAATCAGTCTGACGAGCCTGATCTGCAAGACCATGGAACATATTATCATGGAACTTATAAACAAAGACATTGGCAACCTTCAAACACTGGACTCCATGCAGTTTGGGTTTGTGAAAGGCTGATCTTGTCTCCTAAACCTGATTAACATCTTTGAATCAGTTTCCAGAGCAGTGGACAAGGGTAAGGTGGTCCACACAGCCTATCTGGACTTCAACAAGGCCTTCAACACCATCCTCCACTCTGGAATCATAGATAAACTTACTAAGCTGGCCATTAATCCTTACATCATTCGATGGGTTACCAACTGGCTTACTGGCAGAACCCAGACTGTAAAAGTAGCCAACTCCAAATCCAGCTCCAGACAAGTGAGAAGTGGAGTACCTCAGGGTTCAGTCCTGGGACCACTCTTGTTTGGCATCTACTTCTCTGAAGTACAAGCCAACACTAAGGGACTCTGGCTAACAAAGTTCGCAGATGACTGCAAACTGAGAGCCATTATTGAATCCCCAAATGATGTGGATATTCTACAAAACGGCCTTACAGAAACAGATGCTTGTTGCCAGAGCCATGGGCTCAGGCTCAATGCCAAGAAATGTAGTTATCCCCTTTGGGAAAAAACATGTATACATGAATTACCACATAGGTGGCAGTACACTAAACACCGAAAGTGAGATAAGAGACTTAGGGACACAGGTGGAAGTGGTATCACCTTCGATAACCACATCGCCACAACAGTTAGGAAATCCTTCTATGTGGCACAACTCATCAATAAGGGCTTTTCATCCAGAAAAAATGAGGTCATTGTCCCACTGTACTCATCCCTCATTAGACCCATTATAGAACACAATGCTCATTTTGGTATGTACCTCTCAAGACATCTGCAACAACTGGAAAGGCCACAGAAATACCTCACTAAAAGAATCACAGGCCTAAAGCAGATGCCCTTTGCTGACCATCTAAAAAAAACTCCACCTATACTCTGTCGCATATTGTCTACTCAGAGGTGATCTTTGCTTAACATACAAGGCCATGTCAAACCCAGAGCTGTTGGACATGCTACACTTAAAAAAATCCCAATCCCTCAGAGACAAACAATCCAGGGTTCTAAACCTTATCATCACAACGAACAAAACATGCTGGAGGGATAGGTTCCTGACCCAGAGACTCCCCAGACTCTGGAATAGACTGCCCATACATGTCAAGCAGAGTGCCTCTTTGGCCCTCTTCAAAAAGAACCTTGATAATTGGATGGGAGATAGGAAAATCACCCGGGATACACATCAGTCTCCCTGCTAGACAGAGGTCCTGGGAAGTAAATACTGTGGGAAGAAATAGCCAGGGAATTGTTATGGCTAGGCTTGTATAGGCCCTAAGGCTGATAGCCTAGTACCATCCTATGAACCTATGAACCAATGGTAAATGGGTTTTCTCTAAGTTTCATGTGGTATGGCATTGCTTTCATACTTATGATGTCCAATGTTATATCAAGATATATATACATACACATGGGTCCCATTTGATATGTCAAATTTACATTTAATCAAAAATGAAATAACTGAAACAACATTAGCAAAACTTCGGTTTGCCGAAACGTCAATTTGTAGTGCATGAGTCATTGTGATAATGTTCTAAAAACAGAAAAAAAACATACCTATAAAGCACAACTGTAAAATGAGACCTATGCATAACAGTGCTTTCAGAGGTGTGTAATAATTATTATACACCCCCCCCCCAAGTGCTGTTTTGGTTGAGTTTCGTAAAAGGAGTGGTTCTTCATTGTAAACTCCCTTAATATCTTGCCTTGTATTTTTTGGGCAGTTTAAAGATATAGGTTCATAAGTAACTTATTTAACTAAATAAATTCTGCCTGACTTTTTCTTCCATTTGTATTTATTTGCTGTCTGTGGGATAGTACTTGATAATACCTTATCAGCTTTCAATGTTGGTAAAATAATTAATGCTTTTTTTTCTTTTCTGACTTGTAGTACATGAAGTAGATAAGTCTGCATGCACTACAAAGAGTTATGATCAGGCCTTACCGATCACAACCAGTTATTACTTGTTCTTAACATGCATTCCAAGATTCACCTGTTGAGCTTCACTCTCAAGGTAAATTTCTCAGCATCCATGTCTTAAACATGTAATAAAATTATTACATTTCGAGACACAATGACAACTCTGTAAATTATGCATTGATATAAAACCTTAGTAGAATAGTTGTGTCATGTAAATATTTATCTGACAGTGAACATTTCATAAGTACATGGATGCATAAATAGAATCAAATGTAAATGTTTATATATATATCCTACATGTGATCTTTCTTAATTCATACAACACTGTGTACAATATACCTTTTGACATCTGTCATATTCTTTATTCATTTGTGGATATGATGAGCAGAACCACCCAAACAATGAAGGGCCACTCTGTGCTCTGTTTACCTCTGTTCTGTTACCATTAGCGTCCTTACAACTGGGCATGGCAAATATATATATATATATATATATATATATATACACCTCATTAAGATTAAGGACATTAAATTCATTAAAATACTGTAACACAGTACACCTGGAAATCATAAAGCCATTAACAATGACATTAATTCAGTGCCCTCTTTTAAAAGCTCCTTTTCATACATCCCTTGCATACAGCTAGATACATACAATACCACCCAAATTGCAAACATATTTCATCTTTGAGTTATTTACCCTGGTTTAGATAGTAGCCAGAATGTCTCAGAGTCAACTAGAGAATATGGAGGGTCCTCAAGACTGATAGTAAATTGTCCTTTCTTAAAATGGGAGTATGGGGTGATTAATTATCTTCAGCCCTTGACTTGCAGCTGGGATTCAGGGAATGTCGAGGCACTGAGTGGCATCTACAGGGTGCAGACATGTGAAAACAGACATATGATTACCTCCATGATGATGATGTAGCACATCTTGGATACATTGTAAGAAGAAACACTGGGATAAAGTATTACAATACATATCAGTACTAAGATATAAATCTATTTTCTTTCTTATGAGGCAGAATAGCACAAAAGATTAATGCTTAATAGGTTCACCCTGTAGTCCAGACTCTAAGACAGCCATTCTCCACTTGGAAACTATTATTCTCAACAAATAATGCAAATAGACATGGCTCCCAGATCATCTCTGAAAAGAAACACTTGGACCTGTTAACAAATTAACCCAGAAAGTAAAATTCATTATTTCAGAAACTACATAACTGAAAAAGAAATCCATTCTTTAACAGTAGATATTGTGTCGGGTTATGAAAACAGAGCTTTAGTAAATCAGTACTATGAAAATTCCATTGTTCAGGCAGTGCTAAAATACAGATGTAACTGAAATGAAGGAGCAGAATGGTTTTCTTCTTCTAGGGTACACAATTAGGAATTAAAGAAACATGACATCAATTAGGATTTAAGTAAACATGGTGACAACACTGACTTATTGGGAAATCAGAATGCAGAAACTGCAATTACTGTATTCATTATGTTAATACAGTCTTGCTTATAATTGATAATTATGTTTACTTTGCTGTGATTTACAAATTCCAGAAGTTAAACATCATTATAAAGATACCCACTTCATGCTATTAAAGGAATTTTTGAAGAGGAATATGCTTATGTTAATAGCTGTTTCTTCTTTTAAGTATGTACGACCCGTCGGGTACATGTCTCTGTTTTCAGGAATGCACAAAAGCAGTAGTATATTTAAGTAATATTCTGTGAGCGAGATAAATGCCACGGAGGTACAGCGGTAGCGTTGTTACCTCACAGCAAGAGGTTCTACCGTTCGATTCTTGGCTTGGCTTGGGAGTGCCTTCTGTGCGGAGTCTGCATGTCCTCCCTGCGGTTGGGTAGCGTTCAAAAGACATGCGTGCGTAAATGGATGTGCCTTAGTTGAAGGTTGAGCATCGAGCTGGCACCTCGGTGTTTCATAAAAATCTACTGCCAATCATTAGCGGACCGGAGTTCTGCTGTGGTGGCCCCTTACCGGGAAAAAGCCAAAAGACAAACAACAACAACATTCTGTGAGCGAGATAATGTATAAATATGAGCAAAAGGAATTAGAGCCCTGAATCCTACAACTTATTATCAGTGTATTATAATTACACATCTATCATATATTGTCAGATCTGATCAGTGATATTATCTATATTCCACTGTTAGCAAAGAAACCTCTATTTGGTTAGAGTACATTGTATGTAAAAGTAATGTATTTATTCATGTAAGAGAGATAACACTGACAGCATCAATACAACAGTCAGTACAAAATAATCCCAATTATATTATTAAAGAAATGCACATTCGGGAATAATAAAATCTAAACTCAAATTTTCTTTCAGCTATTCAAATGAATACAGGCTTTGCACAGAAAGGAATGCTGTTGAGTGACAGTAACACTGAAGTATAAATAAAGTGCGATGGACAGAAATAATTTTGTGGTGATTTAAGGCACAGCATGTGATGTACATTAAATTCATAAAAGTTGGCATGTTGTTAAATATGCTTTTTGGCTAAAGTTATCGAATCACTGATGTTACACTCAAATTCTTTAGAAATAAAATGTCTGCATGAACTTTAAAATATATCCTACTGATAATTTTCAGAAACTCTTTGTCAGTGGTAGGTAAAACCTACTTATTGTGTAACAGTACTTTGCAGTCTGAATATGTGTGTGTCAGGAAAGCTAGAAACCAGTGATAGAAAAAAGGTGAAATATAACTGTGAAGAATAAACACTTACTTTTTTAATGGTGTGTGTTAATAATGAAATGCTACAATGTTCAAACCAAAGAATGAGTGCGTCATTTACAATCAAAGTGATTATGTCGGTCAACATATATCCAGTGGTTAAAAATATGGCCCAAAGCCTTTCATCCTTTTTTTTGGTAGCATAATGTTACAGCAATTAACCACTTCTCAGGGAACCTAACAGATTCTACTTCTTTTGGCCATAAAAATTAGCGATAATTTTATGATTCCATATTTATAGGTAAGGTAATAAATTAACAGAAATACCCTATGGAAATAGAAGCTAAGGCTTCTCTTATTGATAAAGAGACAAATAGTAACTTTTTTGGAATTGATTAAAAACTTGACCAAGAATTCATTAAAAGATCTAGTACAAGCCATATGGCTAAGCCTCTATGAGACTGTTCAAGAGGAACATGGGCGAGTGGATGGGGCACTGTAAATTCTTACTGAAGATAGCACCCACAACCCTCATGATCATGGGCAGTCATCACTAAATGCAATCTTGGCTAGCACTTCTATGGTATTAAATTGGGTTGAAATGGCTAGGCTCAAAATGACAGAAGATGAAGACAGCAAACCAGTAAAGCCACAAGAAAGCTCACACCAGGTGTAGTGCAGCAAGCACAAATGTAGTCCAAATTCAAACACAATACAGCAAACAACAGTAATGCAGCAAGCAGAGATAAACCCAACTTTGAACTCCAAGTTTAATCCTAATTCAAAATGTAAGCACTTTCATCCCTTAAAACATTAACACAGGAACTTCATCAGACAAAGTACTTTACATTCAGCTTCCTTTTAAAAGATAAAACTTGTGACCTCACTTCCTCTCCTCCATTCATCTACAGAAAAGTTTTTAAAGGACCACTGTTTTTTTTTAAATGCAGGTACAACACAGTAAGAAACTACATGCATAAAACCACATAAATAATGCCATGCTATACAAATACAACACAATAAAAAGCTACATTTATAAAATCACATACATATTACTATAGTTTGTCATGTAATCTAAACATGAAAAACAGTTGTTTTAAAATCCTAAAATGCAAAAAGAGTATTTATGCCATCAAACTCTAGCCTACTAAATGTGTTGATAAATAATTTAGGTATTAAATACCGGACATTTAATATTTAGCAATATAAAATCTTATATTTTCAAAGCTTTAAGTTTTAGTAAACTGGAAATTGACTGGCTGTCATTCAAGCCTGGCCAATGAATGCAGTCTATTCGGATTTGCCAACTTAATTCTGCTTTCTCCAGTAAATAAGACCATGCTCCACCTCTAACTGAGGGAGATATTGATTTTAATATAACAAACTTAAATTTATGTTCATTATATTGCCCTATATGTTTAGCAAGTGCATTAAGTGGGCATTGATCTCTGATATTCCTAAGGTGTTCACTTATTCTGTTTTTGAGCTTGCCCTCTGTTTTTCCAATGTAAAAGCACAAACATAGTTCACAAAGGGCACAACAGATCACTCTTTCAGTGGTACAAGAAAATCTGTTCCTGATTTTTATTTTTATTCCGTTGATGTTTACTTCATTAACCTCTAAAATATAGGAACAAAATTTACAGGACCCATATTTATACATGTACCCTGTATGTTGTGCCTCTTTATGACGTTCAAGTAGTGTTTTGATACTATGTCCTTTCCTGAACACACATGTAGGTTTATGACATATAATTGCTTTTATATCCCTTTCACATACTAGAGTTTCCAATTTTTCACTAGTATGTCCTTTATAAAGTATGCATCAGTGGAAAAAACTGGTTAGAAAACATGATTTAAACTCATTTCCTTTTTCAATTGTTTCAACATCCAATTGACTAGAGTGGTAGACTATAGACTCGGATCTAACACTAATACTACTTGTATTAACTTTAAAATTTGTGTCTACATTACATTCAGAATTTAACAAGGGTACAAAGTGTCCATTTGCGCTTTTTTCTAATACTTCATTCATGATGTTTTCCACTAAATCAGATGGATAACTTCTTTTCAAAAACATTTCCTTCAAATTACTACATTCCTTTAAAAAGCATTCATTTAATGATACCATACAAGCTGCCCTTACAAATTGTCTCTTAAGGACTCCTCGTTTTTGGTGGAATGGATGGCAGCTTGTGTAGTGTAAAAATTGTTAGAATATGTATCTTTACGGTATATTTCAGCTGTAAATCTATTATGCTCCAAGTCTTTTTTAAGTAAAATGTCAAGGTAAGCAATTTCCTTATCATTCACAGAATGCGTGAATTTAAAAAAAACATGTAGAATTATTTATATAATCTAAGAATGGATCTATTTGTTCTCTTGGGCCATTCCAAAGGATGAATACGTCATCCAGGTAATGGGTATACATGTGACAATGTTGGAAAAAAATAGACTCAAATAAGAATTTCTTTTCCCACTCCAACATTACCACATTTGCGTACATGCCTCCACATGCCACATCCATTGCTACTCTCTCTATCTGGATGTAATACTCATTGTTGAATACAATATAGTTGTTTCTTAAAACTATGTCTAAAAGTTGTCCTAGCATATTAATTTTATCTTGTCTGACTCCCTTTGACAGCATATAGTCACAGAACCAATTTATTCATAAGTCTTGAGGGATGACAGAATAAAGGTCCCTTACATTAATAGTTATGAATATGCAAAATATATTAAACTCAATTGTGTTGATTTACTTTAAGAAATTCCATGAGTTGACGCATAACGAAGGTTCAGATTTTAACAAATATTTGAACTGTAGATCTAAAAAATTTGCCAGTGAATGTGTTATAATACCTCTAGCATCGACAATGGGACGGAAAGGGGGTTGGTGTATGTACTTATCTATCTTTGGAATCCCAAAAATAGTAGGTGTGATTGGAAAGTCCATGGTTAAAAATCTATGTTCCTATTCAATATGGTGGTCGTCTAAGAAACACCCTTTCCAGGCAGCTCCAGCTACAAATACCTGGTTGAACCCTTTTTTTGGAGACTTTAGAAGTTAAAACAACAGGCAAATATTCTTCGGAAACTGCAGATAAATATTTAAAACTCTTAATCTAAATAAAGACTCTGATACTATTAACAAAGTGTTTACTTTGGACTAATAAACCAAGACAGCAAATCTACACATGTTAAATAGAGGCCTGAGTTTTCAGGACCAACTGGACGAACAGCGCATATGAATTCGAAATCAATAACAGTTATGCCTAAAGATAACGAAACAATGGACTCCCAAACTACGAAATCTAAATTCTCATCGCTATCTACATCTCCAGAGAAGGAAGCAAAAAGGCTAAGGTCATCTAAACAAATACAGGAACAATCATCTCAAGTTAAACCGAAACCTGAAGGAATACTTCAAGTGGATGAGTTAAAAAGCGCTCTACTGCCCCTGCAAACTGCAATATAAGACTTGTCCATGCAAATGAGTTCCTTTGGTTTATTGTTAAATAAAATAGCTGACCGACTAGATATGGTTGAAAATAAAACCAAATCTAATGAGATTGAAATAGATCACATCAAAAATCAATTACTAATCAAGGACAAAACAATCGGAGAAATACAGACAAAACTTCTAGATCTGGAAGCTAGAAGTAGAAGAAACAACTTGATAATCAGGAGTGTATCGGAGAAATATGAAGCTAATCAACTACAAGTAACTGTGAACCAAATCTTTGATAACCTTTGTCAAGCCGTTAACCCTCCAGTCAAATTCACTATTGAGAGAGTCCACAGAGCCCTTCGCAAGTACCAAACCGATGCACCTCCGAGACCAATATACGCGAAGTTATTCAACTATCAAGATGTACAAACTATTCTCTTATCCTTTAAAAAATCAAAGCAATTCATTTGGAATAACCAAAGAATTACTATCTCACAAGACTTACCCTTAGAAATAAGAGAAAAACGGCGCTTGCTTTCACCCTATTGCGCGGATCTCATCTCGCGAAAAATTAAATTTCAAATGAAATTTCCTGCTCTCCTCGTTTATACATATAAAGACACCAAGTTCCAAGTAGCATCGCCGAAAGAAGCTGACTCTGCTTTTAAAAAGTGTTTTGGATCAGCTCCCTCCACATGAATTAACTATCAAAAGTATCGAAATACTCACCAGCTACTTGTGCTGAGATCCTAATATGAAAAAGAGAGATAATTCCATCTAAGTTAGGCGTTGTGAATAACTATATATTTTAATTTATTTTTTTTTTTTTTGCGCATTGCTCCACCAAATTAAGGTAGGAACCCATGTTAAACTTCAGTTGCAAGGGGGCTCATTTTTCTGGACATATTCCTGAATTCTAAATGAGTGAACACAGTTAAAACAGGAAGTGAGATATAAACACATCCTCTGATGCTTGTTAGCAGCCTCGCATGCTGAGGGTTGCTGGCGGTGCGTATATAAAATACAAAATTTAATCTGGTGACTGTAACTCACAGTTTTTATTCTCACAGTTGTTAGAGGTGTCGCTAGATACATCTTGATTACCTCTGAACAGACAGTTACTTTGAAAACACTCCTTTGCCATCCCTGATGATAGTACTGGACTTTCAGGTAGTTGATAGTTTCTGAAATGTGCTTAAACTAATGACTGTTTTGCATTGTATGGATGCACAAGATGAAGGAGAAGTGATCAGAAAGGAGTATACTGCTTATTTTATCTGTCATATTTAAAAACTCTTATGTTTATGGATACAGATCATTCCTTTGATAATGCTATGTTAAATAACTATAACATAAAAATGCTCAGCATGACCTAGCAAATATCTGTGCAGTTCTGATTTGTTATAACGCATCTTTTGGGTTTTAAAACTAAACCCATTAAAACTGAAATTAACAGAGGTATCTATACCTATCTAAGTTTTACTAACTCTTATTATTGTTATTGTTATTTTTAAAAAATGGCTAAATATATTCGTAGTATAACAGTTTCAATACAGCTTATTGAGTCAGGAGACATACTCTGTACAGATTTTTTTTTTTTTTGCATTACCTTCTGAGTTTAACATTTCATTTTAATTCTATACTTCAAATAATTACCTCGATAGAACTTTTCAGTTTTATTTATAGTAATTCCTATAAATTTAAAGAATTACCCAGAAACTCTAAACTATTAGTGATTCACTATCATTTTAACTACTATCAGTTTTACTCTGTTTTCGAATAACTTAGATATCAGATAGTGAAAATATTGTTCTTGAATGGGAATTACTAGTAAACGTGCATGTACATGTGTTTAGGTTAATTCCTTCATAATTAACCATTCCCTGCAAGATATTAAACTTTATTCAGAAGCTGTTTGGTTAAGATAATTAGGGTTTCTGATGACTTCTTGGGGAATGAATATGATGTTGTATATTGTCTGTAAATATTGTTGGTTTTATATTTTGACTTTATGACTCCAATGTTTAGTAAACTTATGGTTTTTTAGTACATTTAGTTTTACTTCTCTCTCAGTTATAGGGGTTTTGTGGGTAGGCACGGGGATAGGATTGAGAGAGTTATGTGCCAATCACTTACTTACCATTTTACGCTGCAATGCCGCCGAAAACTATTCTCCTTCAGTCACTCCACAGTCCAAATTCTCTTATATAAATACTTAGTCTTCAACTGTAACTGGATAAAAACTGGAATATTGCTTCCTGGAACGTCAGGGGGTTACAGTTGAAAAATAAACAAAATTTATTACTACATATACTCTGCAAATCCAAATCAGAAATATGTTTT
This sequence comes from Protopterus annectens, assembly GCF_019279795.1. Taxonomy (NCBI): domain Eukaryota; kingdom Metazoa; phylum Chordata; order Ceratodontiformes; family Protopteridae; genus Protopterus; species Protopterus annectens. The sequence goes on from NC_056735.1 coordinate 129,701,583, forward strand.
ATTCAAGAAACTCACATGAATAATGATGAATGGTCCAAAGAATGTAACAGAAAATGGGTTAGAGATATTATTTCATCGGGCTTCTCAAGTAATTCCAGGGGAGTGGCGATCATTGTCAAAAAGTCCTTTAAACCCGTGATTATTGATAGGGGTTTTGATCAGGAGGGCAGATGGTGTTACTTTACATGCCTATGTCATACCTTAAATAAACCTACTCTATTTTTAAATATATATGGCCCATGCTCAGGACAGCAGGATTTTATCATAAAGATTTATAATCTTTTACTTAAATTCCCAAATCATATTATTATTATAGGAGGGGATTGGAACTTGGTAATTAACCCTACCAGGAATAGATCAAGTGGATTGAGAGCTACAAATCCTCAAAATTCACTAGCGTTGAGAGAGCTAATTTTGGATTTTGAATTATTAGACCCTATTTTGTTTGATTGTGACTCAGGAAATAAGAATAATTTTACTTATTATTCAAAATGTCACCATTCCTGGTCACGTATAGACTTTTTCCTAATATCAGACATCTTAATAAATAGGCAAATCAAATTCCTAACGGAACCCAGATTCTTCTCAGACCATTCAAGAATTACTTTGGAGATAGGCTTTAGTATTAATCCATCCACAATGTACAAGAACTACAACTGGGCTTTAAACAGCAATTTACTAAAAGACCAATCATTAATTGAAAAAGTTACCCTTACTTTAAAGGAACTTTTCTCTCCACCCAGAGACAGTGAAATTCCTTTTGATATTAGATGGGAGGCATGTAAAGTGGTGTTGAGGGGAATGTTCATCAAAAAAGCCACTTTCCTTAAGAAAATGAATAAAGAACTAGAAAATAAATTAATAAGTGAAATCAAGATTCTAGATGATAAACTACTAGAGAACTGCTCCTTAGATACAGAACAACAATTATACGTCAAACAAAAAGAATTACTAGAACACCAGCAATCCACCCTTACCCTTCAAGAATTTAGATACATTGCCAAATACTCAGAATCCATACAAACTCCGTCCAAAGCCCTTGCTAGGCTGATAGGATACACACCTAAATCTCCTAGAATAACACTCATCCACCATCATGACAGACTTTATAAATCAAATACTCAAATTATGCAATTATTCCACCACATTTACACAGACATGTATGCTTCCAACAACATACTCCCTTCATACATTGAGATGGAGAAATTTTTGTTTAACCTTACTTTCCCAAAACTAACTGAATCCCAGAAAGATGCCCTATCAGCTCCGCTAAGGATATCAGAAATTCATGAAGCTATTGATAACCTTAAACTAGGGAAAGCACCAGGTCCAGATGGTTTCACTCCTGAATTTTATAAACTATTTAAGAATAATTTGGCCCCCATCCTGCTCCAACTTTATGTACATATCACAGTTAATGGTATCTCTGACTGATATATTAATCAATCTAAAACTATTCTAATTCCTAAAAATACTCTAGACACTTCTAATATAAATAACTATAGACCGATCTCCCTTATGAATATAGATATAAAAATTATTTCGGCCATTCTAGCAAATAGACTTAAAAAAAATACACACCTTAATCTCTTCAGAACAAACTGGCTTTATTCCTGGCAGACATACCTGGGATAATACCCTAACATTAGAAACTATAATAAACCTTATCAAGAAAGAAAAAAAACCTAGGTATGCCCTGATTTTAGATGCTAGTAAAGCCTTTGACAGGGTAAACTGGATGTTTTTGTTTTTGGTTCTGTCTTCCTTTGATATTCCTCCCGATTTTATTAACATCATCAAAACACTATACAGTAATTCTCATACTAGACTATATATAAATAGACAATACTCTCACCCAATAAAGATTACAAATGGTACTAGACAAGGATGTCCTCTGTCACCACTATTGTTTAACTTATATTTAGAATCCCTCTTTCTACTCCTATTACAGAAAACCTATCATTCAATTCCCAAAATCCTTAAAACCAAAATTAGTTTAACTGCCTTTGCTGATGATCCGAATATATATTTTGAACATCCTACGTCTGATTTTACAAAGCTGGTGAAAACATTGAATACCTTCACCTCTATCTCGGGCTACCAAATTAACCAAAAGAAATCCTTTATTTTCCCGATCAGCCCCACATCACATAAACAATATCTATTTCCAGATGTTTCCTATCGGGTAGACTATTCTCTTAAATATTTAGGAGTTTTCTATGATCACAGCTCTTCTTCTATTCTGCAAACTAATTTATCAAAAACATGGCTTTCCATCTCTCAAGACATCTCGAGATGGCAACATTTAAAACTCCCCATGCTTGCTAAAGCCTCCATCATTAAAATGAATATTTTCCCTAAACTTCTTTACCAACTGAATGCATCTCTTTCTTATACCTCGAAGTCCTTTTTTAATAAGATACATAAAACATTTGCCAAATTTATTTGGCATCCTAAATCGGTCAGAATCGCTTACCAAAAACTTACACTACCAAAGAATAGTGGGGGCTTGGCCCTGCCCGATATACTATTATACTACAAAATTATCCAAGCAAATAGGATATTCACAATCGCAAACTATCAGACAGACGACCATACTTGGACTCCCCTTTGGATTAAACTATGGTATAATCATACCTTAGACAATGATTTTAATCCAAAAGCTTTACCCTTTCTAAGCAAACCAAACCTTAAAAAGACAAAATTACATTCTTCCCTAAAAGGCCTAATCAAATCATTCAAAGAACTTTTTCAATCCATTAAATTAGGAAATGCTCTCCTTCTCTTCCAGCCATTACATCTTAACCCAAATATAAATATAAACAATAAACTGATTAATTTAAATAACTTCCTGCTAATGAAAGATTATTCCTTATGGGATATACACAAATATAATCATTTATCCCTAACAGAACTCTGTATGATGCCAGGTCTAACTAAAAAATATATTATCACACTAAGGCAATTAAAAGAGATTACCATATCGTTGTTCTCCAGTTTTTCCAGTACTAATACGGAACAAAACCAAGTGGCCACATTACTTAAAAATTTAATGAATAAGAAAAACATGGTTTCTATTGCCTACAAATCTTTTTCTGAACTTCAAAACCAAGGAAAAATTATTTTTGCTAATTACTCGGATCAACAAGGTCTTAACATTTCAATAGAACAGAAGTTCCAGGCTATTAATAATACACTTATGTATTCGCCGTACAAAAAACTTTGTTACACGCAATTTATGGTTACCAATAATCTATACTTAACCCCAGTACAACTGAACAAATTTGATCCGAATATCTCTACTGCATGTTCATGTTGTTTGTGCCCGCATGCAGATATTATGCATATATTGTGGTCTTGTAGATATTCTCACAGCATATGGTGTTCACTCAAAGTTCGATTGGAGAAAATGGGATATCATAAATCTACACTGTCCTGGGAGATGGCGCTTCTACATATCACGAGTATATATATACCCAAATTTAAACTCCGTGCATTAATTATTATCTGCCTCCTGGTCAAATTCTACATTACTAAGCAATGGTTGGACCGTTCCAAAATATCATGGAGGGATTTTAAGACTTTGGCCATTAAATATATCTCCTCACAAAAACTAATAATAATTAACTCTTGTAAAAAGGCTACATATCAAAGAATATGGGATTTCATTTTCCAGCTATTGGACACTAAATAACATTTAATTCTCATAACCATCTTATTTTAACCTTCCTATTCCTGATTTCTGAACTGATCCATCTATTTCCTAACATCTATCTTGATAAATGGATCTAGGAAAGGAAATTATTCTGACACCTAACTCACTTTCCTTTTGCAGGATTATGGGAGTGATTCTGGGGGCATTGTAACATATCACATGAAGGCTTAACAGGACTTTATAAATATGTTAATGGTGTTGTTTCTTCTTTTTCTTTTTGGCACATATGTATATATGTATATAGGTTATATTTTGTTATACCTGAACCTTCTTATGTAAAAATTATACACTAATTACTGCAAATATGTTTATTTTTCCATTGTTTATGTAAAGCAATAAAATTGTGTTTTATGAAAAAAAAAAAAAAAAAAAAAATCTATGTTCCTCTAAAATGATGAGCCCATCAATGAAGTGGTCTTGGAGAAAGTCACAGACTTTCCTGTATGCTCCATTTAGGTTCAAAATGATGTCTGGGTTGACCACGTAGTAATCTCCTATGATTCTATGATCATAAAAGGCTTGCTACTATGATATGGTATTTTGCAATTTATAGACATGTTAGCTGTGATGATAAAATACCTCATTACTGGCTAATTTGCATGTCTCTATGAATCACAATTACTATTGCAATGTGCAGATCATGGCTGACCATGTTTAACTCTCTTCCTAACTGGTTATGTCTCTGCTTGCCCTCCCCTAACAACTTTTCTATTCATCTTGCTGTTGCTTGCCTTCTTCTTGCCACCTCCATAGCCAAATTCAAAGCCCTTCTGCTTGAAATTACTTCCTCAATAAATAAAAATCTCAAAAAATCCATCCTACTGCAGGACTTCAGCTTCTTGGCCCTGATCAAAACAGTATCCTGGAACTCCTTAATTCCTTCAAACTCACACAACTGGTCACTGAACTCACCAGACCAAGCCCTAACTCTTCTCATGTCTCACTTCTTGATCTTGTTATGACTAATAATCCTAAAATTATTTCTCAAATTCTCATTCATCCCACTTCCTTCAGTGACCATTGTCCAATCAGCTTCAATATCTATAACCACATAAACAAAATCCATCCATCCTTCATATCATTCTAGAACAAGTCCCAATCCATTCTCAAACTAAAGGCAATTATAGCCTGATATGACTGGTCTCCTATTCTCTCTCTTCTACTGACCCTAACCACTGCAGAACTCTCTCCACACAAATTCACTCTAGCATCCAAGAGTCACTCTTTCCTAAAATCACTTGGATCTATAAAAACCCAAAAAATAATTGGATCACATATGAAGTCAAATGCCTTCTTAGTCTCAGGGACAATGCCTGGAAAACTTGGAAAAACAACCCTCCCTCCACCTCCAGGCAACACTACAGTAAGCTAATAAATCTAGCTAAATAGGCAATCAGATGATATAAAAGTCACATTACAAAAAAAGCATAATTCATCCCTTCTTAACTCAGCTAAATAATGCTGAGCAGAAGTGAACCGCCTGACAGGCCTTGATAATCCAGCTTACACACACTCCTATTCTCATCTCAGATCCACTGACTTCAACCTCCTCTTCAGTACACTTCACATCCATTATTCCATTAATAACCGCTCCAGTTCATCTAACCTCTCTTCTCCCTCCATAATCCCACTTTCCATGTCAAAGCAATATACGTACACTACTTGAAGAACTAAAAAGTGATCTCTGCCTAACTCAAAACATCATGCCTGATATCTAAAAAACAGCCATTGTTAAACCCCACTACAAAAAAAAAAAAAAAAAAAAATAGAAAAGAAAAGAAACTATCCCATCCCATAATTCCCTCCCATCTCCATTCTTTCCATACTAGGTCAAATCTTTGAAGCAATAGTTTACAATCCACATCCAGTACATCTGACATTATCATCTACACCATGGTCATTAGGCTGGTAGGAGCACTTCTCCAGCACTCTGGACACTTACTGATAGCATTCTTGAGGCTATGGACAAAGACCTCCTCACTTGAGCCATCTTTACTGACTCATACACAACTTTTAATCAGATTGACCATAGCATTATGTTAGATCATCAAACTTAAACTGGAATTAGCCCAGATACAGCTCCCTTATTTAAACATTATCTTTCCAATCAATGTTTTTCTGTCCAGTTTCAGAACACCCTCTCTGATTCCACCCCTCTCTTTAAAGGAGTCCCACAGGGCTTCATTCTGGCACCCCTACTTTTTTCTGTTTTCATTAATAAACTACCACTTGACCTCCCTCATCTCTCTCTTCCTTTAAGGTGATGACCTGGTCTTATTTCACTCAAGCCTGACCTCCTCAGTCATACCAGAACTACAAGCTGACTTCCTTTCATTTATGAAATGGCTTAATAACAAAAAGCTAATTCTGAACACTTCCAAAACTAAAATAATGCTGTTTAGTATCTCTCCTAAATAACAGCAAAAACTCTCAGTCACTTCTTATCAATGACTATTTTGACAACTCCATTGATCATGTCATCTCCTTCAAATATCTTGGTACTGTATGTGGCTTGATCCAGCACTGAACGTCCTCCTTCACCTAGAAGAAATATGGAAGAAAATTAATTCAATCCTGTTTTGGTCCTAAAAAATTCCCCCCTTTCTCTTTGATCAACCACAAATGCCATAGCACAGCTTGAATATGGATGTCCACTGATTACAGCAACTTTCATAAACAATTCCTCTCCCATCCAAACTATAAGCAACTCTATCTACTGTTTCATTACCCTCTCCCCTAGAAATAAGCATAATTGTATCATGCTTAATAAAGCAATTTGGCTACCTGTGCAACAATATGCCATCCTGTTTTTGGATCTAAACTCTACAAGCTCTTCAAATAACACTCATTTCCTTCCCTTGCCTTCAGCCTCTTCAGACCCCCCCCCCCCCATTTACAATCTAAAACGTGTTAACCACTCTGGTCCATTTCTTCAATGTTCTAGAACAAGACTTCAATACACTAACAATGCCTTCTCCATTCTAGGCCCTGATGTTTGGGAATTCCTCTCTACTAATCTTAAAGACCTTACCTCACAGACATAGTTTCATGTTCGGCTTAAAGATCATTTCAAATCTGAGTCAGTTTGCAAATGTTTTCCCTTTGGACATATCACCAAATCCCCCCTCCCCCTCTACCAGTCATGTACCTTTGTCCTCCTCATATTACTGCCCTATACCATTATGTGGCATCTTCTCCACATTGTATACACTGTATACAGTTCATTTCTGTGTACCCTCACTTTTATCTGTTATACTTTGTGCTCTGTCCCTTCACTATTTCACTCTCTTCTTCTTCACCCCTCCTTACGCTAACCATCCCTTCCTATTGGACCCTGTACTTCATTGTGCTTATTATTGTTGTTACCATTGTTGAGTCACTGCTATCTTTACAATATTTTGTTTGTATTCATAATACTTCTTGTTAACTTGCATGTCTACTGTCATTTATATTTGGCCAGGCTGAGACTGGAATAGGTTCATTTGGATCAATTCTCTACCCTGGTTACCATTTTGAATAAATATAGAAATAAATAAACAATAAAATAAATTTAGTTATTTTTAAAATGATACTGACTGCATCTCAATCTGTTTGATTTACAGAAATTAAATTATTTCAGCAACATGGCATAGCTTATTGACACTGGAGAATTCTTCTTCTTCTTCTTTTGGCTTTTCCCGGTTAGGGGTCACCACAGCGGATCACCTGTTCGCTCATGATTGGCAGTGGAGTTTTACAGTGTCAAGTTGCCAGCCCGGCGCCCAACCTTCCACAGAAGGCACACACACATGCACTCACACCTAGGGCCAATTTAGAGTGTCCAATCCACCTGCAGCATGTCTTTGGGATGTGGGAGGAAACCGGAGCACCCAGAGGAAACCCACGCGACCACAGGGAGGACATGCAGACTCCGCACAGAAGGCACCCCAGCTGAGGATCACACCAGAGAACCTCTTGCTGTGAGGTGACAATGCTAACCACTGCACCACCGTGGCCGCCCCTGGAGAATATCAAAATGTAATTTGTGAGAACAAATTAGCATATGCAAAATAATGTTCAGGTGGAGGAGTGAGGCTTAAAAGAAGGCAGGTAGTGAGCAATTCATGTAATGTACCAACAAAAAAATGAAAACATAATATATAATGCATAAATATGAGATGTTAGTATTGTTTGCTTTGTTTTCTATTAATTTATGTGTACCTATGTCTTAAGTCAGAATTTAACAATGGTATTAAAATGGCTGGATAAGGCTACTGATGGTACCTAGCAATAAAAGAAGTTCTCTGTAATCATACAAAATATTATTATCAAATTACACAAAGTAATATATCATGTCCTTCAGATACAAAATGCACTTAGCTGTAAAGACACATAAACTGCATTACCTTCTTGTCATGCAGTGTACTGCATAGGAAGGGTAAATGTTAGAGGGAAGAAATGTCAGAACAGAATGTCTCTAGCAGAATTATTTCATTCATTATTTCTGAGCAAGCTAGGTCAGAAAACATGTCTGTATTCTGTGAGACATGAGTGCTGTAGCTGAAGGTTGCAAGTTTGCATAGGGAGATACAACTCAGCCTTGTTATAGACAAACAAATATTAAACATTGCTTGCCTAGGAGAAGTGGGAAGAAACAGGACAGTCTGCCACGTTATTCTGTCCTTGCTTTTATTACAAGATCTGTAATGTATGCAGTGTTGATTGTGTTAAAAAATTACAGGTGCAGAGTATAAGAACATTCTGAAATGTAACTGTCTGATCAGGCACTAGATGATGATTGTAATACTTTACTGTCAGTTTAGAGTTTAAGAATTATGATTGGAAAGAATATTCCAAAAGGTGCAACTTAAGCTGGCCAGTACTTTGTTTCATGTAAAATTAGCAAATGGAGAGTTAAGAAATGGATTAGAGAGAAGGACCAGATTCTTAATTCTGCTTTTGCTGATGTCATTCACACACCATGTTTCTCATGATGAAGCTTATTAAGAAGAACAGGTTGGAAAAAAAAGTGTTCCAAGCTGTACCATAAGCCAACTTTCTCTAACTCATCTCTTCATTATGATAGTAACCACCCATGATGTCAAAAAAGAAGCTTGCTGAAGGGCCAGTATGTTAGACATGCTTGTATGACACCCTTATCAAAGAAAGCAATAAGTTGTATGGTATGTTTTTAGACCATGATTACCCTACAACCCTTTTAGAAACCATCAAAGATTAAATAAATGTTTGAAGCTCAAAATGGTTATCAATCTTGGGAGATGGGAAGGAATATGCTCTTCCTAAGAACACTGATGATGCAAGATACAAGAAGGCAATGATATTAAAATACAATAGTGACTATAGATGGATGGATAAAACATATTTTGAACAAAAACTGGTACTTATTTTTCCACATCCAGAACTTGTGGGATATTTGGGTGATCGGTCACTTATAAAATACAAAAGAGGCAAAAACTTTATAGAAAGTTTTGAAAGAGGAGTGTAAAGCATTATCACTGCTGATACAAAACAGAGAACATACAGTTGTGGCTTTTGCCACCAGTGCAAACATATTAGGAAGGCAGAAACATTATTATTGTTGCCTGTAACAAAACCTGCTCATTCAGTAAACACTTCAGTTGTGGAAGTATCTTATATCAATGGCTGTTTGTTGTGCACCTCTTTTTACAGAGGAAAAGCTGAAAGAACACTAAGGAGACAAGTTTACAAGGATACAAAAGGATGCAATACACTTTTCAGGTATTCTCTTATATGTAAGACCTCAGGTTTTAAGTGTTTTTTTTTTTGTATTGTACAATGTTCCCATTAATGAAAGAGGCAGTCCCTGGGAAAGCTGTTTTCTTCTCAGGTTAAAATCTGTTACTTAAGAAGGTCAAATTAAGGCCAGATACCAACATATTACCTCTGTTATGTCCTAAAATATAGTATTTCAGAGAATTTACAGCTATTTGTAGAGAATGTTTGAGATGATCTAGTCCCTCATGGGCAAAGTAGTGAAAAGAACTGGCAGGATTGGCTTGGTGGATTTACACTTCCAGAGTTATCATCATTTCAGAAGTGGGCTTTTAGGCTCCATTTCTCCATTTCAACAGGACAGACTTTCATCATGCAGCTAAAACTCTAAGTTGTTTTAAGTCACCTGACCCTGATGGCTCTCCTGTTTAGAGTTATATAATAAAACAAATTTTATTGATGTTTTTTAATGAGGTCTGTAAATTCCATTCTTTTAAAAACTAGTCATCTCATTGACCATGTTCTAGGAAAACTAAAGTAATGGTTACTATGGTACCAAACAGGAAAAGCCCTTAACTATGTAATGATTATAGACCCATATAAGTTGTTGTTGTTGTTGTGTCTTTCGGCGGTTCTCGGTTAGGGGTCGCCACAGCGAAACTCCAGTCCGCTAATGATTAGCAGTAGATTTTTACATGCCGAATTGCCAGCCCTGACGTACAACCTTCAACGAAGGTACGCCCATTCACGCATGTCTCCACACAGAAGATGCTCTAGCTGAGAATTGAACAGGACAACGTCTTAGTGTGAGGCGACAACGCTACAGCAGCACCACCACCGCAGGGTATATACCTATATAAGTACAAAATGCAAATCATAAAATCTCCTTACAAGTGAAGACTTGATGATAAACCCCATGTTGCTTTTCTTAGGCCATTAAAGCAATCAGGTTTTATTTAGAATAGGCTAGGCATGGATGATATTTGCAGGGTATATGCTGTAGTATAGTATTTGGAAAATTAAGCCATCAGACCTTAAGTGCCTTTCAGATTTTGAACATGGTAACCGTTTACCAGTTGCCATACTGCTGGGACAAAGGAGTTTGACGGCCCTTATCATGACTATCACTTTTGTAGGAAACATACAACCCATATTGGCATTTATAGAACTTGAGAAAAATACTTTTTAAAGCCATTTTTTTCTGATGATGGATGAAATTCTCCACACATCCATTGCAAGGGAACATTGACTCCTGCACCCACAAATTCAATACAACAAACTATGATGTTACCATACTAGGTGCAAAGTGTAATTTCCCATTAGGGCACAGTTTAACTTTTAAACCATTCAATATTATTGCATTAGTTAGCCATTTTGGTGGCATATAGGGATAAGTCACAGACTATGGCCCAGGGGATCAAAGTTTGATTAGTGAGTCAGACACTTAATAAATTTAGGCATGTTCATGCCAATTCAGGAGGAGGAGACCATTCAGAGGAGAGGTCTATGAAATGGAGCTCTGGTTGAAGCCAGAGCTTGGAAAAAAAAACAGCAGTTGGCTTTGGAAGTATAGACAAGTCATCATTAGCCTATTAGCCAGCAGTAGGGGACATAGTCAAATCTACTACTGATTGCCAGACAAGCCTCACATTATGATCTCTGCACATGTGGGAGGGATGATTGGAATAGAAAAAAGTCCCAGATCCCTTCAAGACAAAGGCAGTACTCCTGGTAGCTCAACCCATGCTCCAGGGATGAGCAAAGCCAAAATAAAAGAAACCAGTACCTTCAATCTAGAGAAAAGAATGGGCCAACTGAGCATGCTGGTATCAAGGCTTGACAGACATGCTAGTAAAAACATAAAAAAATAAATAAAATAATAATACATTATTCAAACTGATGTCCATTTTACAAGTGGCCTATTACCCCATGTTATCTCATTACTGAAGTCATTTAAAACGATAACAGCTAAATAATTCTTGCCTCCTATCTGAATAAGTTAGATTATCTCTCCTTTTGCCATCATGGAGCTCAGTAGATCAGAAACTGTTCCAATTAAAAAAATGAAGGACATTCTTGCAGTTAATCTATAGAATTTAGGCTATAAGATATTAATGACCTGCTTCTTGTAGTCCAAAGGTTGATTCTGTTAGTGTACATTAGCCTACTGTGTGGCTCTGAGCAAGTCACTTAACCAGATAAAGTTCTTGGACAATAGAGAAATTGGACTAGGCTGCTCAGTGGTCTCCTGTACTCCATGCCTAATAACATCCTGTGAAACTATAATGTTATTGAAAGACAAAGGGCAGACCAGCCTGATGATGAAACTGCTTTCAAATGCTGCATAGCAAATCTTCCTTACAGAATCTGGAACACCATAAAATAGAAGTTTATTAATCTTTGTTATGCTTTACTTTGGGTGCGTAACTTGGAAAATTACTGGGGACTTTTTCTTTCTTTTTTTCATGAACTACCCATATCAAGTGTTTACCTGTACTGAACCTATACTGATTCAGTGACATACATCAAGGACTCCACTCACATTTACAGCTGTTCCACAGTCTCACAATAAAAACGGACGTAGCATAAACAGTAGACCTCTCTGCCCTTGAAACTCACATTCATTGGAAAGGCATTGAAATCCACATTCGAAGAAAACATATCTGGCCAGTGGCAGATTACGTTTACCTTTGGGCTGTTTTCAAACCATAGGCTCTTTCACACTTTATTGGGACCATGCATGCATTCTTAATACTATAAAAAGAACTCACTTTTAACGACCATGCATGCATTCTTAATACTATAAAAAGAACTCACTTTTAACGACCATGCATGCATTCTTAATACTATAAAAAGAACTCACTTTTAACGACCATGCATGCATTCTTAATATTATAAAAAGAACTCACTTTTAACGACCATGCATGCATTCTTAATACTATAAAAAGAACTCACTTTTAACGACCATGCATGCATTCTTAATACTATAAAAAGAACTCACTTTTAACGACCATGCATGCATTCTTAATACTATAAAAAGAACTCACTTTTAATGACCATGCATGCATTCTTAATACTATAAAAAGAACTCACTTTTAACGACCACGCATGCATTCTTAATACTATAAAAAGAACTCACTTTTAACCACCATGCATGCATTCTTAATACTATAAAAAGAACTCACTTTTAACGACCATGCATGCATTCTTAATACTATAAAAATAACTCACTTTTAACTAGGAAAACTCTACATGCATCAAAAGTACACGGGTGGACCCACAAAAATCAAGCTGGCCAAGTCTTTACAACTTCCCTCCCTCTTTTACGGTACTCCCATTTTCATAAACCTTCACTCTACGCTCTTTAATAAACTAAGTGCTGCTACTACAAAATTTCAAAATTTACCTCCAGCTTGCAATACCGTAGCCATCATTGCCCAGCTATCAAAATGCTTAATTGGTATGAATTCTCCCAATACCTCAGTTACACCCATCTAACTCTGGCTCACAAACTAGTATATAACCCAGAGAAATGTCCTGCTCTGCTGCCAACCCTTCAACCCTATACCCCCTCTAGAATCTATGGTCCACAAATAAACAATTTTTGATCATATCAAAACTAAACAAAAGAGCAGGATAAAGCCTATACTCCTATTCCATAGTTAAATTATAGAATGGTCTACCAACATCCGTTACTTTGTTAGATTCCATTAATGCTTTTAGATCCTCACTAAAAAGCTATTTTAACAACCCCCATGTGTCCTTGCTCCATTAATACCAGACCCTCATAATCCTCTCCTTATTTACCCCCCTCTATCCAAAGCTATAACCAATCACTAATGAGCAATCCACCTATTATTTCTCCCTAACTCATTCCCTGGTGAAAACAATATTGAGTGGTGTATGTCTCAATTTCAAGGCAATGTACTTAATTGAATTCAAAATTATTTTTTTTTTTTCTACAAAATGTCTTTACCTTCACTTCTATGTTAAATAGAAGATGCTACAGTATTTGTAAAAAGGTTTTCTGTGATGTGATAATTCTTGTCTATATTTTTATATAGTTTAAATGAATTCTTTATTTTCTAAAAGTGTATAACTACCTATTGTCTGTCATCTGATGTTATTTTACTCATTGTAGAGCTTTTCTCCCATGGCCTCCACTGAAAATGGGTTTCTGACCCGGTGGACTTTCCCGGTCAAGAAATGTCAATAAATAATAAAATAAATGTATTCTTTAATTCACCTTCTTGATTGCATTAAATTATATTCATTGTATAATGCAACATCACTTGTATGAGTGTGTTTTAAATTTGTAGTGTTGAACATTTTTCTAGTAAGCAATGAAACAAAATGTATGAGCCAATAATGACAAAACTGCCCATTCAGAACATTTTAACCATAAAAGACTACTCAAACATCTGTCATTACAATTCACCAATATCAGTCAATATGCACAATCTCCGCAGAGGTAAACGTCATCGGAATAATCCCTCATTAAAGAGATCTATAACTAATGAAGAGGTTGCTGCTAGCAAACAACTTTATATTTCAGTGTTTCATCTACAAATCTAGTGCCTACTGCCCCTGCAGTAGGGAATAGCTGGCAAACTGACAACAAGTTCATAGTTACTAGACATCTTATCCAAGGGAGAACATACTCAGGACTGCAACTCCACCTCACCCATCTGCATTAGATCCAGAGAGGTCATAATTCCCCGTGACTCATATCTCATTAAATCAGTTATTGTAGATAATGGACCTTTTGGCATGTATTTTCTAAGCACATCACACTGCTTGAGAGATCTCAGATTCATAACTGATAAAATCAGTGGCCTCATAAATCTTACTTATCAGGACAGATCCTCTCGCTATACTATATCACTCTATGGAGATCCGTGTCTAGCCTTTTGAGCTGTAAAAGATCCAACCCTCATTGACCTGCTGTTCCTTCACAGAACAAATGGTGCCTCAAATACCCATTTAAAGCAACTAAACCTTCACGGGCAGATAAATACAACATGTTGGCATAACAAATTTGTATCCCTACTTAGACACCATCTCTGGAGCAATGCATAAAGTACCGCCATTACCACCTTAAAGGAAGTAAACCTACATAATTGGATAGGCTGCCTCAAATTTAACCCTGGGATATCTTGTCTGCCTTCCTTGAGTTTGGAGGGAACTTCTGAATATGTTTTTTTGTTAAGATATGTAATGGTCTGGAGATTGATTGTCTAGTACTTGACTCTGACCCTATGTATTTCTACAATAAGCAGTCTTGATTTTGAGTTTTGTTTAAAAACTCTGCAGAAAAAACATTTAAAGTACATCAATGAGTGACTATATTGCATATCATAAAGACCAGGCTTGCAGTCAGTTTAGTAAATTATAATGATAATTCTGTTGAAAGGTTTTCTTCAAATGAGGTGTGATATCTGACATTAGTGACTAATATTTTGCTTACATTTAGACTCTGTGCATAGAAATGTATTTGGCCGGCTAACCACTATTCATCCTGGTTGGCACACTTTTGTATTGGGCAGCAGAAAAATTGAATGTTTGTCACATTTTTGCAGACTTTGTTTATAAAACCTGAAATAACAATTAGCTAGAAATGAATTCCTAATAAATACTTTGTCTGCAGTTTCCCTTAATTCTATGATACAGTGATCTTAAATATTAGAGATATTATATTTAAAGATCAGTGCTGTGAGGCAATGCCCCACCATGGTGATACAGTGATACAGCCCCCTTGCAATGACTGCAGCTGTGCTGTTTCTTTCAATACCTTTGCCTTATGTAGTTTATTTCTCATTATTCATGGCTTTGTTTTTGGGGCTTCATTTTATGATAGCAAGATGAACATTCACAGTTTTTTCCTCTTTTATGTGTAGAATGAATAATAGTATCCCATTTATTCAAGATAATACTTTTGTGAAAATTATTTATAGAATCCAGTCTGTATCATATTAAATTATTGATTATTTACATTTCCCCTCATCATTCTCTGTTGTATACAGTTCTGGTTTATTATCTATAGGAAACAAGCTGTTAATGCATTTTGGGAGTTGCTTATAGATGTACATATACAATGTTGTATGGGACAGTGTTGTTGCCTCATAGTAAGAGGTTCTATGGCTTGGCTTTCAGCTGGGTTGCAATTTGTGCGGAGTCTACATGTCCACCCTGTGTTCACATAAGTTTTGTCTGGGTGTTCTGATTTCCTCCCACATTCCAAAAACATGCAGTTGGTTGGAATGAATATCCTAAATTGTCCATAGGTGTGAATGTGTGGTGTGAAAGAACTACTGCAGCAGGGCTAGCCCCCTGACAGTATAAACCTTGGATCTAGATGATTGCCACTGTTTAAGTGACACCCCGATCCCATGGGAAAATGACTAAACAAAAACACGAACCAAACAAAATAAATGAAATAACGGCTGCAGTGCACAAATGAATAAACCACAAAGCTTTATTCCAAATGAAGGTGAAGCACTCGTCTTCTACCTTGCCAGTTGGTAGACTTCATCAGACAAATCAGCTGTGCAGAACAAGAGAGTTAAATAATTTTTTTTAAATAAGATTGACATGACAACCAGCCTATAGCCATTACAATACACAAAAATCTAAATAACAAAAAAGCTTACTGGCCAAAGTAGTTTCAGGACGCTGCTCACTCTTTATACCCTACCTATTTGATTATACTATACATATAAAAAACAAAATGTATAAAAAAGTTATAAAATGTATCTATTGACACTTTACAAATACTTAAAAAAACTATTAAATAAGATTGAACGCAAAAGGCTTTTCAATTTTAAAATACATGACAGTGAAGTAATTTCATTCAACCCTGGATGTGTGTAAGAATTTAATCTTAACTGCCATATTAATTCACACTTTTCTAATAGGAGTTGATAGGGACCTCCTGTTAAAACTGGGGTGACTTGATCTATTACCCTAAACAAAAAAACTGTGGGTGGGTTTTGCATTACAATGCCTAACTACTGCATTTAAACTGTTTTTATTTCTAATATTGCATACATGTTCATATATCCTATCTCTCAGCCTCCTGTCAGTCTTCCCTATGTAAAATGCAGGGCATAGCTGGCAGGAGGCCAGGTACACCACTGCTTTGGAATTACAGTTAAACCTACCCCTCGTCTGATATTTCATTTTACCCACATTAAAATTTGATCCTGTTGACATGAATTTACAGTAGTTACATGATTCACATTTGTATGTACCCATTATTCTATGTGAAGTACTTACTTCTGCCTCCACAAAATTCTTTAAATTCCTACCTCTTTTAAAAATTAAAGTTGGACAATTGCCCAACTTCTCTATTAGCCCCTTCTCAAAATACAGTAGGTTCCAATTTCTATCCAGGATCCATCTCAAATTACTCGCTTCTAAATTATACACCGTGATAAAGCTCCTTTTGAATTCCTTACATGCACTGTTAGCCATTGGGCATGGTTCAACTTCTAGCTCTACATTCACACATGTCGATGGCTCAGTAACAGGGCAAGAGTGTAGAACACTCATTCTCTGCTCACCAGTGAGGATAGGTTGATAAGCACCTGTACTTCTTTTATTTTGTACCTCACTTATTAATTAAGTATTAAGTATTCAGGATAACCACGGCTGATGAACATGTTTTTTAAAATCTCACATTCATCCAAAAAGCTGACCATATCAGTTGTCATTCCTGAATGCTTAGTACTTGAATTTTGAATTTTAGATTTTTGTGTATTGTAATTGTTATAGGCTGGTTGTCATGTCAATCTTATTTTCAGTGGCGGCTGGTGACTTCAAACCAAAGGGGGGCTGCAGGGGATAGCTGAATGGGTGGGGTCAATAGGAAGAGGTGCGGCCAACTAGAAAGGGGAGGAGCTATGCTCAAAACCACAAAAACTAACTAACTAATTAAATATGCTGCCCTGGGTGCCAAACCCTCATTATGAGAGTCCAATCAAGACAAATGAAGTGTAAAAGAATAAAAATATTTAAATGCATTGGCTGCATGACAGCTTACTTAATATCTAGATGGAAACAAAAATGTTATGAGGCATGAAAAAAATTAATTACTTTTTAAATACATTACGGGAATGCCAGTCAAATTCAAGTATAAGAAAAACAAGCAGCACTCAACTCAAACTACTTCTCCTTGCACTGCAGTTCTAATTATAATTTATATTCAGCTTTATTAAAAGCACCTTGCACTGCAGTTCTAATTATAATTTATATTCAGCTTTATTAAAGCACCAAGTAACATGCTGAAAGTAGCAATCTCTGTGATGCCCCCACTTGTAAAAATGTTTCTTATCCAAAACAGACCTGCTGCCTGACAACTATCTACTTGTTTCATGTGGAAAACACGATCAAAGTAAAAATGAAAAGCAAACAAGAAACAAGCTCAAGATACATTGCTTAAATTATTACTGTACAGGTTATGGACCACACATGAATGGCATTCTGTTTAGTTTACTGGTAAAGCCCTCAGAGATCACTAGAAGTCTCCAACAAGTGTAATGAGCTTCTTAAAATAATGTAATCCTGTCCTTTACTACAAATACTGTCATATGCATTTCAATATCCAATGTTTATACATTATCTAGTTAAGTATTCTCTGCATGGCAACAACAGAAAGGCTTCAATGTTGGCAATTCTTTAACAGTATGCTTATTAAAGCTTACTTGCATCTTACGATCTCAGACAAGCTTATCTTATGGTCATTAAAGCATTGCTACTTAAACACAGAGCAACAGGCACTTTGAGTAATAAGCATAAATCAACAGTACAAAAATATGACAGAAACCAGACCATTCTGCAAAATCGAACAGATGAAAAGCCACTGTAGTACTTGTGTCTACCTTGTATGGGGGGATACGCTGCACATTTACACTGCATAACTGCTCCATGCTTTGCTTGGACACATATAGAGTCACTACATGGGGGAGTGGGGTGCAACAAGTATGTCGCAATTTGAAATGTCTCTGGCTGACGGTGATTGGCCCTAACACATTTGTCATACCTCTCACCCTCAGGGCAAGAAATCTGGGCAAAGCCATACATAGATGTGGGACAAAGGCCCAAAAATAAGGACAATTTTTAAATATTGTACTTATAAACTTAGAAAAATAATAGAATAGGTCTTGCATTAGTATGAATTTTCTGAAGGATATGAAATGTGAAACTCAAATGCCTGTCATTATTTTCTAACTTCAGTCTTTAATGATTTACCACAAATTTGCCAAAAAAACACAATTTTATGAAAAATGGACCAAAAATGTGATGCAACAATATAAAATAGCCACACAATACAGCTGGGAACCTGTCAAAGAAGGGACACTTTAATATTAGCACTGCTAACTTGAGCAGCTGACAAAATAAAAGAGTCTACATGCATTTCTGAAATAAAAGTAATCTATAACTCTGATTATTACAGTTATTTCTTAATTGTAAACCCTTCATGTTTTCTTCCAAATTGCTATTTTGCAGAGGGATTATTAGGGGAAGAGCAACATTTTGAGCCAAATTCAGGGACAGTTGAGAGGTTTGGCTATGCCTAATTCTATAAAGCAATTTGCATGTACCTCTCAACCTGTTAATGTAATAAATCTGGACAAGGTCAAATATATTGGGGGAACATATAAACAGTACTAAAAAATGCTCTTGTATAAACTGGGACAGTTGATAGAACATGTCTTACTTTAGCATGCATTTTTCTGTAGGTTATGAAGTCTGAAACTAGTGTGTCATTATTTAGTGACTTAATTCCTAAATGATTTGCCAGAAAACCACAAATTTTATGAGGAACAAACCAAAAATAAGAAGCAAAAAAACTATTCATTCTTTGAAAATCTGGACAGTTGGGAGGTATAGTTCAGCTGGGGCTGTCTAAGTTTGCCGCCCTTCCCCCTGACAAAACCATGGTCGAATGGAGCCTCCCCCTGCAGCCATTCCAATGATTCATTACTTTGCTATTTCACTCCATTTACCATAAACACTAATGTGCATACTGATTTACTTCTATGATGATTTGACCTTCATTTGAAAGTTTTATTTTGCATTTTACAGCACAAACACTAGGACATCTGCTAAACAAACTTGGCATTAAAACTTCTCTGCCCTTGAAACTCACATTCATTGAAACAACATTAAAACCCACATTCAAAGAAAATACATTTTACCTGTGACAGATAAAAATTAATTCTGGGCTGTTTTCAAATCATAGGCCCCTTACATATGAAACATACATGTGCTCTTTGATACACCTTCCTATTGCTTTGAACATTTTTCCAGTAAACAATGATAAAAACTGCCCAATTCAGAACATTTCCATCATAAAAGTCTACTCAAACTTCTACAGTCCACTATTGTCAGTGAATATGCAGAATTCTACAGTCCACCATTATCAGTAAATATGCACAATCTCTGAAGTAGTAAAAAAGTCATCTAAATAATTCCACGTTAAATAAATCTGTAATGAAGAGGTTGCTGCTAGCAGTCACCTTTATATTTCATAGTTTCATCGAACAATAAAGTGTCTGATGCCCCTGAGGAATAAATTGCCTAAATTACATTAAAAATAAGCTAGTAATATTGCAATAGGAAATGGATGGCAAACTGATAACAGGCTCATAATTAGAATCTTAACTTTCAGTACGACAGCATTCACCCCTTATGGGAGTAGAAACAACAACCTTCTGCATCAAAAGCAAGTACACAGCCTGTTGTGCTATTAGCACTAAACTTCTCTTCCCTTGCAGCTCTCAGCTTCTTGTAAAATCTACTCAATACTCAACTGCATCTCAACTTCGCAGCACAAGAAGTCTGGAAAAAGCCAAATTTATTGGGGTGGGTCAAAAGGGCAAAAACCAGGGACACATTAAACATTGCTTGTATAATCTTGGAAAGCTGCTAGAATAAAATGCGGTGTTACCACCATACATTTTACTGCCAATGTCCCTGTGCAAAAAAGAGTCAGAACAACATACCACTATGCCAAATCACCTGCTTTGTGAAAGAAAAATGCTGTGTTACCACAGTACATTTTACAAACAAGGTCCCTGTGCAAAACAGTCAAGAGCAACATACCACTACACCAAATCAGCTGTTTTGTGAATGAGAGGAAGACTGAAACTTAAATGGCTATCATTTAATGAATTCAGTTCTCACCATAGCTGTCAACC
This sequence comes from Protopterus annectens, assembly GCF_019279795.1. Taxonomy (NCBI): domain Eukaryota; kingdom Metazoa; phylum Chordata; order Ceratodontiformes; family Protopteridae; genus Protopterus; species Protopterus annectens. The sequence goes on from NC_056735.1 coordinate 129,722,232, forward strand.
TCTTAGCACAAAACACCTGGACAAACCCAATAATGAGGGAATACAGCCCTCAAACATATTCAGTGAATTCAGTTCTTGCCATAGCTGTCAACCTTAGCACAAAAAACCTGGACAAAGCCACTAACAGGGTATTACAGTCCTAAAAATAAGAAACATTTTCAAATAGTCATCTTATAAACTTAAAAAATTGCTATAATAAAAGGTTGTGTTACTATATATTTATTGCTAGAATAAAAAGTTGTTTTACTATGTATTTTCTGAAGACTATGAAGTCTGAAATTCAAATGCCTGTCAATTTTACTTCTGATGGAACAAAAACAATTTTCAGCAGAGGCCCAGGGAGAAATACTGTAGACACGTCTTTGTAAGATGGCAGGACACCACAGCAAATCCACACAAACACAGAGATAAGATGCAGACTCCACAAAGAAGGCACCCCAGCCAAGAATCAAACCACAAATCCTGTAGCTATGAGGTAACAATACTGCCACTGCACCATCAAATATGTAAGAAATTAAACATTCAGAAACCTGAAGTCTGAAATTCAAATGCCTGTCAATTTTATTTAACATTTCTTAATCAGGACAGTCTGACTTGGAACAAAAAAACAATTTTCAGCAGAGGCCCAGGAAGAAATAATGCAGACATGTCTTTGTAACATGGGAGGACACAAAAGCAAACCTACACAAATACAGGGAGAAGATAGAGACCCCACAAAGAAGGAACCCCAGCCAAGAATCAAACCTGAGAACCTGCAGCTGTGAGGCAACAATGCTACCAGTGCACCATCAAATAAAAGCAAACCCACACAAACACAGGGAGAAGATAACAGACCCCACAAAGAAGGAATCCCAGCCAAGAATCAAACCTGAGAACCTGCAGCTGTGAGGCAACAATGCTACTACTACACCATCAAATATCAAGCATTGCAATATTTACAAACCGCAGATATTATGAGGAACAGATCAGATCAAATATGAGGCAAAAATCTGCAATTTTTTTACAAATGGTGGTGGGTAGGGAACTCAAGTCTTTAACACCTACATACAGGGTTCAAGCCTGAGGTATTCCCTACCACACCACGAGCACCTGGGGCATTTTCACACACACACACACACACACACACACACACACACACACACACACACACACACACACACACACACACATAAAATGTAGATTCACCAACTGCATGCCCTTTCGGAGGAAACCAATTGCCTCTAGATGCCCAGATACAGGTTGTTTCTGTCAACCATATCAACAACTCTGGCAAATTAATTTGTTAAAACAAAATTTGATCATTCTTAATTCTTTCCCTAGCTTCAGGTATAACAATAGCCTTAGCAACTCTGATGTCTTCTCTCCTGGAAGGAAACTGCTCTGGGCTGGATGCACTATCTTAAGTAACTCTGACAAGCATTTCAGCAAGTATGGGTATTGCTATGGCTGCAAATAATGTCCATCTGCAGCCATCAAGGAAAAGGGCCTGTGGTTTATATGTCATCTTGTTCTTGTTTCTGACAAAACTACTAACTACTGGCGTATTCAAAGTTGCAGCAAACAAGCCTCTTTTCTAGACTTAAGTATTTCTTTCAATACACTTGGAATAACTAGGAACACTGGTTTTCAATTTGGACTGTGTGAGAAATTAAAAAATAATAAATATATGTCTGCTTACATTAATAACATTTTTAGCTTGCATCATTAAAACATGTTCTATGCACAGAAGACTCAATTTTCAATATACACTGGTGCAGAAGAAACTTAAAATGAAATCATCAGTTCCTGGATTTCTTTTCATGAAAACATAACTTCATTTTTCGGAAACAAAAAATCAGCTGCCTCTGGTACTGCCTTTCTATCACCACAGCAGACTTGTTATCATGTGTGAACACTGTTATCTTTGTCTCTAACTCCAGGGAGATATCCTGCACAAATACTTTAAACAGGAGTAATTCCAACACTGAACCTACTGGCACCCTACTAGTTTACAACTTTTTCTACAGAATTATAACTCGCGACCTCTTAGTGCAAGAAATCTGGACAAAGCCTGACAAAACAGGGAGACAAAGGCCCAAAAATAGGGACATATTTTAAATATTGCTCTTATAAAACTTAGAAAGTTGCTAGAAAAATAGGATTTGTTTTAACATACGTTTTCTGAAGGATTTGAAGCCAGAAACTCAAATGTATGTCATTGCGTAGTGACTTAAAGCCTCAAACCATCAGTGATTTGCCAGAAAATCACAAATTTTATGAGAAACAGACCAAAAGTATGAGCCAAAAATCTGGACATTCTGCAAAAATCTGAACAATTGAGATGTACGTGCAGACTGATCTTCCTTCGCATTTGCAATCCCTACTTCTGTATACTCAATCACTTCCTGGCCATCTGTATATGCATTATGGGAATCTCCCCACCATTTAAATGTCCCCACAACCTACTTCTAAGTTACAGCATTGACAGCTTTACCAAGAACCTTACTAAAATCTAAATAAGCCACAAGATCAGGATTTTTCCTGTGTAGTTAATTTAGCATTTCACTGTACAATACTATGTGCAGCTCTTCACCCTGCCTGGCGTAAGACACTGGCAAAATCATGGGTTCATGTTACAAGGAAAAAGGCAAATATAAGGTGGACTTCTTTTCAGTAAAGTTATCTGAAACTCTTCTGCACCAAACCTTCTCATCTATTCAAAGCTTACATATACTGGCTGAAGGCCTGACAAGGAAAAAATATTGCATGAAAATTAAACCCCACAGAAATTTAAATACCTAAAAGGATCAAAGACTTACAGCCCATATGACAATATACTTACCGCTAATGTGTTTGTGTCAAGCACCACAGTGTTATCTAACAATTAGCTTAGCTATTGGGTGAGTTATCCTACAGTATAGGGCAGAAAATAGTTCAAATAAGTGGTAAGACACGGCTCAAATAGCCAAAACTTTTTTTAATATGATACAAAAAAGAATTATAGCACACTGAACTGTTGTAATTATTCAGAACAAACTTATCGTCAATACGGTCATTAGAAAAATATAGAACTATACGCAGCAACACTTTTACTGCTTTAATTTGCATCTGCATGCTGTGGTCTGGAAAAAAAAGGACATTCACCAAGATGAGACCAGTGTCCTGTCATATTTTCCTGCTCTGCACAAACTAGAAATATTCAGAGGCATTGCACCCCTCCTCCTCTTAAGGCGCAGAGTGCCGTTTGGCTAGCAAAGAGTACAGTCACTTGTTAACATTGCTATACTTCACCTAGTATTGCCTACCGACCAGTGCACTTTAATGTAAGCATGTCTACTAAACACTGATGACCCCTGATGTTTTGCATCAACACCATATCACTCACCAAAACAGAGGCAGAAGAGGATGCGACGAACACCCGGATTCCCATTCTTACAGCATTAAACGGAGTCTGTAAACATCAACGTCCCCTGTCACTCTCACACAGTTAATGAACTGGAGAAATGTAATGCAGACTCCTGGACTCTGTAGATGCTTAAGCACTTCCAAACCTTGCACCAGGTGCAGAGTTGTCTTATGTAACTGGACAGCACCTGGATTAATAGTCCACCAAGAATCCTTTATCGGGTAGATTGCTTTTTATCTTTCCCATATTGATATATGCCTTCTCTGTTCATCTCTTTCCCTGCTCTCCTTTCTGTCTCTTTTTTTCTTTCACATTATTGTACACCGCTGACTACCATGCTATATCGCTGCCACACCGTTACTATACTAGCTTTCTAAATTAAACTTTTACTGAATAAAAACACACACACACACCACTATCTATTCAAATAAAAAAACACACACACACCACTATCTATTCAAATAAAAATACACACACCACTATCTATTCAAATAAAAACACACACACACACACCACTATCTATTCAAATAAAAACACACACACACACACCACTATCTATTCAAATAAAAACACACACCACTATCTATTCAAATAAAAACATACACCACTATCTATTCAAATAAAAAAGCATACATTCATATAGTAAAAAGCACCATACTTTCAAACACACTTACCTGTCTCAGCTGTCCATTCTCCAACGTACATCCAAACGCCCGCGCAATAATCCAAGACCTGCGAGATTCCCAAGATCCAAACCCCTTCCCGACGAGACTGCAGCAATTCCTGACTGCTAGTGTTGCAGTCCGGCCCCGACGCATCTTCCCAGCGAGTCTGTGCACTTTAAAAGTGCACAGACGTCTCCCTCATGTTTCCCTATCGGGACTGCCAGACTGCCTGGAGCATGCGCATAGACGTGCAGTAGTCTGGTCTACTGCTCATGCGCGAAGTCCGCGAATTTTAAAAAAACTTTTTTTTCTTTTTTCTTTTTTTTTTTTTAATTTGTTTTTAGTTCTTTTTGTTGAGGGGGCTGCAGTCCGGCAGTCCAATAGCACGGGCCGCCCCTGCTTATTTTAAAAAATGTATTTAACTCTCTTGTCCTGCACAGCTGATTTGTCTGATGAAGTCTACCAACTGGCAAGGTAGACGAAAAGCACTTCACCTTCATTTGGAATAAAGCTTTGTGGTTTATTCATTTGTGCACTGGAGCCGTGGGAAAAGGAGTTGTGGATGGATGGATTATAGATGTACATATCATGTTGCTCAAAAATTTTCTATGCAATATTTTTACCATATAATATAAGCACTAGACACTGAGTTTATGACTCTTCTCAGGCAATGCCACAGTGCAATAAATTAGTGCCACAAACACCTGCAATCTTTTGTGTCACTATTATAATAATGAGCTACTCCTAAACCTTATGTTTTGGGGTTAGCTTAATTTATTTTAAAGACTGGAGTTTATAAAAAAATAGAAATTTAATTTTAAATGAACATTTCACCTCTAAAATACTTGCACAACAGAAATTCAATAAGGGAGAATTAACTATTTGCAGAGCAAGCATTCTATTTATTTGCAACAAAAACAATGGAAGAACACTTATTATCTGCTTGCAGACCTCTAATGCCCTTATCCACAAAGTATTAGCAGTGGAAGGTGAAATCCTGAGGTGTTTAAGAAATGCAAGAAGCAAATTACCCAAATAACAAATATCTGCCAAAGTCATCAAATGATCGCATACTGCTCAGATATCACTAAAACAGGGGATAGTGAGTGAGTAAACACAAACAGAAAACTTAGAAAACACAAAGGATCCGGAGCAGCCAGCTTCCGCAAAAAAGCAAGCATAGCCACAGAACAGCAGGAGTCTTTTATTATGTTAAGCGCTTTTCATCTGCTTAAGAAGCAGACTTCTTCAGACATAAGAGAAAATGCACCAACAAGCTTTATATATTCAAAAAAAAGTCACTAATTCATTAATTAATCAATCAATTAATTAAAACATTAAAAATTCAAACATTTAAAATTAAAGAGAACTTACTTCAGTGAATTTACCATAGCTTAACCCCACTAAGTTCACCTATTAATACATTTACACTATCATATTAAAATCCAAAGCCAGTACTATCAATTGGTTATTATTACAAGATTTTAAATAATTAAAATAACAAGTCTTACACCAAGTTATTTCATCTTAATAAAAATGAATAGCTTTAAATATGTATAGTTATAAAATAATATATTATGACCGTTGAAGTATAAATGTAAATATAAATATAGTGAATGCCACTGAAATGTCTGTAGTAGTTAATGTCTGAAAGACAACAATACATAAAGGTAAAAATATACAAGTTAAATGTGGAATTAGAATGTGAAGTATAAACTGAATACATTCATACCCCTGAAGGAATTATGAATATATAAATATATACACATAAAAAAATTAATATGTGAAGTATACAGTAAACAAGAGTAAATATAACTTCACCAATTAAACTTGTCACTTCACAAATATAAGTTAAACATATTAACTGTGTTTATTATTTAATTCCCTACCTCATAAGGCTCCTTAATTTTAATATACAACTAATAGAACAACTATCGTTCAGTCCTGGGTATGAGTAAGCGTTTAATAAATATTGTAATAATAACCAATTGATAGTACTGGCTTCGGATTTTAATATGATAGTGTAAATGTATTAATAGGTAAGCTTAGTGGGGTTAAGCTATGGTAAATTCATTGAAGTAAGTTCTCTTTAATTTTAAATGTTTGAATTTTTAATGTTTTAATTAATTGATTGATTAATTAATGAATTAGTGATGTTTTTTTTGAATATATAATGCTTGTTGGTGCATTTTCTGTTATGTCTGAAGAAGTCTGCTTCTTAAGCAGATGAAAAGCGCTTAACATAATAAAAGACTCCTGCTGTTCTGTGGCTATACTTGCTTTTTTGCAGAAGCTGGCTGCTCCGGATTCTTTGTGTTTTCTAAGTTTGCTGTTTGTGTTTACCAATAGTTTATGGCGTCGGGATCAGTGAGCAGTGCTAGCGGTTTTTCACCTAACACTACGCCAGTTTTACTGAGGAGCTGCGATAGTGCTGTGGTTACAGCACCAGCTGTTAATACTATGCCAGAGCAGGACTCTTTTTTTGATTCTTTTTTCCAAAGAATGGACTCGCTTTGTGCGAGACTTGATCGTTTGGACTCTCAACAACAGGATATGAGGAATCTGTTATTACCGCTGTCAGGCAACACAGGACGGAGTGTAGCCAACCCCACGGCAGCGACTTTATTACAAGGATCTGAGATAAATGAACCAGCGTTCCAGTCTGATGTTCCTATTGTGCGAGAATTACCGACAAATACAAACTTTTCTCCAAATGACTGTCCGACGCCAGTGTTAAATCCTAATCAAAACGACCATTCAGAACCAGGTTTGAGCAATTACCTTACTAACAACGTTCAACTGACAAGAGCCCCTAACACGGATACTCAAGGCGGACAAACATGTCGGAATACAGACATTCGAGAAGGTGTTTCCAATGGGTTTCCTACACTTGGTAATTGGATTTCTGAAGGGTTTTCATTTTCAAGGCATGGTAATTTAGCAAGCCGCGAGCGGATGCCTCATCATACAGATGGACTAGAGGTAAACAGTGCCACTGATATTGTCTCCAAACTTAAATTATTTGATAAACTATTGGTTAAAATTAAAAAGCTGCAACTGGAGATTTCTTATTTTAAAGAATGCCTTTCATGTAAAGTGATACCTAAGGGATTAAGGCATTCCCAGTACCCTACTGGGTTGGTCCCTAACTCAGACTTTCATAAAGAATTAATAGTGTTATTTGACAAGCAAGGCTCGGACCTATTAGAACTTATGATTAAACACTATAACATATGGGTGAACGAGTTAACAAAGGAAGTAACTGTGTAGGATTCTGACATTAAACAACATGATGAATTTGCCAGATATAAATTCGAGTATAGTCATAGCTTTAATAGTATCAATCAATATCTGAATAAACTAACATGTAATAAAATTAAGAAGTTAGATAGTGATTGCAAAGCTTATGAGCAAGGGATAGCCTACCCACCCCCTGCAACATCCCAAATATGGCAACCTTTTAATCCTGCACATGGTCGCACTATTGATAACAATGGTGTTACTACTAATCATACTAATAACACTAACAATTTACCTGTTGCCACTGGTTCAACTGAGTTGGACTTGACTGACGTCAAGTCACAACCCAAACCAGTAATTAGAAGAAGTGAGAGACTGCAGAATCGTAGAGCACAGTACGTTAATGGAGGCCAGTCTACTACTACAGGTCACCAACAGGTTTTTCAGGATGATAATCGTTTGGGAGCGATCCCCAAACAACGGAACAAATCTTATCAGAACCAAGGGAATTTTCCAAGATTCAAACAACGCAGACCCTGATTGAAGCCTCTGTCAGCATTGCCAATATTTCTCCTACAAGTTATAAAGAGTGTAATGCTGACTTTGTTAATGGTGACACGACGGACATTGAGTTTATGCACACGAACTACTATTTTAATAGCAGTGATGTTATTAATGATTCTAATCTTGATTTTGGAAACAGTAGTGGGGTTACTGGTTTAGATTGTTCTTTTGTATCTTCAAAACCGGTAATAACAATGAACAGCACTGGTGATTTTAATATTTATAACTTCTCTGCAGTACCAATATCTAGTGAGTTAGCTGATTTTTTGTCTAAAGGGTATACTTATGTACCTCAGCACAAATTTGACCTAGTAGGTACTATATTGGACATTAAATTATATACCCGTAAACTCAACTTTAATTTGATGTTAGGAAGCAACTCTAATAATCTCAATAACAACACACTTAGGGTACCTAGTACGTTTAATCCCCCACTACATCCTACAATTCAGTTTTTTGAGAATATGTGTGAATTAGACTTAAGACAGAGGTGTACACCATTATATAATACTAACCAGGTTAATACTTCCAATCAAGAACTGGAATTAATCGACTTTGTCAAGTCTCACAATTTACGTATTTGTAAACCTGATAAGGGGGGTGGGGTTGTGGTGTTTGATAAAGTAGATTATTTTGACCGAATGCTAAGGTTGTTAGATAGCGATTCCTATGAACTAAGTTCAAGATCAGAGATAAAGAAGGCTTATTCTATCATAAAAAATAGTCTTGATGATATGTATATTGAAGGCCGACTTCAACAAGATCAGTATAACTATCTAACTACAGTATATCCAAATTACCCATGCATATTTGGGATCCCTAAAATACATAAGGGATTGGAAAATCCACCTATGCGTCCCTTAGTGGATGGACGTGGATCCCCTACGTATACATGTGTGAAGTTAGTAGACTCTATTTTACAAAAATATTTAGAACAAGAGGACCAAATATGCAAGGATTCGTGGTCATTTTTGGCTAAAATAGGAGAGTTGAACTTTGATAATAAATGTAATTTCCTAACAGTCGATGTCAAAGACCTATACACTTGTATCCCCATAAATTTAGCTATTGATTGGGTGGGTATAACCTTGAAGAGGAACAACGCGACTGTAACCGAAATTTCAATGGTCATCGAATTGTTGGAATTGATATTATACAACAACTACTTCATGTTAGGTGATAATTTTTACCTTCAAAAAGTCGGGGTGGCCATGGGCTCGCCCTGTGGAGCTAGTATAGCTAATATGGTTATGGCCCACTGGGAAAGAGAGCATGTCTTTAACAACGGTATATTGACGGAAAAGATAAAGTATTACACCCGTTATTTGGACGACATTTTCATATTGCTTGAAGGCGAAGAACCTGAAAGCACGATGATTTTGGACTCCTTTAACACCTCTACAGACTTTTTAATTTTCACTTTGTCCTTTAGTAGTACTGCTATTACCTACTTGGACATTTGGTTGGTTAAAAACTACGATCTAAAAGCATATATGGCGAGTATACATAGGAAAGCTACACACTCTAATTCTTTCTTACACTATAGTAGTTGTCATCCGAACTACCAGAAAAGATCAGTAGTTAAGGAACAACTCGTAAGAGCAGCCCGAATTGTCAGCTTAGATGTTGATTTTCACAGTGAGTGTAAACTATTAACCAATATGTTTTTACATAGAGGTTACCCACCTCAATTACTTGACAACTTGGTTAAAGAAGTGAGTAACAAAAGACTTAGAGGTTTTTACCAACCTATACTGAAGACAGTTGCCTATGGAGAGATTAGTAGCAGTTTTGCCTCTGACTTAGGATCAACTAGTCAAGGTTCCACATTGAGTACCAATCCCAGACTGATTTTAACATATCATATTAATAGTTATTACCTTATTGATATTATCAAGAAAAATGGGGAGATATTCAAAAATAATTCTATAGTGTATAGTAAGGTAGGTTGCTGACCAGAAATAACCTTTAGGAGAGGTAAAAACATGAAAACACTACTTGAATGCTCAGTTAGTAATTCCACATGGACACCAGGCATGTATAAATGCCAAAATTGCAACTATTGCAAGTACATTCATGAGTCTAACAGATTTTCTATAAATAATATGTGTTTTGAAATGCGATGTAGGGCTAACTGTAACACCCGTATGGTTGTATACCTAGCTCAATGTCAGAAATGTCGAGGGTTCTATGTTGGTAAGACCGAGCGTAAGCTACGTGAACGCGTATATGAACACCAATATGCAATAAAAAAGAAAAAACAAGAAAATGCATTAGCCAAACACATTATTACTTTCAGTGACCATTTTTTCAAATTTATAGTTATTGATCAGGTACTAGAAAATAAGAGAGGTGCTCCTTCACATTTATTACTCGAAGAATTAGAACTCAAATGGCAGATCAGATTAAACGCTTACTCATACCCAGGACTGAACAATAGTTGTTCTATTAGTTGTATATTAAAATTAAGGAGCCTTATGAGGTAGGGCATTAAATAATAAACACAGTTAATATGTTTAACTTATATTTGTGAAGTGACAAGTTTAATTGGTGAAGTTATATTTACTCTTGTTTACTGCATACTTCACATATTAATTTTTATATGTGTATATATTTATATATTCGTAATCCCTTCAGGGGTATGAATGCATTCAGTTTACACTTCACATTCTAATTCCACATTTAACTGGTATATTTTTACCTTTATGTATTGCTGTCTTTCAGACATCAACTACTACAGACATTTCAGTGGCATTCACTATATTTATATTTACATTTATACTTCAACGGTCATAATATATTATTTTATAACTATACATATTTAAAGCTATTCATTTTTATTAAGATGAAATAACTTGGCATAAGACTTGCTATTTTAATTATTTAAAATCTTGTAATAATAACCAATTGATAGTACTGGCTTCGGATTTTAATATGATAGTGTAAATGTATTAATAGGTGAGCTTAGTGGGGTTAAGCTATGGTAAATTCATTGAAGTAAGTTCTCTTTAATTTTAAATGTTTGAATTTTTAATGTTTTAATTAATTGATTGATTAATTAATGAATTAGTGACGTTTTTTTTGAATATATAAAGCTTGCTGGTGCATTTTCTGTTATGTCTGAAGAAGTCTGCTTCTTAAGCAGACGAAAAGCGTTTAACATAATAAAAGACTCCTGCTGTTCTGTGGCTATACTTGCTTTTTTGCGGAAGATAGTGAGTGAGTGTTACCAGAGAAAAAAAAGAAGAAGGAAGAAAAATTATCCTGTGGTCAGGAATCTAGCTGATGCTGTAATGTTTAAACTGCCATTCCACTGTTTAAATATTTTAACTTTGTGACCCTGTGTCTGTGATCAAGTCATTATCAGCAAGTCACAAAAGGATACGTACAAAAATATCTGATAGGTTAACACCACAGCATTGTAAATTTCCCTATGTGTTATACTTCCTAATAACAGAAGAAGATATGTAGAAAAAGATAACTGATCTGTATTAATAAAAAGGAAAGTGAAATACATTTATTGAATCTGACACCAAACATATCAATGATCATGGCAAACTGCCACTCTGAAGACAATTAACAGATTAATGACTATGTTATTAAAGATGAGTGACAATAATGTTTAATCTGTTTGGCTGGGATGGAAACTGCTCACATTAACAGGCATCGATGCTAAGCTATTCAAATCCTATAAAACCACAGACTCATTAAAGTTCTCAGAGAATGCAAATAATGTTCATAAGATAGAACTTCAATCATAGGAAAAATGATGAAGAGGAAAACGCTGACAGAATAATGACAACCTAAAGCAAATTTACAGACTTTTGGAATATATTAAAATGTATAGTCGAAGTTCATATCAGAAATAAATCTAAACGATGAAATGCATTATTCACCTCATATTAATAAATGACCTAAATGAAACTATGTTAGTTCTGTATCAAAGCAACAATTGTATAATGTAGTTAATGAGAGTGTGCGTGACTGTGTGTGTGTGTGTGTGTGTGTGTGTGTGTGTGTGTGTGTGTGTGTGTGTGTGTGTGTGTGTGTGTGGAGGGGGTATCTATACGTTCTGTATGTAAGTAAATAACATGCATGTGCATGCAAATACACATATATGCATACACATATGAATAAACAAACAAATTAAGACTTGGAGGAGCAGTATAACTTTTGCTTCCTCTAGTACATTTTTTGTAACATGATACAAATATAGCAAGGATGTACATGATTGTATAAAATAGATATAGACTGCAGTGATGCCAGTGTGCTGGGAAGGTGGGAAGGCACAGGCACATTTTACTTAGAAATAGCTATATTCCACTTGGTATTATTCTTACCATTTGCCCCTCTGATTGTGATGGAACCAGATGCTCCTACTACTCCTATCATGTGCCATGTGTTTCAATGGTATGTGAATCAATATTTGTGTGACTACAAATTTGTTATTTTTTTGTGTTATGGAGTAGGTTGTAGATAGAGTTGTAGTTGGTGTGTGTGCACTCTTTTTTCTGTGTGTGTGTGTGTGTGTGTGTGTGTGTGTGTGTGTGTGTGTGTGTGTGTGTGTGTGTGTGTATGCATGTGTGTATGCGTGTGTGTGTGTGTGTGTGTGTGTGTGTGTGTGTGTGTGTGTGTGTGTGTGTGTGTGTGTGTGTGTGTAGAAGGATTTTGGGAGCATTTGAATTATTACTAGTGTTTATTTATCACTGTCATTACTCTTCAATGTTGGTAAAGTTAGTAGTGAGAGAGGTATGTGAAGGTGTGAGGAGAGGATCATGTGTATCACAGGGTATGTGAAGGTGTGACAGAGAGAACCATGTTTATGACAGGTATGTGAAGGTGCGATGGAGAGGATTATGTGTATGGCAGGTATGTGAAGGTGTGAAGGACAGGATCATGTGTATGACAGGTAGGTGAAGGAGAGGATCATGTTTATGACAGGTATGTGAAGGGAGGATAAATGAATGCAGTGTGCTGTTCATGTGTAATACCACACAATTCTTTTTTTTTCCAAATATATTTATATTGAATTTTTCAAACTTTTCAAACATACAAAGGAAAAACTGTAAGTCATTACAGGAAGCAGTAAAGTATAGGTATATATGTAACAGTACAAAAACTACGTATTTATAAAACAGCAGTTATCTTACAGAGAAACTTACATCTTAGAGACCTATATAAGCAGTAAAGACCCCCAATAACCTATTACAGTCAAAGTCTAGAGATACAAATGGAAAGTGGCTTGGAAGGAAGAATATATGACTGTCTTAAGAAGAAAGAAAAGCGGTAAGGAGGGTATAACCATAAAAACAACTATTTACATCATGTACTTCTATTTATACCATATTTACACCATGGATGCCAGAGGATAACAAAATAATATAACAAAATATTTTGTAAAATCAAAAGTTACCGTGTGATGGTAACAATGTCTAATGGTTATAGGGCCAGATATGATACTGATGGAGGATTTCCTGGAATGTAATGTTAGTGACCCACATTTTGGAAGATTATTTAGTTTGGATTAGGTCAAAAAGTCTACACCAGTAATTCTGAAAATATTCTTTTTTCTTTTTGTTACTATTGCATAACTTATGTGCAGATATATATTTGATTGCCATTAATATAAAGTTTTCCCAAGTTATTGTTGAGGGATTGACCCAATTCTTGGCTATAAAATATTTGAGAAGGGCGCAGGCTATAACACAGATGTGGTGATGGATACCCTTAAGAGATTTAGGAATTATATTTAAAATCATGGTTTGCCAAGAGAATGTGTTTTTTTCATAACCCATTTCTTCCATCTGAGTTCTCAGAGAACACCATAGTTTGTAAATATTCTTACAGCTCCAAAAGATGTGAAGTATATCTACATGTGGGAGGGAACATAACGGACAGGTTAGGTTTTTATTGCATCCAAATTTCAGTAAGACTGCTGGGGTATAGTAGGAATTGTTGTTTATCATAAACTGGGAGTAAATTAGGTTTTTAAAGGGGGTTAGATTCAGGGTATTATTGATTGCTTTGCACTTAGACTCCGTAGAAATTTCTCCTTGTATACCGTCCCGATATTTGGAAAATAGTAGTGAATAATCGTACTTAATGCTTGACACAACCTTATAGGTATTCGAAATAATTTTGTTCCATAGGGAAAGTGATTTAATGATAGATTGTGATACTGTAATGTCTTGATCCTACACTCTATAGTTAGATAATTTTTGTTTTATAAGTGGGCTAATTTGTCTTAAGATAGGATCATATTTGTTAGGAGCACCAAATAAAGTTTTAACCTCGGCAACATTTTTAGAGTTATAAAAGTGCCAAACTATGGCTTTCTTAACAATAGGGAAGTTTGTTAGATCGATCATTTTATTATTGATTTTTAAGTTAGGGTTTAGGTGAATAGGCTGGAGAAAAGGAATAGTATTGTTCAATTTTAAGGAGGTCATCAGAGTTTGAAAGATGCAAATTATGTACTTTAGTGTAGGCAAGATCTTGAACTTGTAGTCACCATCAGGTGCTAAAAAAGGGACAGCATATGGATTGAGTTTTAATGAATATATATAGTTGCACCAGATTTTGATCCAGGTTGGGTACCAAGATTCAGCAGAGGGATCATAACAGGCTATTTGAATTAGACGGCTAGCATTAATGATGTGGTAATATAAATTAAATTCCAGGAGACTTAAACCACCTTTGTTCTTTGGGGTAATTAGATTCCTGTATGATATTCTGGTTGATTTAGGGAACCATAAAAACTTTGAGATTGTGGTTTCGATTTTTTTGAAAAAAATATTTGGAACATTTAAGAAGATGGAGTTAAGATGAAAAAGGATTCTAGGCAAAATATTAATTTTAATGATAGCAGATTTTAATAGCAAAGAAAGATTGATGTTTTTCCATCTAGTTAGATCATTATTTATCTGATACCGGACTCTATATAGGTTTGCTTTTATTAGTTCTTGGTGAGGGTGTGTGAAATTTATTCCTAGGTATTTAAGTATATATTTGAGAGGAATGTCAGACAGGGGGAAGTAATTTTCTAAATGGTTTGCAGGGTTTAATGGAAAAATAGATGATTTTGCAGGGTTTAATTTATAATTAGCAGCCTCAGCAAAAATATTAATAGAATTTCGAATTTTATGAAGATCGGTGCTGGGAAGCTCAAAACAGATGTTTAGGTCATCTGCAAATGCAGAATAATTTATATCAATGTTGAAGACTTTTAGGATATGGTGATAAGTCTTTTGTTTAACCCATAGAAGGAAAGGTTCCAGATATAAACTGAAAAGATAAGGTGAGAGTGGGCAGCCCTGCCTAGTGCCATTGGTAATTTTAATGGGGCGTGATAGAGTTTTATTTATATACAGGGAAGTAGAGGCATTGTTATAAAGCATCTTAATAGTGTTGATAATAAGATCAGGAAAGTTAAAAAATTTCATGGTTAGTTAAAGGAAGTTTAGATCAATGTTATCAAAGGATTTGGTAGCATCTAGGGTGGGTGCATAACATGGGTGGTTATCACTTTTTAGAAACATTAATGTGTTCAAGGTAAGAGTATTGTCACACAGCTGCCTCTGTTTCATAAATCCCAGCTGTTCAGAAGAAATGACTGTAGCTATAACTTTCGGAATTCTATTAGTAACAATGGTAGATAAGATTTTGATGTCAACATTAATAAGAGCGATGGGCCTATAGCAGAGAGGGTTGGACTTGTCAGAGTTTGGTTTTGGGATGAATATTGTTTTCGAATTGTTCAGATACTTATCAGTCATCCCTTTTGAGATGATATAATTATACATGGCAAGGAGAGTTTTAGAAAGGTGACGACTAAAAGTTTTATAAAATTCTCCTGTAAAACCATCAGGACCTGGCGTCTTATTTGGTTTAAGTTTTTTAATAGCTAGCATTATTTATTTCAGTGTTATGGGGCTGTTTAGAAGGGTGTTTTGTGCGAAGGATAATTTTGGAACAGATAATTCATTTAGGAATTTTTTGTGCATTTCTTTTGGGGTCTGGTTTTGGGGATTATAGATTTCAGTGAAGATATTTACAAAAGAGTTAACAATATCTTCATTACTGTATAAGTTTTTCCCTTTGTATTTTATTTCATTAATATAGTTTGGTCCCTCATTGATGTTTCTGAGTCCAGCTAATGTTCTGGAGGGGGTTTGGGCCCATTCCGAATATCTGTGAAGGTGTTTGAGTTCTACCAAGGATTGATGTTGTAAGTGAAATGAGTAATTTTTTTTTTGTATCTCATGTCATTTCTTTTCCAGTTCAGGAGAAAATTCCTTTTGTAGTTGTGCATCAGTCATCTTTTGCTCATTGTTGAGGTTATTGATGTACAATTTCTCTTTTTTTATATAATAAGATGATTTTTGTATGAGTATTCCTCTGATGACCGCTTTGGCCATAGCCCAATGGATATCTAAGGGGATGGTGGATAAACAGGATTCTGCATCAAATTGTTTCATATAATCATTAATTTCCTGCAGAACATCTTCTTTTTTAAGAATGTTACTGTTTAGTGACCAAGTGGGACTACTACCATTGCAATTCAGGTGGTGAGTGGGATTAATACAAAGGGAGACATTGGAGTGGTCGTATATACATCTAGCCTCAAGGGCAAAGTTTGTAATTTTGTTTGAAAAGATATCAGAGACCAAAAAATAATCAATTCTGGACCAGACTTTGTGTGAAGCTGAATAAAATGTGAACTTATTTAGCTCTCTGTCATGGTCAAATATTAAAAAAGGGTCAACTAAGTTGAAGCTCTTTATCAAATCCTGAATAGATGTAGTTACTTGCGAGGGCTGTTTCCTGTTTTTATTTGCACTGTCATTCAAGGGGTCCATGAGTGCATTCCAATCACCACCAATAATGAAAAGATGATTGGAAATTGAAGTAGTAGATTATGTATTTCATAGAAGAATAAGTGCTGGTTTGTACAAGGGCTATATCGGTTTAAGAAAAGTAAAGGGGATTTTACCTGAGGGTATGAGCAGGAAAATAAACACCATCTACCATTTGGGTCAAATTTAGTATTTAGCACTTCACCAGGAAAGGATTTTTTAATTATTATTACAGTGCCTTTTGATGCAAGACTATTCCCTGCTGATATCACAAGTTTAATACAATTTCTTTTTTTAATATTAGCCCATTGAACATTTGTCATATGGGTCTCCTGTAAAAAGACGATGTTAGATTTATCCTGAAAAATCAGGTGCATAACTAGTTTCTTTTTTTGGTTTCTTGAAGGCCATTTACATTCCAGGAAGTCACACTAATCACCATAATTAGATTCAAAACATAGATATATGTTAGGATAAACTAAGAATAAAGCCCTACTAGGGATGGTGCAATTAGTAAACACATTTGTTATATATGGCAGAAAGTGTAATGTGGTAATAAATCGTATTCTGGCATCCATGCTCCTTACCATAACCCCCATGCCTAACCACCTGTCTCCCTGAGTCATTTCTGAGAAAGTTCTAGATAGATACAAGTGATCTGTTTTTAAATATTTTCCCTTATGAAGAATAATACAAGAACAGAGCAGGGAGACATATAAACTAACATCAATAGTCCAAGTGCCAACAAACATTGGACAACGACACCACCATACCACTCCCAAAAATGTTAAGGAATATTGAAAAACATATGTACATAGAATGGACAGTTAAAGGCAAAGTGACGTTCAAGTCAGGAGTTAAAAGAGATAATAAAACAATACCATCATAAGAACATAATACATACAGCATTTTTTAAAATTATTGACTTCAAAAATTTCCATGTAAATAGGCAAGTGAGGTTGGAGTAATATAGACAATAAAAGTTACTAAGTAATTGAAACTGACACACTTTATAACCAAAGCTAGTAATAACCATTACAGCAGATAGTAACACAGGTTCTATTTATAACTGGCATAGCAGTAACTACCATAATATCCTAATAAATACATTTTTACCTATCTAGATATCTAACTGGGTTTGCTACATATGCATTACACACAGAATTACATAACAATAGGATTAAAGAAGGAAAGACAAAAACAAAAGCATTGGTTGATGCCTAAGCAGTTAATTGGATTTTCACTAAATGCTGTTCACAATAAACTACATAACTTACATATCATCACTAACCAACAAAAAACACAGTTTAGCCAGCCTTTTTTGTAAGAAAGCAAGTTTTAGCAAGCCGGCTAATTAAACCAAGCATAAGCATACAACATATCGAGCTCACTATCTCTGTAGATCTACCTTCATTAAGAGAGAGAACAAGACACCCATATCCTGCACTTCCAGTAACGAATTGGAACATCATGATTCATGAATTATGATTGAATCATGGTGAAAGTAGTCAAAATGCTAATTTGCATTACCATGCAACAACAGATACTAAACAGGCAATTGTCTTTAGCTGTCTTTAAATAGATAAGCTCTAACTGAGCATACTGCTCTAAAGGGAGGTTAATGAAGGTGGTAATCATAACAGGAAAAAATTACAGGTTAAATATATACGTACCTTTTGACAATTGCATAGGCTTTTCATTTTACTCACAGAGTGTGAGTTTATATCACTCAAACACACAACTAAATACTAAATAGAAAACTAAATGTCAACACATAAAATATTGTTTTTGAAAAACTGAAAGGCACAGAAAAGCATGTATGAAGTATGGCATTGTAATTTTGAAACATGACCAGCAGATGGCAGCTACTATACAGTTTGTTATGAAAGACTTTTGACAAACTGATGTACTTGAATTGCTAGAAAAAAATCTATATTGTAATATATTCATTACTTAAACAAAAGATATGACTGCTAAATTACCCTGACCAGCGTCCTTTATTGTTACCCCCATCCTGAAGTGTCCAGCTAGTGTTGTTTTAGATCTATTTCTTCTTCCCTAGGCTCTAATTCATGATATTAGCATTCCCAGGAATGCACTGCTTCTTCTTCTATTGCGACCTTCGACCTCGTGATGTCATCGGCCGGTCTTCCTATTGCATTCTGGGTGATGGAATGTTGTAACGGCCCTGGGGCTTAGGGAACCCTCGTGGAGCTCTAAATAAGGCCTCAACAGGCCACAGGAAGCCTTGTGCACTGATACAAATGGGCCATCATATTACTGAAGACCTAGAAAGGAAAATAAAAACAAAAAAAAAATGCCAGGACATCCAGATGATGGTAAAAATAAGCTGGGAAGATGACAGGGTAAGTTAGAATCAGTTAACAGTGTTAGAAAGCCAGCAGAGATAGGTTTTTGTAGGTGTATTCATCTTGGTTATACTATTTGTTAGTCTTAACAGTAATTCATAGATTTTTAAGCATATACTGTATTATCTTGATTATATTATTTTACTAGCTTTAACAGTATAGCTAGTTAAGCCAGTAGTTCCTTGAAAGCTTGCATAAATACTTTTTTTTTGCTTCATCTGCAGAGTGTATTAGGAACTTCTGATCCCCATAGCTGAAGGAGAGGATGGCTGGGTATCTCATCTGAAAGCGTAATTTTTTTTTTATTAACAAAGCACAAAAAGGAGCTAGAGCTTGTCTTTGAGCCTTAATGGGTTGGGGTAAATCCTGTGCTATTGTAATCCTGTAACCTGTCCATGAAATGTTACTTTTCTTTTTTGCAGCCATGAGGAGTGTGGTAACATGTGCAGCATTTAGTAGCCTTGCATAAATTTGCCTAGGAACACCTTCATCTTGTGATATTCGTAATGCTCTATGAGCTCTTTCAATAATAATTTCTTTAGCTAAGATTTTATTTTCAATAATGTGTTCAGAAATCTCAGTTAGTATGACTGGTACTTGGACTTGGTCAAACTTTTCAGGAATGCCACGTATTAGAATGTTGTTTGTTCTACTGCGTGCTTCTAAGTCTATTATTTTTTGCTGTAAGTCACTAATAATTTTGTCATTTGTATTTACTTTGGTTTGTAAATCTTGTATTTGCTTTGAATTCTCCTCAGTCTTCTTGTCAATAAGATTAATTCTGGATATAATTTGGTCTAGATTAAAACCAAATGAATTTAATTTGTCTGAGAATAATTTGAAATCGTCATGCAAGGGCTGTAATGCTGTTTTAAGGTAATCTATTGAAAGAACGGTCTCACCTTTAGATTTAGCAGCTCCTTTATTTGAATCCTGTGTTGATTTATTTATTCTCTGCCTCTTAGCTGTTACATCCTTTTCAGGTGATATTAGAGAAGAAAGTTTGGTTTTAGAAGTTATAGCATCCATGGATTCTTGTTGGTTAGCCATCACTGGGTGGATTAAAGTGTAGGTTTAGACCACAAGGGAGTGACTTAAAGAATTATCCTTTAACTTTTCTTGTTTAGAACTCAGAGCTCAGTCCTTCAGAGAATAGGATGCCACCATGCGGCTGCGGCCTTCAGCCAGTCACTAGAGGTAAGCCCTTGCAGAAAAAATTATAACATTTTACTTTTTAGAGCAAAATATTGCTATAGCTCTTTTCCATGAAGTGTAGTTTAGAAGAAATACTCCTTTCCTGTTCAATTCGGTGGCAGATGCAGGTTTTTTTTTGAGCGGATAGATTTGGTTGATACAGGAGCAGCAGAAAGTGTGTGTTCAGTGCTTGGTGGCCATCTTGAACCAATACCACACAATTCTATCTATTAAGTTTGATGTTTATGAACATGAATGCACGCATTAAAAAATAAACAAAGATATTAATACATTTTAAATCCCACAATCACAAACCTACACTAATTGTAAAAGTAAAGCAAATGCTTTTCTTTTATATGATTATTAAGAAAGTACTTCTGGATATTGGAGACACGCAGTCACTGGCATAATATACAATTTAGAGAAACCTTTTTTTCTCATAAGTAATACCATCCATCTAAATGAAGTCTATGAAGTTACTTGAAGTTTTTTTTTAATTTTCAGAAGAAGTTTTGTTTGGAATTTTCACTTTTGAAATATAAATGATTTGCGTTGTTCTCACTGAGGCAACACTTTAGTAATGCTAGAGTTTTGGGGTATGGATGGTACAATAGCTGGCCAATCACTGTGTGTCCACACTAGTTTGCTGCAGAGCATTTTCTTTAATTAGACCTTTAAACAAGAAGGTTATCCAGTTCTCAGTGGATCTCTCCATAAAAAGAAAGAAGGGAAAGTGGATATGTACAAATGATTTCAGACATGACAACAAAAATGGCAGCATGAATTTATCTCAGCAGAAGATCGTGGGCAGCATAGGGAAATCTTGCTAAGCAAGCATTAGTATTTCATGAATCTTTCTATGAGTTCTTCCTGTCAAGAAGTCATGCAACTACAGTTATCTACAATATCTGGAATGCTCCAGAACATTAGGCATCTGTCAATCTGACTTATATTGTGCAGCAACTTTGATCAAAACTCATGTTGCCCTGTTTTATCTACTAGGTCTTTCAACCACTGCCTGAATGCATTATATCACTTGCTATCACAACCCTCCTGTGGGGCATAGACTGAGATTACAAATACTGCCCTATCCTTACAGTGGAGTCTGATTGCCATGAGTCTATCACTAATTCTGATTTCATCCCTCATTGTCTTCTGAAGCCTCTCCCTCAAGACAATTCCCACATGATTTCTAGTCTGTCCTTCTTCTGAGTATTGACTCTACATTTCAAGGCAAGTGACTTTGCTGCACTGCCCTTCCATCTCATTTACTGGACACAGAGAATTCCCAGCCTCTTTCTTACTATCATGTCATCTACTTCAAAGCTCAATCATATACTGAGTGCAGCAATCCTTAAACTGATTGGTCTTATAACCAGCATTCCCTCAACAGAGCTATCCCTGGCAACCCAAGATGGGAATGAGGTTCTTTCCAACCAGTGATTTATTCACCCAGGGCTGCTGGGCTTTATAATTTGCACACATGGGCTATTAGAGGCATATAGACCCCTTTCACCATGAGCCTGGCTTCCTAAAACACATCAGGTTTACAACCCACTTATCACAGGCATATACCCATTTTGGTGTCATCAGTCAAAACAACCACTTACAACCAATTTTTGCACCACTGAATGTCTATCCCTAACATGGTGCACAGTGTGTGATTCATGTACACTCCAATTAATGCATAAAACAATTGGTCCCAACAATGGCTCTTCCCCCAAAAGGCATCATTAAGACAGAGTCTAAGCTGCTGCTCCATTCTTTGGTGAGTTTTATGAGGAAACACTCAGCATGTTTTTGGGAGATAGGAGTAACCCCACATGGACACAGAGAACATGCAAATTTCATGCATGCATTGATCAGAAGTTAAGACTGAACCCTGTACTTATGCTGGGAGGAAAAAGCCTTAACCATTATGCCAAGTCTGCTTTTGGATTACATGCACATTGATCATCTTAAACAGTTTCATGCAATATCTGTGGACCTTTAAGGCTATTAATGTATAGCTTTATTTGTTACAGTAACCCTGATTTCAGCAGTGTTGCATTGCTGAAATCCTGTATGTTTACTATGACTTTTGGAATGGTTTGACTGACTTACTTAACTATCTCTCATGTTCATCTGTAAACACTCTGACATAGTAAGATAATAACACAGCTAAAGAGAAAACAACAACAAAAAAAAACCAAATGCACTTGTATGTTATTATTATAATGTAGAGAAATGTGTTTTTTGTCATCTTTTATCATAAACCTATATTCTTGGAACATGTGTGCAAACACATAGCACATGTAGATTATAAACATTCTTTCCACAGAATTGCCCAACTGCTCAAGTATGCCTCTGAGGAACAAAAAAAGTGCAGGCTTTTCTTGCTATATTTAATAAGGTCCTTACAGAATGGTTTTCAGAGTCATTGTAGTTATTAATGACACAGATAATAAACTATATAGAAGGAAGTGTATTTGAGAAGTGTCAGAAGATGACATTAATACAAATTGTTTCTTCAGCCATTGTAACTAATGAAACTAATTTACACTATGAAAAACATATGAAACTAGTTTATAGAATGAAAAAGATTTCCATTTTTAATACACATCCATTATTGCATATACTTAAAAAAGCTTTTAGGACCATCAGCACTAGGAATACACTTTTACCACTTTATCAGTGTTGAACTACTTTCATTAAAATACAAGTTACCCTCAGCATATTCACAAAACACAATGCAGTTTATACAAAATTCAAACTGATGACCAGGTTTTAATTACAAACTGTCTGTTGCTGAAATCAACATTATTTGACAACCTAAAAAACAATCACAAATGGAAAGACACAACTCCTCCATGACAGAAATAGCTAAAAAGAAAGATTAGAAAATCTGAAAGACATGTCAACATATGTGCAAATTATTCCATCGCTGCCAAAATAGATCACTGCCATGTAAAATTTGCATGATGCTGAACAACATAACTTGTCACTAAATTTATTACCAGTGCTTGTTGTAGCTCCAGCCCTGACACACTTGTCAAATCGGCCTCATCAACTCTTCTCTGAAATTTTAGTGCCTTTAATGTTCACATTTTAGATGGGGATATCCTCAGGCTTGTTATGTTTGTTAGAATAAAACAATGTAATGTAATGCAATGCAATGTACTGAACAATTGCTATTCAGGCGTAAGGGAACCACTTCATATTTAATTAAATACAACAGCTTTCAAAGCAAGTATAGGTGCAAAATTTCCTAAATATCTAGTCCTGCAAAAACTGAAAGAAAGTGCAGTGAACATCTTCGTCCTAATAATAATGATCTGTGGAAACTTAAGAGAATTGATAATAAACTACAGTAAAAAAGAAGTTAAATAAAAATTATAAATGGTCAAAATTAACACATGACCCCAATCCAAATAAATGACTATTTACACTGAAAGGTTGAAAGTAGTCACCAAACTAAATCGGTAAATGTGGATACAGCATTTTAAGATGCTCACAAATGTTGGGTTGGGAAGTTCATGTGTATAGGTGTGATAGTGCTGGCAAGTTATAGCAAGATTCTAGACTTCAGTATTACAAATTGCTGGATGAATGCTTAAAATATATGTTAATGGACAAATACACTTATTTTACTTAAATAAACTAAACTTTTATTTACATTTATTGTTACAGTATGAAGTAAGACAACATGATTTAAACAGTAGATCAAAAGCTTGACAAAACATCCAAAGATGAATTATGTTGTCTGGAAACAAGGGCTGTTGAAAAAAAAAAGAATAAGCCACAAAATGACAAAGGACTTCCTCAAAGCATATTGAGTACCCAAATCCCTGAATATCCAAATTGTAGTATCCACAGATACAACAAAAGGAAGACACTCAATATTCCCAATAGTTGGGAAATTGGTGGTTTATTGCACACCTGAGTGATAGTAAGGTTGATATAAGGTGGGGTGGGGGACAGTGGATAATCTTTCCCAGGGGTGGATCATGCTATCGGACTGCAGGACTGCAACCCCCTAGCTGTAAAAAGAAAGAAAAAAGAATTTTACAAAATAGCATAGCTGCGAGTCTGACCGACTCACTGTTAAAGTCCCAGAACTGCATATACATGCTCAGTGACTAAATTCTGTAAATCCAGACTGCTGTTAAACCAGTCCAGATTAAGAAGAGAAGACATCAGTGTACAGATGCCCAGAGGTCTATATGGTTTGTAACCACAGAAAGTGGAAGGGGATCAGACTGCCACATCTGCAGTCACATACATTACATGGATGTCTGCTGACTGGTTCTCTCTTGGCAAAGTTCATTATTTTGAATAAACAAAGCTG
This sequence comes from Protopterus annectens, assembly GCF_019279795.1. Classification (NCBI taxonomy): domain Eukaryota; kingdom Metazoa; phylum Chordata; order Ceratodontiformes; family Protopteridae; genus Protopterus; species Protopterus annectens. Next base: position 129,746,831 of record NC_056735.1, read on the forward strand.
ATGGTGTGTGTGTGTGTGTGTGTGTGTGTGTGTGTGTGTGTGTGTGTGTGTGTGTGTGTGTGTGTGTGTGTGTGTGTGTGTGTGTGTATGTGTGTGTGTGTGTGTGTGTGTGTGTGTGTGTGAGCATGTGTAATTCCCCAGTCAAATATACCTGGTGGCTAGAGTTACTTAAACCCTGTACCTTGGGTACAGGTAGCAAGAGTCAGAATTCCCTACCCACCACCACTTGTGAAAACTGTCCAGATTTTTGCTTCATATTTTTGTTCTGTTCTGTTGCTCATAAAATCTGTGGTTTTCTGGATTTTTGTAATCAGTGAAGGATTGAATTATCTAAATAATGACAGACATTTGAATTTCAGACTTCATGTTCTTCAGAAAATACATGGTAACACAAAACCTTTTATTCTAGCAATTTTCTAAGTTTATAAGATCAATATGTGAAATGTGACCCTATTTTTGGAGCTGTATTCCCTCTTTACTGGCTTTGTCCAGGTTTTTTGTGCTAAGAGGTTGAAAGCTATGATGAGAACTGAATTCACTGAATATGTTTGGGGGTTGTACTCCCCCATTATTGGCTTTGTCCAGGTGTTTTGTGCTAAGAGGATGAGAGCTATGGTGAGAACTGGATTCACAAAATGATAGCCATTTAAGTTTCAGTCTTCCTGTCTTTAAAGAAACAGCTGATTTGGCATAGTGGTATGTTGCTTTGACTGTAGTGCACAGGGTCCTGGATTCAAGACATGGCAGTGAAACTCATGGTGGTAACACATTTTATTCTAGCAACTTTCCAAGATTATACAAGCAATGTTTAAAATGTGTCCCTGGTTTTTGGGCTTTTGTCCTCTCCCCAATAAATTTTGGCTTTTTCCAGATTTCTTGTGCTGCAAAGTCGAGAGATACAGTTGAGTGTCGAGTGGATTTTACATGGAGCTGAGAGCTTCAGGGGAAGAGAGGTTTAGTGTTGCTTATGCAGAGTCTGCTTTCATTGTTAATAGCATAACAGGTTGAATACTTGCTTTTGATGCAGAAGGCTGTGGGTTCTACTCCCACAGTATGTAGCTGCATTGCTGATACTGTACTGTGTTATACTTTTAAAGGGGGTGGATGCTGCAGTCCTTAGAATGTCCGCTTTGCTGGAGATACCTAGTAACAATGAACCTGTTATCAATTTGCCATCCATTCCCTATTGCAATATTACTAGCTTATCATTTTGTTAATGTAACATAGGCAATTTATTCCTCAAGAGCAACAGGCACTTTATTTGTAGATGAAACAATGAAATATAAAGTTGTTTGCTAGCAGCAACCTCTTCATTAGTTACAGATCTCTTCAATGTGGAATTATTTAGATGACTTTTACTTCTGCAGAGATTGTGCTTATTTACTGATACTGGTGGATTGTAGACGTTTGAGTAGACTTTTATGATGGAAATGTTCTGAATTGGGCAGTTATGTCATTATTGGTGCATAAGTTTTGTTTCATTGTTTACTGGAAAAAATGTTCAAAGCAATAAATTTAAAATGCTGTCTAACAACTGTACTGTATTACACAAGGACTATAATTTAATACAATCAGGAAGGTGTATCAAAGAACGCATGTATGTTTTATGTGCAGGGGGCCTATGATTTGAAAACAGCCCAAAGTTAATCTTTACCTGCCACTGGCCAGATATATTTTCTTTGAATGTGGGTTTCAATGCTGTTTCAATAAATGTTAATTTCAAGGGCAGAGAAGTTTTAATGCTAAGTCTATTTTCATTGTGAGACTGCATTGCTTTGTTTAGCAGATATCTGTTAGTGTTTGTGCTGTAAAATGTAAAATAAAACCTTTAAATGAAATCCAAATCATCGTAGAAGTAAAGCAGTATGCACATTACAATGTTTAAGGCAAATTGGGTGAAATAGCCAAGTAATGGGACATTGGAATGGTTGCAGGGGGGAAGCCCCATTCGACCATGATTTTGTGAGGGGGGAAGGGTAGCAAACTTAAAGTCAGCCCCGACTGAACTATACCTCTCAACTGTCCAGATTTTTGCAGAATGAATAGATTTTTGCTTTTTATTTTTGCTTTGTTCCTCATAAAATGTGTAGTTTTCTGGCAAATCATTTAGGAATGAAGTCACAAAATAATGACAGACATTGAGTTTCAGACTTCATACCCAAGCAAGACCTGTTATTCTTTCAACTGTCTACATTTATACAAGAGCAATTTTAGTACTGTTTGTTTGTTCCTGCAATATATTTGGCCTTGTCCAGATTTCCTGCATTACGAGGTTGAGAGGTACGTGCAAATAAATCATTTTATAGAATTAGGTATATCCAAACCTCTCAACTGTCCCCAGTTTTGGCTCAAAATGTTGCTCTCCCCAAATAATCCCTCTGCAAAATGGTAATTTTGGAAGAAAATGTGGAGGGTTTACAATTAATAAATAACTGTAATGATCAGTTATAGATTACTTTTATTTCAGAAATGCATGTAGATTCTCTTATTTTATCAGTTGCTCAACTTAACAGTACTAATATTAAAAAAGTGCCCCTTTTTTGACAGGTTCCCAGCTTTATTGTTTGGCTATTTTATATTTTTGCATCGCATTTTTGGTCCGTTTTTTATTAAATTGTGGTTTTTCTGGAAAATTAGTGGCAAATCATTAAAGATTGAAGTTAGAAAATAATGACAGACATTTGAGTTTCAGATTTCATACCCTTCAGAAAATTCATACTAATGCAAGGCCTGCTATTCTATTACCTTTCTAAGTTTATAATAGCAGTATTTAACAAATTGTCCTTATTTTTGGGCTTTTGTCCCACTTCTATTTATGACTTTGTCCAGATTTCTTGCTCTGAAGTTGAGAGGTATGGCAAATGTGTCAGGGCCATCACCATCAGCCATTTCAGATTGTGACATACTTATTGTACCCCACCCCCCATGTAGTGACTCTGGATGTGTCCAAGCAAGACAAGGAGCAGTTATGCAGTGTAAGTATGCAGAGTATCCCCCCATCCAAGGTAGACACAAGTACTACAGTGGCTTTTCATCTGTCCTTGATTTTGCAGAATGTTCTGGTTTTCTGTCATATTTTTATACTGTTGATTTATGCTTCTTATTATTCAGAAAATGCATGTTGCTGCAGTGCTTGTTGCTCTGTGTTTAAGTAGCAATGCTTTAATGGCCATCGGGTAAGCTTGTCTGAGACTGTAAGATGCAAGTAAGCTTTAATAAGCATACTGGTAAAGAATTATTAACATTGAAGGCCTTTTTGTTGTTGCCATGCAGAGAATATTTACATAACTAGATAACGTATAAGCCTAAGGTATTATAGGTTCACAGGTTCATTGATAGGTACTAGGCTATCTTCTCAAATCATTTATAAGCCTAGCCGGAATGTGTTGGCTTTTGCAGCCCACTTAGATTAGTTCCCTGTGCCTCTGTCCAGCAGAGCCACTGACGTGATCCTGGGGTAAACTTTCTGCTTCCCATCCACTCCTCAAGGTTTCTCTTGAAGAGTGTTAGTGAGGAGCTCTGCCTAATGTAGATTGGAATCTTGTTCCAGAGCATGGGAAGTCTCTGGGACAGGAATCTATCCCTGTAGCGCGTCCTATTTATTGTTGTGGTGAGGTTTAGATCCCTAGAGTGTGTGGCTCGAGGGGATATGGTTTTCTTTAGGTGGAGCATGTCCATCAATTCTGGGTTGGACATGGCCTTGTATGTCCGGCAGAGATCACCTCTGAGTAGGCGGTATGCAACCGAGTACAACTGGAGTTTCTGCAGTCGAGTTGCATAGGGCATCTGTTTGAGGCCAGTGATCCTCTTGGTGAGGTACTTCTGTGGTCTTTCCAGCTGTTGCAGGTGTCTTCTAAGGTACATCCTAAATGGGGCATTGTACTCTATGATGGGTCTGATGATTGATGCATAGAGGGGCACAATGACCTCTTTTGATCTGGATGCAAACCCTTTTGTGATTAGGTGGGCCACATAGAAGGGTTTTCTAACCACGTTGGCAATGTGATTATCAAAGGAGAGATTACTATCTACATGGGTCCCCAGATCCCTTATTACCTCTTCTGTATTTAGAGGGCTACCACCTATGTGGTAGTTTGTGGCTACTTTGTTTTTTCCAAAGGGGATGACTATGCACTTTTTGACATTTAGCTTGAGGCCACGGTATTGACACCAGGCATCTGTCTCAGTGAAACCCTTTTGGTGGAAGTCTGTGTCAACCGGAGAGTCAATTATAGCCCCTAGTTTGCAGTTGTCTGTGAACTTGGTCAGCCATAGTCCTCCTGTGCTTGCCTGTACCTCTGAGAAGTATATGCCGAACAGGAAGGGTCCTAGGACTTAGCCCTGGGGAACATCACTTGTAACCAGTTTAGAGTCAGACCTAGCTCCCACAACTCTTACCATGTGGGTTCTGTCTGTGAGCCAGTTGGCAACCCATCTCGTGACATAGGGGTTTCTGTTCAGGCTGGTGAGCTTGTCTATAATACCAGAATGGGGAATGGTTTCAAAGACCTTTGCGAGTTCTAGGTAGGCTGTGTGGACCACCTTTCCCTTGTCAATAGCCTTGGTAACTGTCTCAAAGAATTCCACCAGGATTAGGAGGCATGATCTGCCCTTAACAAATCTGAATTGGCTAGGGTCCAGTGTTTGGAGGTTCCCAATGTCTCTGTTAATGAGATCCATAATGATACACTCAATAGCCTTGCAGACCAAGCTAGTCAGGTTTATAGGGTGATAGTTCACATGTTTTTTTGTGGCTCCACCTTTGTGGAGCAGAATAATCATTGCTGTATGCCACTCTACAGGCATGTAGCCTGTAGAGAGGCTGAGTTTGAATAGTGTGTTTAGGTGAGGGGTTAGTTCATCTTTGAGCTCATGTAGGACACAGCCTAGGACACTGTCCAGTCCCATTAATGCTGTGTTTTTGGCTTTTGAGAGGGCTGTTTTAACCTGAGTGTCTGTGATTTCAGGGGCAGTATATTCTTCTGATATGGTTATGGGCCCTTTTGTAGGTGAGAGGGGGGTGAAGTTTGCACTGAACCTGTCTGCCAGGATGTTGGTGATATCAGTCGGTTCAGTGTATTTTATGCCATTCTGCACTAACTCTGAGCAGATCTGAGAATTACCACTTAGATTCATGACATAGCTAAAGAATGCCTTGTGGTTATCTTTGGAGTCCTTGGCAATTTTTCTTTCAAAGCTAGCCTTGGATGATTTTATGAGGGATCATAGTTTCTTGCTGATACTGTTCAGGGATGTCTTCCCTTCTTGGGGTTTTACTCATTTCTGTACTAGTTTCCTCCTTCTATTGTATAGCTTGTTTATGGCAGAGGTCCACCAGACTGATTTCCTTTTCTTGGAGGAGTGAGTTTTGGTTTTGCTTGGGATAGCACGATCCATGCATTCTTGTAGGTGCCCATAGAATGTATTAGTAAAGGATTTTGCAGCTTGGGCAGCATTATCCTTTAGCATGGGGGATTTGAAACTTTCCACCTCGGTCTTAAGTAACATGAAGTTTGCTTTTGAAAAGTTTTTCACAGTGACTTCTTTGACCGGGGGTGGGGGCAGAATGTGGATATCCAGAGTGATATGGTCAGATCTAATCAGCAAGGGGATGACCTCTGGTGTGGAACACCGGTCGCCCATGTTGGTGATGACCAGGTCCAATATGTTGTCACCTCTGGTGGGGGTGTTGACCAGTTGATTCAGGGCATTTGAGTTTATAAATTCTAGGATATGTTGGGCAAGAGAGTTAGTACTTGAGTAGTTCTCCCAGTTAATGCTTGGGTAATTGAAATCTCCCAATATCTGGGTATTTGGTAGGACCTTTATGTTTCCCAGTGTTTCCAGAAATGTGGAATGGTGGTCCTGGGACATGGTGGATGATATGTAGCAAGCTACAATTTGAATTGCAGTTCTGTCCATTGTTAGTTGCACATGAATGATCTCTGAAGCATCATGCTAAACTAAACTGGAGGTGAGGGCATCCTTGATGAATATGGATACACCCATGCCTTTTATATTTCGGTCCGGGTTTTGTGTCCAAAATGTATGGTATGAGTTGTAGCCTGGTAGTGCTGGGGTGCTCTCTGGAGCCTTGAACCAGGTATTGAAATGCATATGACAGTATTTGTAATAAAGCACAGGATTGCAGTATTTTCAGAAGCTCATTATATTTGTTGGAGACTTGCAGCCATCTTTGCAGGCTTTATCTGAAGTCTAAACAGAATGCCAATCTATCATGTGTGGTCCATAACCTGTGCAGTAATCCTTTAAGCAATTTATCTTGAGCTTGTTTCTTGTTTGCTGTTCATTTTTTACTTTGATCATGTTTTCCCCATGAAACAAGTAGATAGTTGTTGTGAGGCAGCAGGTCTTTTTTGGATAAGAAACATTTTTACAAGTGGGTGTATCACAGAGATTGCTACCTTCAGCTTGTTACTTGGTACTTTTATAAAGCTGAATATAAATTATAATTAGAACTGCAGTGCAAGGAGAAGTGGTTTGAGTTGAGTGCTACTTGTTTTTTATACTTGATTTTGAGTGGCATTTCAGTTATGCATTTAAATAGTAATTTATTTTTTTTATGCCTCTCAACCTTTTTGTTTTCATCTAGATATTAAGTAAGCTGTCATTTAGCTAATGTATTGAAATGTTTTTTTTTTCTACTCCACTTCATTTTGTCTTGATTGGACTCTCATAATGATGGCTTGGCACCCAGGGCAGCATATTTAATTCAAGTCCCAGTTTTTATGGTTTTGAGCATATTTTTGCCCCTTTCTAATTGGCCACACCCCTTCCTGTTGGCCCGCCCATTCAGCTGTCTCCTGCAGCCCCCCTTTGATTTGATAATGCAGCGGTGCAAAGGTAGTGTTGTTGCCTCACAGCAAGAGGTTCTCCAGTTCAATTCTCAGCTGGGGTGCCTTCTGTGTGGAGTCTGCATGTCCTCCCTGCGTTTATGTGGGTTTCCTCTGGGTGCTCCTGTTTCCTCCCACATTTCAAAGACATGCATATGGAGTACTTCTCCCTGGGCCTCTGCTGAAAACTGACTTTGTTCCAAGTTGGACTTTCCAGGTAAACAAATGTTAGATAAATTATTTAAAAAAGCTGATATAATGTAGTCGTTAGAGTTGTAGCTTTGCAGGCAGGTGCTCATGATTCCAGTCCCACGACAGGCAACTTTTGCCTAACAGACAAAGCTATGTCAAACCCAGAGCTGTTGGACATGCTACACTTAAAGAAATCCCAATCTCTCCGAACCACATGCTCCAAGGATCTAAACCTTGTCACCACAATAAACAGAACATCCTGGAGGGATAGATTCCTGTCCCAGAGACTTCCCATACTCTGGGACAAACTACCCATTCATGTCAAGCAAAGCTCCTCATTGGCCCTCTTTAAGAAAAATCTTGATGACTGGATGGGAAATAGAAAATTCACCCTGGGATCACTTCTGCAGCACTGCTTGACAGGGGCACAAGAAAATAATTTTCTTGGGAGGGGAAAGCCTTTTTGGCTAGGCTTATATAGGCCCCAGGGCCAATAGCCTAGTACCTATCTATCAACCTATGAACCTATAAGTCACCAGCCACCACTGATCTTTCCCAAAGGTACAGTGACCTCAAAGTTGAAAAGCATGCAGTGAGAAATACTCACTGTATCAGATTTAGTGGGCACCAAATCCTCCTTAAAAAAATAAGTGAAATGAAGCAAATGCCAGTCACCAGAGATGACAGTGGCATTACTGTCTATACAGAATGTTTTAACTACTAGAGCCTCTACTTTGCTCAAAGCTGAGCGTTGCACATCAAATTCCCTGTCTTATGGACTTGATCAATATTTAAATTTTCTTCACTCCTTCCTAGTAGATCAGTAGCCATGGATATTCACTTCCTGACTCTCTCTCTGGCCAGTCTGGATGAGATGGGCATTCTGAGGCATTGTAACAATTCCCTCATGTACCCTGACAACCCACTTATTCTTAATAAAACAGATAGTGTATTGGAGAGGTACTGGAAGTAACATACATACAAACAAAATGAATCCTATAGAGGTTGTCAGTGACACCAGCACCACATCTACTGCACAGGGTAAATGCCGTACACATGAAGCTACTTATACCAAGGCACGTAGATGAAACCTTGCTAAATCACTAAGACCACCTGCACAGCACAATCAAAATAAGTGTCCTCAGCCATCATGTAAGCATGTTAAAACATCACCCACAACTGCACAAAGTAACACTTTATCCTATGCTTCTACTGCTAAGCCCAGCAAGCAGCCAAATTTACTGGTGAATGGTGATTCTATAGTGAGGCACACTGATGTCCCCCTTGCTAAACTGGTAAGGAGATAGTCAAAATTAGCTGCCTTTCTAGGAATAGTATCCATCAAGTTACACAGGCACTAAGGTCATTGATCCACAGGTATCAGTATGACTCTGTCATAGTCCATGGCCTGACACGTACCTCCCTTGACTATATGAAGCCAGACATGATTGAGCTCCCTGATTATGTGTCTCAGGCAGGTATGTGCCTAGCACTGAGCCGCATACTACCTTCTCTAAGGATGATGCAACTTAACAAACAGAAAATGTCTGATTTTTAACAAATGGCTTAGCTTCTGGTGTCATTCCATAGGGGTACAATATTTGATGGCCTGGGAGGACATGATTGACAGACCATGCTGCTTTGTCAGGGATGGTCTGCACTTCTGCCTTCTTGGCTTTTGGATATTGGTAAAGACCTTTTCCACTCCCATAGTGCCTTTTCTATTCAATGCCAGATGATAAACCTACCTTCTTAACTGAGGCTGTAAAAGAATATCTGAAGGTCATACTGCTCAATGCTAGTAGTCTTAATAGGAAACTCCACTCCCTGCAAGTCTTCCTCTGTCTGGAGAGAGTAGACATCTGTGTAGTAACAGAGACATGGTTTAAATTCACAGAGAGTACCCCAGCAGTGTAAGGTTATAATGCCTTTCACATCTTTAGACCAGCTACTGCACAGGGGAGAACTAAAAATGGAGGAGTTTCAGTCTGTATTAAAACCAGTCTCATATCCAGACTGTGCAACTCACCATAAACAAGGTATCATACCATATCCTTGCAACCTATAGGTCCTTCTTCATGTCCTAGGAAACCCATACTGCCTATCTCATTGTGCTACAGTCCCTCACTGTTCAACCCAATACGTTACTCATGAGGGATCTCAACTACTCTGCTATAGGTTGGGAATCCTATACTACTTCTGATGCATAAGTCCAGTGATTCATAAATTTTAATACACCATCTTTGAATAGTTTGTCCATTCTTCTACCAGGGGTACAAGATCCTTGACTTTGTACTTGTAAACATGGGGGCCAATGTTCCTCACCCAATATAATATATTTGCTCACCATATCTGACCATGAGCCAGTATTACTTGAAATAAAATTTAAATACAGTGATCCAGCAAAACCAAAACCTTTAGTAACTATTTCAAGGCTAACCTTTCTCTACTAAGCAACACCTTGGCTAAATTCCAAGCATGCCTAAACCCAGTAAACATCATAGCATGCACAGAGCTATTTACAAAATCTCTGTACAGCCATATTGATAGCTGCATAGAGTGAGCTGTGCCCACTTGTATTAAAAATAACACAAACTCAAAAGACAAGCCATGGAATCAGAATAGTAATCGGTTATACAACAAAATCAAAAAAAAAAAAATCTTGGCCAAACCGTGGAGGAACAAAGCCATACTTCCTACTAAAAGCCCTCAACCAATCTAAACAGGCAGCTAAGAGGGTTATTTAGTACTTCAAAGGCTAAATATGAAGAAAAAATAGCTAAATAGCTCCTCAGGCAAAGGACAGCCACAAAGCTTTCTACAGCTATGTCTGTAACCTCCGGGGAAATACATAAAGTGCAGAACTTATTTCTAAATAGCGTCACCCACACTGAGACCATTGCCAACCTTTTGGCTGACAAGCTCAGCTCAAATCCACCCCCCCCAACTTGCCCCCTGATATTCTAAAGGAAATACCACATAACACAATCCCCCCAACTGTTACTAGGGGACAGGTCATCAATGCACTTTCCAAAGCCAAAAACACTACATTGATGGGCCCCGATAACACCCTAAGATATTTAATAAATAGTATGAAACATGACCTATTTGGTCCACTTGAATCACTTTTCATCTGGAACCTTCAGTCAGATTTTGTGCCCAAGAAATGGAAGATAGTTACAGTCGCTCCCTGCACAAAGGAGATCCAACCACTAATCTGGGTAACTGCATGCAGATAGGTCTTACCAGCCTCATATGTAAAGCCATGGGAAGAACTATCATGGACATGTTAAATGAGGACATTGGTAACCTGCAAATGCTGGACCCATTACAGTTTGGCTTTGTTAGGGGAAGGTCATGCCTATTAAATCTGGCAAACTTCTCTGAGAGGGTCACCAAAGCATTCTATGAAGGTAAGATTGTCAACACAGCTTACCTCGACCTGGCCAAGGCTTTTGATACAATACCTCACTTAGGTATAACCCTTTTAAAACCCACTGGACAGCCAATGGGCTCACTCATAGGACCCATGATTTCAAAATAGGTGAGGATACCTCCAGCAAGAGACCAGTCACTAGTGGATTTCCCCATGGCTGGGCACTGGGCCTGCTCCTTTATGGCATCTATTTCTCTGAAACAGAAGCGAATCCTGTAGATTTATGGCAGACTAAGTTTGAAGAAGTTTACAAGCTGGGGGTTATCACTGACTACTCTGCAGACACTAGCATTCTTCATGAAGGTCTATTTCTAACAAATGGCACCAAAGCCATGGTCTTAAACTCAATGCAAAGACATGCATAATTGTACCCTTTGGGAAGTCAACCATCCCAGCTAATTACCATGTTGCTATTACACATCTACGAGTCAACCCAGTGGTCAGGGATCTAGGTATGCATGTAGACAAGAACCTTTCCTTCAACCACCATGTGGCCACAGTGAGGAGGAAATCCTTTTATGTTGCACAACTTATAAGTAAGGCATGGCATCTAGGTCCAAAGAGGTCATTATTCCACTGTACTCTGGCCTTATCAGACTAGTGATAAGAGTACAATGCTCCCTTTAGTATGTACCTGATGGGGCATATGCAGTAACTAGAGTAACCTCAGAGGTTCCTTACAAAAAGAATACATGGCATAACAAACCTGCTTTATGCAGAGCACCTTAAAGCCCATTCTAACTACTCAATTTCTTACAGATTGCTGAAGGGTGATCTAGGCCTGGCTTACAAGGCATCTGCAAACCCCAGATTTATGAATCTCCTATATATTCTTAAGTCAAACAGTACCAAAAATATTTGCCTATGACTTAAACAGAACATGCTGGAGAGACAGATGTGTCCCAGAGACTGCACCTCCAATGGAAAAGGCTTCACATCCATGTTTAGCTGAGTTTGTCTATTACCTAGTTTAAGTGCAACTAGACCAGTGGATGGGGACTGTGAAATTTACATCAGGCCTGGCACCCATGTTCCTTATAGACAGAGGTAGCTTATAAATGCCTGTATCTCAATGTCCTATTTGGATACAGGGAACCATAATTCTTTTGGGAAAACTTGGCTAGGCTTAGAAAGGCCCCCAGGTTGTTAGCCTAGTAACAATCTATGAACCGAATCTATAAATCTATTCAAAAGAAGTTGCTGCACATCCATAACAGTGAAGAAAAACATTGGGTCACACTCCATAAAGTTTGCAGAATTTGGTGCATTTCACCAATATAAAAAGTAAAGTTGCAGCTAGCAATGTAATGCATAAATATGCCACAGTAAACCCAAAATATCTTGGCACCCAACAGAGTATCTCGGTAGTACCGGCATACTGTAGTTCACTCGCAGGTACACCTTAAATAAAGAAAAATTGCTGTCAATGCATGATGTACATTAACAAAGTTATGGAAATAATTTTACAATCTAAGCAGTCTGACATTCATAATACATATTTATAACAGACTCTCTCCAGTAAGATTACAGACAGCAATGGAATATCTCTGTAAATCTACTATTATTAAATTTTCACTTACAGATTCTGACGTAATTTATAAATTTTCTAATAAAGAATAAATAAAGACAAAGGAAAATCACAGCCACATTGAAACTGCTAACATAGCTAACAATTGGTGCAGGACCTGTGTGAGGAACACAAGTAATGCACACTCCCAAGGAAATTGGGAGATAGAGAAGCAGACATGGGGTATGGGTGAAGAAGAGGGACACACAAGAGGTATGTTGAAATAGGAAAATCTGAGGGAAAGTTAGAGGGCCATGGGCATTTTTTTTTTTTTTTTTTTTTTTTTTTTGTGGACAAGGCCCCATTATTTAAGAATAGAAGAAAAGAAGGAAAGGTGAAGATAGGTAAACAGGAAGAGAAGGCCATCACAGCAAGTATGCCCATAGAACAAATATCACAACACATGACAGAGAAAGGCTGTAAAACACCAGTAAGGACAGTTAAGTTACACAGATGGCACAACGCACAACATGGGTAATAGAAAGTTGCCAAACAGGGTGCCAAGCATACTAGCCATGGTGAAATGCACAAAAACATATCTAAATATCACATTATGACATATTACAAACTGTGTGTCAGCCATACTGGGATGCATATGACCAACAGCAAATATGCGGCGTCTATATTACATAATAGAACTTTTAAAAGTTCGAACATGGGGTCGACACCATATGATTGAACTTTTAAAAGTTCGAAAATGTAATAAAAAATAAACCAAAGTAGAAACCTACCTGAACAGTTTAAACAGGGGGCATGCCCCCCTGCACCCACACATACCCCACTCTTTAAATATACCAACTAAGAGATCACACTTCTTCTTCTTTCAGCTTTTCCTGGTTAGGGGTCGCCACAGCAGATCACCTGTCCACTCATGATTGGCAGTAGAGTTTTACAGTGTTGAATTGCCAGCCCAGTTCACAACCTTCCACAGAAGGCACACACTCACACCTAGGGCCAATTTAGAGTGTCCAATCTACCTGCAGCATGTCTTTGAGATGTGGGAGGAAACTGGAGCACCTGGAGGAAACCCACACAACCACAGGGAGGACATGCAGACAACGCACAGAAAGCACCCCAGCTGAGGATTGAACCAGAGAACCTCTTGCTGTGAGGCAGCAATGCTAACCACTGCACCACCGTGGCCGCCCTAACTAAGAGATCGCACTACAGTGCAGAAAAGGGAAATCTTCCCATTCCACACTGTATAGAGATCTCCACTGAAACATTCAGACTTTTAAAAGTTCGATCATATGGTGTCAATCATATGACATTCAAAGTTTTAAAAGTTCGACAACATGATATAGACCCAATACGCATAGTAGGGTAATAAATAAGGATCACAGTACACACAGAACAGAACCACACAGAACAGAACCTCCAACCCTATAAGTGAAAGGCAAATATAATGCACAGTGCCAAACAGCAGTACTGAAGTATAGCAGAAAACTGGCTGCTACATAGACAACATGCCTTTGACTCCTTCACCCATATGCTGAACCTGTCCTCAGAAATTATGTCTTAACAAAACTGCTGTAAAAGTTACTTGCTGATTCTAAAAACTCCCATACACATCCATGTAAATAACATTGCCAAAATGACAAATTTATGAAAGTCAGCAGTTATTGATCAAACTCCTAATATTGTGATACTTAATAAATCTTTGCCTATGGTTTCCTGAGGTCTGATCTGGACCATTTGATATTGGCCCTTCCTTTAGCCATCTTGTCAACTAACTGATGAGAAGTAAAACCACACAAATCCAATAGTCTGTCCACTCATGTTAGAGTTGAAATGTGTGGCCTCGTGCTGGTGGCTGCTTCCCCAGTAAACTTTTTGGCTTCTAATACCAAGATGGGAATGCACACTATTACTAAGTCAAAGTATGATTAAAGTTTGTAAAATTAGCATTGTTTCAATCTTTCAAGTAAGCCAAAAGTGCTCTTCACAGCATCTGCAATGGACCAAAAATTGACTCTTTCTGTAATCAATATGAAGTTACATGTATCGGTAGCATATCTAAGCCCAACTATAAATTCATTTTTAAAAGACCCGTTACTCATACTACTATTGAAACTGTCTGTGTATTCTTCCACACTGCCCTCATTTCTGCCTTCAAATTCACAGATGACTGCAAACTGGGAGCCATTATTAACTCCCCAAGTGATGCAGACATCCTACAGAAAGGCCTCACTGAGACTAATGACTGGTGTTTAAACTATGGCCTTAAGCTTAATGCCAAAAAATGCATCATCATCCCCTTTGGGAAAAACTCAGTTCCCACAAATTACCACATCGATGGGAGCCCACTGAACACTGAAGGCATTATAAGATATCTGGGGACAAAGGTTGACAGTAACCTCTCCTTCCACCACCACATTGCCACTGTAGTCAGAGAGTCCTTCTATGTGGCACATCTTATTACCAAGGGTTTGCATCCAGGAAGAAAAAGGTCAGCATTTCTCTCTTCTCTTCCCTCAGACCAATCATAGAGTATAATGCCCCATTTGGCATGTACATCACTAGACACCTGCAACACCTGGAGAGGCCACAAAAGTACCTCACAAAGAGGACCCTAGGCCTTAAACACATGTCCTACATGGACAGGCTATTCTCTATCACATATCATCTACTAAGAGGTGATCTCTGCTTGACTTACAATGCCATGTCTGACCCAGTGCTGTTAGAAATGCTACATCTAAAGAAATCCCAATTCCTCTGCACCACACGCTCCAGAGACCTCAACCTCATTACCACAGTCAACAGCACATGTTGGAGGGACAGATTCATAACACAGAGACTGCCGATGGTCTGGAATAGACTTCCATACATGTCAAGCAGAGTACCTCACTAGCTCTCTTCAAGAGAAATCTTGATGAGTGGATGGGAAGTAGAAAGTTCATCCTGGGGAGCACTCCAATGGCTCTACTTGATAGAGGCACAGGCAACTAACAACGGGTGGCACAATGCCAGGGCACTCCTATGGGCTAGGTTTGTAAAGGCCACAGGGCCATTAGCCTAGTACACACCTATGAACCTATGGAAATCCTGGTATTTTATGACTTTGTGTATCTCTGTACATAAGACACTGTAGTCACTGGGTGCAGTATTTTCAATGATCAATGCTACATTTGTAATCTTTTCATGGATTACTATATCTGGTTTTATAACTTCTATTTTTTGGAACTGTTGGTAATGGATGATCCCATGTGATATAATCTTCAGCATTCTCTATACTGGTTTGTGGTTCAATGCGTCTCAACTACTTCAATATTGTAATCTTTACAAAATCCGCAATGCAACAGTCTTGCCTCATTATTATTACTTTCAGTATACAGGCTGTCTGCCACTGGAGTATCACATCCAGCAACAAAATCTGCAACTGTTTTCAATTCTGTTTAGCAGAACCTGCATTTGCCTGTTTCTCCCACATGTTCAATAGACTTTGTATACCAATATATATCGTACGCAGTCCCTCTCCTGGCCTGCCAATATTAACCTTTCATCTTTTAGTTTAAATTCACCTCTCCTTAACCATTCCTGGGTCAAATCCTGATTGACATGAGGTTGCTCCAAGGGTTTTCTGTACTTGCAACTGTATTTATGCCTTTTCCACATTTCTTACCTTTTCTTCTGATTCTTCTCCTTGTCTTATTTTGTATGTTTTTTTAGCACATTCAGTTGCTGCCTGATTTTTATCTGCTTCTGATTTGATTTCCATTCCTGCTTCACACTGGTATGCTTCTGCTAAATTAAGCAGGGTAGTCATCTTACACTTATTCTCATGTTTTAAAACATTTGCTATGTTTGGATCTGGTGAAGTCAGCAGATATGTATGCAGTCCTACAGTTGCAGATCTATGCATGTAATCAATTTCAGTGAGGCCCATATCACCTTCAAAACGTGGAATATATAGGGCAGAATTCAATAAAGCCTTCTTGGTGCAGTAAGACAGTGTGCATATCTTAGTGCAATGCACACACAACAGCATACCGTTTTCTATTCATTACACAGCTCTATATGCTGTGTAGAGCCATGCAAACACAGTAAACATTGTGGCATGCTAATTACAGCATAAGCAGCTGAGCTGCATGCTAATCAACCGATCCAACATGGAGGAGCTATTCAACAAGCTATAAAGCAATCTTACAGACTCAGTGTAGGTTCTCCCTGTGAATTCCAAAGCCCTTTGGAATACCACCATGGAAACTGGTACAGACAGAAACAATGCTAGGGGCGGCTATTGGTCTTATTCATGTGTATGTGCAGCAGGCCCAAGTCTATGCTGCTGCTGCTGCTAATAGGCCTCAGCCAAGAAGGACAAGAGTGTTTAGACCCTGTTTGGTCTATATGATATGAAAATTGTTGAGCTCTAGTAGCTAGAGAAATACTACATGAAATTAGCAACCTCTGTCATCCTCAACTGAGATCATGGACAAGCCGAGGGGAACCAATACCTGTGGAGACTAAGTTATGTGCAGCACTTAGAATATTAGCTGCAGGAACCTTCCAGAGACCAACAGGGGATATGCTGGGGGTGTCACAGGCATTGGCATCAAAGATCCTACATCAATTTCTGAATGCTATACCTTTCTGGCAGGAGAATGCAGTTAGAACTCATCTGATTGAAGGTTGCTGGCATAGGGCTCAGTTTTTGTGCTTTTTTAATGATTAAATTGTTTAATTCAGTTTCCTCACTGTTGCTACATAAGCCCTGCATTTGTGTGGGTTTGTGCTTGTTTTAACACAGCTCCACAGAGTTAGTTGAACAGCCACCACCTGCTGTAGTCATCTGTTTATGTGTAGTGCACCTCCATGTACTACAGTGCAGTGGGGGTAACTATTGGTAGTTATAAATGCAAAAACTTCCGTAGAAAATTTTTCCCTTTGTAGCTGCCTGTGTTCTGGCTGAGAAGTCCTTAAATTGTACTTAGCTGCACAGAGAGCTCCTCAGCTGCACTTTTGTCCCTTAAACAGTCCCAAAACCACCAAATCTACAATAATGTCATACCATTTAGAGACCTCTGCTAGTACAGACCCTTTATAGAGCACCCCATTAGTATATAACGGCTTAGAGCACCCAGTTATACCACACCTCTCCATTTTCTCTTCCTACTGTGAAAACAGGATTTAACCTAGCATTATGGATGGCCAGTTTCCCTCTATTTCTCCTACCAGCCTAATTGACATGGGTATCATGAGCAACTGCATTGTATACACTGACAACCCTTTATTCCTAAATCACCCAAATACAATTTGTGAGAGATGCATCTACACTAAGAATCTGGAAATCACCCAAATACAATTTGTGAGAGATGCATATACACTAAGAATCTGGAAATCACCCAAATACAATTTGTGAGAGATGCATCTACACTAAGAATCTGGAAATCAAACAAATACAATTTGTGAGAGATGCATATACACTAAGAATCTGGAATCCTTGCTCTCTTGCGCACAGAACAGCAACACTGAACAGGTTGTCAGCTCACATGTTACAACTCCTATACAAACCATGCACTTAACACATAAACCATAATACGTAGAGGTACTCACCAGATACCTACCCAAAAACTGGAGACCTTCCAAACACAAACATGCTACACCTAATACAGCACCTACAGCACTCAATATACATAAAAACACAAGCACCTGTGTCTCACCAAATAAGCCCCTAAGGCAAAGCACATCTGAACCATTTTTTTTCATCATAGATAACTCCATTGTGAGACACACAGATGTCCCACTCACCAGGTTGGACAAGGAGAAGGTTACAGTTAGCTCCTTATTGGATGCCAGGATACATCAGATCACACATGCACTCAAGTCTCTCAACAAGTATCTTTATATCTCCTTCACAGTTCATGTTGATGTGAATGACTTGAGACATACCTCACTACTGGACTATATGAAGAGAGATATGATTGAGCTCTATGAATGTGTGACCCAGGCAGACACATCCTTAGCCTTGAGCAGCAAGCATTCTACCCTCACCTAGGATGATATCACAATATAAACAAAAATTGATTGACTTCAACAACTGGCTTAGTTTATTCTGTCATTCTAAGGGGATCCAGTTCCTGTCAGCCTGGGATGGCATGGTTGATAGACCACACTGCTTTGCCAGAGATGGTCTTCACCTGTCACCTCTAGGCTTTTGGTTACTGGCTAAGGCACTTGCCTCCCCCATATTGCTTATTTAGGCAAGGTCTCAAGAACAAAATTTCCAATACGAAAACACCATTCACAAATACTTTAAAGGTTATGCTGCTAAATGCTAGGAGTTTAAATCAGAAACTGCACTCTCTGAAAGCACTCTTCTCCCTGGAGGATGTTGATGTCTGTGCAGTCACAGAAACTTGGTTCACAGCCACAGATAGTACCCTGGCCTTCCAAGGCTACAATGCCTTCCACACTTTCAGACCACAAAATGAACGTGTGAGAACCAAAGGAGGAGGAGCATCTATCTTCATCAATGTTAAATACACCTCTAGACTGGTTAGACAGGAAAACTCCATGGAGTTACTCCAAGTTCAACTAACTGTGGGTAAGACCCCTTTTCAAGTCATTATTCACCATCAATGAACCAAGATACCCATGCTGTTTATTTGGACCTACTTCAGTCAATCAAATCACAACCAAATACTCTAGTCATGTGCAATTATTACTATCCCTTCATTGGCTAGGAAACTTATACAAGTACCAACATGCTTACACAAAGGTTCCTGGACTTTGTTAACACTAATGCCCTGGAACAAATAGTATGCAGCCCCAAAAAGGGCTGAAATATTCTCAACCTGGTCCTCACCAGCGTGGGTGACCATTGCACCACCACAAGTATAAGACCCTTACTGGTTAAATCTGATCACAAATCAGTCACATTTGAAGTAGCTATAACACCTGAACTGCTCTTAGGTGAAATCAGTCTAAAAACGTCACCAAAGCTAATTATACCATTCTAAGGGTTGGCATAAATAATTTCCAAGCTTCTGTCCCTACAGATGGCATTGACAACTGTACTAAGCTATTACACAAAAACACTATACAAACACTTATGAAATGTATTGATATGGCTGTACCTGACAAGATCAAAACAAGATCCTTAAGAAAAAACAAGCCTCCCTGGTGGGCATTTAGCATTAATAAATTATACAACAAGAGGAAGAAGTTGCTGTATAAGAATAAAAAAGAGAAGTCCCATCACTGGAAGAACACCCTCCTCTGCTTGAATAAATAAATAAGATAACTTATAAAATCCAAGGGCAACTTCAAAAGAAATTTAGCAACCCTAACCAAGGATAACCATAAGGCATTCTTTAGCTATATCTGTAATCTAAAAGGTAGGACCCAGATGTGTGCTTAACTAACTGTGGATGGCATCATACACACTGGTCCTGTAAAAATAGCTAACCTATTAGCTGACAGGTTTGGCAAAAATGTCACCACCCTGTCCCCTCCAAACATTCCACGAAGCATTCCCTCTACATCTTCCCCACCTTGTATCTCCAAAGAGCAAGTCATTAATGCTCTCTCCAAGGCCAAAAACACAGCCTCTATGAGTCTGGATGGCATCCCAGGTTATGTTTTAAATTATCTAAAATATGAGTTAGCAACTCCTTTAGGTACCCTCTTCAACCACAGCCTGGTTTTCTCCATGCTGAATAGAAAGCAGCAACTCTCATCCTCTTCATAAAGGGGGTACAGCAACAGACCCTGGGAACTACAGACCCATAAGCTTAACCAGCCTTTTCTGAAAGGCCATTGAATGAATCAATAAATAAGTATATTGGTGATCTCCAGATCCTTGATCCAACACAGTTTGGTTTTGTTAAAGGCAGGTCATGCCTGTTAAACCTGGTGGACTTCTTCAAAAATGTCACCAGAGACATAGACAAAGGCAAATCTGTGCATACAGCCTACCTTGACTTAGCTAAGGACTTTGACACAATCTCACATTCAGGCATCATTGATAAACTCTCCAAGTTGTATATCAACCCTTATGCCATCCCTTATTTCTTCAGGTGGGTTGCTAACTGGCTTGCTGACAGATCACGCAGTCTAAGTTGGGGACTTTACCTCAACCAGCAGACCTGTCACCAGTGGGGTTCCACAGGGGGTCAGTGCTAGACTCCCTATTGTTTGGAATGTACTTCTCAGAAGTTCAGGCCAAAACAGAGGTGCTGTGGCTGACTAAGTTTGCTGACAACTGAAAATTAGGTGTAATCATTGAATCCCTAAATTATATCAATATACTTCAAGAGGGACTTACACAAACCAATAATTGGTGCCAACGCGATGGACTCAAACGCAATGCAAAAAAATGCATTATCATCCCCTTCAATAAAAACAATATCCCTGAAGACTATCATATAAATAATAATAACATAAGTAACAACTCAGTAGTGAGAGACTTGGGAATTCAAGTTGACTGTAGCCTAAACTTTGACTACCATCTGTCTACTGTGGTGAGGAAGACATTCTATGTCACACACCTCATTAGCAAAGGCATTACTTCAAGAGCGTAAAAGATCATAACATCCCTGTACTCAACCCTCATCAGGCCAGTAATTGAGTACAGTGCTCCCTTTGGTATGTACCTTACCAGGCACTTGAAGCAAGTTGAGAGACCTCAGAGATTTCTAATCAAGAAAATTCAGGGTCTCCAGGACATGTCATACATTGCAGACTGAAACACTGTCACTGTACTCAGTAGCATACAGACTACTTAGAGGAGACTTGCTCCTGGCCTACAGAGCAATCTTGGATCCAAACCTAATGGAAATGCTGCACATCTGCAAGTCAGATGGGACAAGGGTCATCCATTCCAGGGATCAGCACCTGGTCTGCAACATAAATAAGACCTGAATCCAAAAAAGGCCTCGGTTGTAAAGAGATGAAGTTAAATGAAAGTTTAAAACAAGCCATTTAATAGTGCTTAAAAAGAACTTTATTAAACAAAAAAATAAATCGAAAAAATCAAGTGCTTTCATCTCCAAGTATTGGAGACTTTATCAAGATAGAGCATGCTCAACCAGATAGTACATTTATAATCAAGGAGTTAACTGGGGAACTAAGCAGCATCAAAGCTCACAAATTATTCATAGATAATAACTATTCCTGCATTTTAAAATCATATAAATACCTACAATTCATTCAAAACTTTAATGTTATCTACTATAATTCATATAAAATACATATATAATATAATATATAAAATATAAGTATAAAAATATGCATAAATAAAATCTATATACAAGTTTTACATTTCCTATATATTGTGTACCTTTATAAATAAATAAATCACAGTATGTCATAATACAAATAAATAAAACAGATATACTATAAAATTCATATGTGTATATATATATATATATATATATATATATATATATATATATATATATATATATATATAAATGAATGCATATGTATCAAATATTATAAATACTATGACCTTTTAAAACCATCATCTATCCAAAGCTTTTAGTCTTAAAAAACAAGTAATGGAAACAGATTCATTTAAGCCTGGCCATTGAGTTGCGTTTGTTCTCAATTGCCATAAGGCTTCACTTTTTTCAAGGTATAAAGTCCATGGTCCACCTCTTGGATCTAACTCAATAACCTCAATAACAGTAAATTCAAAATTATGTCCAGGCCACTCCATACAATGTTTTGCAAGGCCACTGGTTTCTTTCTGTAATCTGATGTCCCTCAAATATTCACAAATATGGCTTTTAAGCTTTCTTTCTGTCTTTCCAATGTAAAAACAAGAACATTTGCAACAGAAAGAACAATAGACAACATTTTCAGTGTAACAGCTGCACTTTTTTGGTAAAGAAACCTTTATACCATTAATATTGAATTTTGACCCTTCCTTGATATATTGGCAACAATTACGTGACCCACACTTCTTCATATGGCCACCATTCCAAATCCGGTTACTCCCTTAAAAATATTTTTTAAGGTTTGCCCCTTTCTGTAGACCACAATAGGCTTCTCACTTATACATTGTCTAATATCATTGCTTGAAGTCAGAATTGTCCAATTTTTATCCAAAATCTTAAAAGTTTCTTTACTGTCTAGGTTATAAGAGGTAATAAAAGCTGAATGAAACTTTCCATTAGTTGGCACGATTTCAACAGGTGTCATAACATTCATATTATCCCTGCAATACATGTTAACAGTACTGACATTTAAATCAATATGCCTAGTCAATTAATTACAAGAATACACAATCTCAGAACTTAGTATAGCATGAAAGAAACCTCTTGCTCTCTTATTAATTACTTCTAACATTAAATTATTAATTAGATCCAATGGGTACTCTCTTTTCAGAAACATATCTTTTAAAAAAATCTGTGACACGAATTTCCTTGAACTCGTGTCTTTTGATAATTTTACATCCAGATAGGAGATTTCATTGGAATCAATATTATGGTTAAACCTCAAAAACGTTGTTGAATTGTTTATATAAGTTATAAATTCATTGATAATTTCACTTGGTCCATCCCACAATATAAAAATATCATCCAAAAATCTCACATACATTTTACAGTGTTCATAATATACTGAGTTGACCACAAACTTTTTCTCCCATTGTAACATCACCAGGTTAGAATACAAACCACCACAGGGAGAACCCATAGCAACACCAACTGCTTTGATGAAGAATTCATCATTAAAGAATATACAATTGTTCTTCAACACTAGTTCGAATAGTTGTTCATATACATTAATTTTCATTTGTGGTACTCCCTTTTCAAATAAAAAATCACATACTCACTCAATACCAATATCATGCTGTATTGAGGTATACAAATCCTTTACATCTATTGTAATAAATACGCCTGTCTCATTATAATCCAACTTATTAACCCTTTGTAAAAAATCCCATAAATCCTTACAAATGATAGTTTCTTCACTTACAAAACATTTCACATTAATATCCAAGTATTTTGCTGTGGGGTAAGTGATAGAACCACGCCCATTCACTATAAGGCACATAGGTTGATCAGCTATATTCTTGTGTAATTTTGGTAACCCAAATATACAGGGAGTTTTTGGATGGTGCACTGATAAATAATTATATTCATCTACAGATATTGAGCCTTCAATAAAGACGTCCATTAGTTCATTTTTTACCTTGTTGTAAGTGCCATTTAACTCATTAATACACATTTCTCTATAAGCATCACTCAATAAAATGTTGTTCATCCTTGTATTATAATCACTTATGTCCATGATGACAATTCCACCACCTTTATCTGGTTTTATAATCCGCACATCCCTGTTAGCCCAAAGTTTGTTTAAACCATCCATTTCACTTTTACTTAAATTAGATGAGTGTACGTTTTTTTGCAAATTTCTAACGTCTGTTTCACACATTTTATCAAACATCGGTAATGTGGGGTGGAAAGGTGGGTTAAAAGTACTTGAAATATGTAAAGGATTGTCTACATATTCTACAGATTTAAATAAAATATTTAGATTTAATTTCCTAACAAAATGTCTGATATCAACTAATGTTTATGCAATATTAAAATTCTTGGC
Source organism: Protopterus annectens (assembly GCF_019279795.1). Classification (NCBI taxonomy): domain Eukaryota; kingdom Metazoa; phylum Chordata; order Ceratodontiformes; family Protopteridae; genus Protopterus; species Protopterus annectens. Next base: position 129,770,427 of record NC_056735.1, read on the forward strand.
TGGAGCAAATGCTAAGCCTCTAGAAAATAAATCACAGTCATTCACATCAAAATCACACGAAGAAAAATTATATACATTAAAATCTTTTCTAGAGTTGTTTAAAATAGCACAGTTTTTCAACATATGCTCATGAGAGTTTAATTTCATTCTCGATATCCCCCTCCCCCTTATAAAGGTACACAATATATAGGAAATGTAAAACTTGTATATAGATTTTATTTATGCATATTTTTATACATTATATTTTGTATATTATATTATATATGTATTGTATATGAATTATAGTAGATAACATTAAGGTTGTGAATGAATTTTAGGTGTTTATATGATTTTAAAATGCAGGAATAGTTATTATTTATGAATTATTCATGAGCTTTAATGCTGATTAGTTCACCAATTAGCTCCTTGATTATAAATGTACTATCTGGTTGGTCATGCTCTATCTTGATAAAGTCTCCAATACTTGGAGACGAAAGCACTTGATTTTTTCGATTTTTTTTTTTTGTTTAATAAAGTTCTTTTTAAGCACTATGAAGTTGCTTGTTTTAAACATTCATTTAACTTCATCTCTTTACATCCAAGGCCTTTTTTGGATTGTGGTCTGTTTTTGGATTTTACAAAATAAATAGGACCTGCTAGGTTGCCACTCCTTTGGAATAGGCTAGCAGTTCACATCAAACAAAGCCGCTCTATGACTCTGTTTAAGTATAGCCTGGATGACTGGATAGGAAACCATAAATTCTTGCCAGGGATTTCAACTATAACCCTCTTAGATATGAGCAGTCATTGCTGAGTAAGATCTCGATTTAAGGCAAGATCCTTTATATTGGGTTTCTCTAGTATTATATTGGGCACATATGGCTAGGCTTATAAAGACCTTCAGGTAAATAGCCTGGTAGCCACCTATGAACATAAGAAAATGCCAGTGTCTACATACATTTTCCTATACATCCAAGGACAGAACCACAACTATGCAGGAATTCTACCACAAAGCACACTACACTGAAGTTTTGGGTGCCATAGACTGCACACTCAATGAAATCAAAGCACCACCCTGGTAACAGGGAAGGGTCTACATAAGCAGAAAGAGCTTCCACTCCATTAACTGTCAGGTCATGTGTAATGCTAAGGGAATCATTCTGAATAAGTGTGCTGGCAGCCCAGGCAGTTACCACCATTCCCATATCTGACCCAACTCTCAACTCTATCAGAGGCTTTCTAGGGGGGTTATTCCACAGGGTCATTTACTGGGAGATTTGGGTTATGCACTCAAGCCGTGGTTAATGATGCCCATCAGAAATGCGCACACACACACACACACACACACACACACACACACACACACACACACACACACACACCAAATGAGGAATGCCTTAATGAACGTCATGCTCAAACAAGAAGTATCATAGAGTATGTGTTTGGGCTGATAACGTCATGGTTGCGGTGCCTAGATACATCAGGGGAGTCCTTAAGTACAAGCCCCATACGTGTGCTTAAATGTTCACCATTTGTGCCATGCTTTTCAATATTACTCTGAGAAAACAGCTTCAGCAGGAACACCAAGCGGAAGGGGCACACATCCCACCATTACTGGCAAGGTCTCCACAGTCTCACACAAGTGAGGAATCAGAAGGGGAGCCACCAGCCACTGTTGGTGTAGCCAGATGTAGGTGTGGACAATATACACTTGCCCTGGCCAATAGGCAATGGGTAGCACACATGCTCACCATCTAAAGAGGTAAAACCTTCATCCAAAGCACATGCATACAGTAACATTGTTGCCAGGCAATTCTCACAGCCTTTACTTACCATATAATTACTGTGTACTGCTAGCATGAAAATGACTCAGCCCCAAAGTAAAGCCCTTGTAACTGCTGAACTATCAAGGTAAGTGCTGAACATGGAATCAGAAAATAAATGCCTAAGGACACAAACAAATGGCAGATCCTTGCGTACTGTTAAGTGCTAATGTAACTAAGTAGAAGGCATGTGATTTAAGTTTGTTGTGCTTGTAACATAACAATCACACAATGTTTGGTCCAAAACAAGGAATATCAATGGAGTACTGTATTGTTTACTATGGAAATACCAGGATGACTACACAATTGCAGGGGCAAAACTCTTAAATCCAACATTTTCTGTGGCAACACACAAATAGCACTTGATTCCACCCCCACCCCCCCAAAACAACAGGAAAATGAAAGTTTGTACAATCCAAGGAATACTGCATAATTCACTTGTTATAAATGTTTGTAACACAATTCTCACAAAATGTGTACACATTTACAACACAAAAGTCCATTGCGTATTGTTGCTAGTCACCTGTCACTGTGCCCAGTATTCCCCTGTTGGTGTCTATGGGCCATCTTAGAAGAATAACAACCCTGTGTCATTGACAATATGGTACTTTGCATTTCAATTAAATAAGACAGAAGACTGTAAGATAACCAATTTTAACAATAGCACTTGTGATGACAGTTAATAAGGCTGGCTACCTGTGAAACTCAATGCCTGACAAAAATGCCTATGCCAAGAGTGAACTATAAGAAGTGCATACAGATAAAAGTTTCATTTTCTAATATACACATATATATATATATATATATATATATATATATATATATATATATATCTAATTTCACTTTCAAACCCTGAAATACTGAAATTGCTAAATTTCAGTATCTCAAGACGAAAATATCGAAAATGAAAAGCACGAACCACGGAAATTATCCTAGGGCAAGTAAACAATTGCCCATTGTGGGCTCTTTTCCCCACTGAAGTGTGATCCTGGAGGGGGTCTATGATGGTACAGTATATTGTTTATAGTTTTAAGCAAGTGTTCAATTGCCCTGGCATAATTTTCATGGTTCATGCTTCTATCTTGCAATATTTTATTTTTATCTTGAGATACTGAAATTTGACAATTTCAGTATTTCAAGGTTTGAAAGTGAATATCTATATATATATATATATATATATATATATATATATATATATATATATATATATATATATATATATATATATATATATATATATATATATATATATATATATATACACACACACACACTCACACACACACACACACACACACACATATATATATATATATATATACACATGCACACACACATATATATATATATATATATATATATATATATATATATATATAAGTTTTCTATGCAACATGTTAACAAATCTAGCATGCACTTGAAAAATGCAATAATATATCTTAGCAACATCAGAAGCCTTCTGTGCAGATAAATTAAAAGGAATAGCAATTGTCTGTATTCTCCAAATACACAAGTCCTCTCACCTTCAAATTCCCTAGCTACAAGGTTGCCTTCCTATTGTGTAGATTCAGGCCTCTGAGCACTGTGAAGGTGCAAGTGAGGTGTGAACTCATTTGAATTGCTGAATCCCAAACTTTTGACTTTGTGTAGCAGATGTAAACATAGTGTAAGCACTACCTCATTAATGCTAATGGATTGCAACTGTGAATGATTACTGGTAGGAAGAAGGAAGACACAACAACAGTTCAGATTCCCTTACCTGCAGTGGGTGTGTCACCCAAGATACACTTAAAGTGAAGATCTAATTGTAGCAAGCTTTGAAATGTTAATGAACAGCAAACATTTCTCAGTTTTTGTTCACTAATAGACAAACTCTCCTTCATTTAATGAAAACTGTATTTTGCTGTCATGTAATATTCTCATACATTTTAAGGGCAATGATACAAAATGCCCTATAAACTGCATGTCTGAAAGTACAGCACAGTTAAGAGAAGAATGAACACAAAAGAAAGAGAAGACAGAGCTGCACTGGTGCATACAAAACTCATAAATGTTTGTGTGATCATTCATTGCACTAAATATGTAAGCAGCACATGTACAAACCACTGAGAGTGTATAAGTGTTATATATCTTTATAATAGTGTGATGGACATGGGATTTGCTTGCATGCACAAAGATTTGCATTCTCACTGCAAAGCTGTTTTTGTGGCAAAGAGAAATAAGACACACTGTGTTTTGCAGGTTCATTAGTCTGTAACACACCTCCTGGATTGCAATGGTGCCGCATGGCAGTAAAACAATAAAGAAAGTGTCCCCGGAGACTTATTTCACAATTGAAGCATGATGTTTCACTTAAAATGAATGGATTATTTTTTATTTCTTTTTATGTAAAGTTTAAGTATAGCTGAGCAGGTTTGCGCGGCACGGCCCTTTGCTCAGCAGTGCTTAAATGTAATGAACAGCTATATAGAAATGTATAGGTGAACTCTCCACAGCTGAAGTAGCTGAGTGGTTAGAATCATGGCTAAGTGTGCAGTAGGTGCATGTTTTGACTACCAAGACAAGCCATTCAGCTTTTACATGGGAAAGATTTTTTATTTTATTTTTTATTTTATTTAATGATTTAGTAATTAGGATTTGTTATCCAGGGTAGTGTAGCTGGTCCAAAATCCCAGTGTCAGTGGCGATATGAGGTGAAAACCCCCATTTAAACATAAGTGTCCCATACAGTACAGTCACACCACAAGGTAATGTAATGAAAGCACATGGGAGAGGTCATGTAAAGTATAATATATACACTTAATAATAATGTATCAATAATGAGTAACTGATATTCAATTCTGACTTTTTTTTTAAATGAAAACTTTTGTTTGCCCTTAGCTCAGATTTGCTAAGCACTGCTAAATCAAGCTAAGCAATGCTTAAACAAGACCTGTCTGAGCAATATCTAGCAATGCTTAGCTCTGCTTAGCCGGTTTGAGCATTGCTAGGCAGTCCCATTCTAAGCAGTACTCAGATTAGCTAAGTGGATTTGTGCACCACTAAGCATTGCCAAGCATTTGCCACTTTAAGCACTGCTCAACTCAGCTTAGTGGGTTATTTTTGAAAATGGTCCAATGGCACCAAAGGATGGAAAATGGCCTTATTTAAGTTGCATAGGTTGGAATACAGCCAGAACCTGTTAGAGTTGTTCCCTGTAGAAACTATGGCAGGTGCAGGTGAAGGACCATGCTTTTGGGTACAGTGCTGGGGCATGCTTGAGTCCAGGGTCATGGCTGGACTCCTCATGAAGAATCATGATGACAGACTGCTGCAGGGCCAGTACCAGGGCACAGAATAGAAGTCTGAGCCCTAGTACCATCTGTCATGTGAGCTCACCAGTGCCACTGGCACCCCCGAACTGCTGAGCAGGTCCCTTATCATTATGATGACCAGAAATGGAGGAAGGGGGTGCTCTTGGCCCAATGGATCCAAGATGCTGGGGCCTGGAATGCCCCAGACGTTTATTAGTATTGCAGCTGTTCCTTTATCAAATTGTAGTAGGAATATCTGATAGACAGGTATGCATAACGGTGTGTCTTCCCCCACAGCTGCAGCGGTGAGGGCTTATAATATGTCAAGGCCCACGCTGGACATCTGGTGAGGCTGTGCCAACACTGTGGTGAGTACAGATCTAACTTGTAAGATATAGTACAATAAATAAGAAAGTGTAATTGATCACTGCCATTAGGTATAGTGTGTTCTGAGTGTACCGAATATCTGTGTTGTTAGACCAACATTCATATACCTGAGTAATGCCAGGTACTGTGCAATACAGATAAAGACAGCAAACAAGCTGCTATTGATGAAGGAAAGCCAATATTGAACTAATACTTTGTAGGAATGAACCAGGGAATAAAGTAGACTGTGAGTGGTACTGTAAAGGTAATAAATGACATTCATTCATCATTTACAGAATATGCAGTACTACTGAATTTAGAATCTTGACTGTAATAAACCACTGTGTCATGTTACTCATAATAAAAATTATTACCACAATCTGTTGTGTTTAATCTGGTCTGTTGTTGAAGAAATACAAGTGTACAGGTGTTTCACAGCAAATATGGCTATGACAGCATGAATTCACTGAGATTTATCTGATAACCAGCTGTTATGTAAAACTGTAGATTGTGGAGCTGTAATGCAAGATACAATGAAATTTGAAATATGTTCTGCACTAAGATCTGAACCTTGAATAGTAATGTATTATAGTGTGTTTCCAGCAGCATTGCTTTGTGTTAACCTTTGCATTTCAGTTATATGTAGTCCTGAATGTGGGTATGCTGGTGCAGGCAAGTATGAGACAGAAATAGGTAGAGACTGCAAATATATGATGTGCAAATGTATATGGGTCGGGTATTCAACCCAGCACCCTGATATGGTCTGTACACATCACACATATTCACATCTAGTAGGGGTTAAATGTGTACACCTGCTTTCAATGTATTAATACACACTACACTATCTGCTGTGTATGAATCTCAGGCTTGTATGTTCAACTGCCATTACAGTCTTCTGTGACACTCCACTTAGATTACAAGGTCAGATTGTGTAACTGAGTATTACACACAAATTAGTCAAACAGCAGATAGCAGTTCCCCAGTAGCTCAGTGTGATAAGAAATATATATGTTGTTCATTTTTGCACACACAGACCATGGTTTGAATCCAGGGACTGGTATTAAGATGTGTTTATAGTTATGCACAAGTACTCCTGAATATTTGTAGGAACAGTCAGGTAGTGTTAACAGATATTTTCTCCACTGGGCTTACAGGTGAAGTAGCTGTATGAAGGGTATACTAATATACTGCATACAAATGGTCCAGTGTTCACCACCATGCCTGCAAATGACAGCAGGATAGGTATATACACCATGCACTCTTACCGATACATGTCTCTCAAGTGTCACACTGTTACAGCTAGTGATCATTATTGCCGATAACCTTGGACACAGATATGAATCCAGTTGAAGTATGCCAGTAGCACACTCACACAACATCGGTGCAGGGTACACCTTGTAAGTCATATATGTAACCATGACATGTATGAGTCCCCTCTAGTCATGTACCCAGAGTTGTCACAGTTTGCCCCATACCATTCCACACTGACAGCTTAACAGATATGTATGTGCTACAGAAGCTATAGGCCATAGGTAGATGAAAAGTGAGGGCAGACCTGTAGAGTATTGAGCAGTACTGTTGTTGAAAATATAGCCTATGCACTTGTTAATAGACTGTTTTTCTCTCACCTCACTCCTTATCTGCTTACTACGGGTATGTTGTTCTCAAAACCTAATGTTGGGACTTGGGTTCTATTATCGTTGATATATTTCAATGGTTGCATAGTAACATACCTTGTTCAAATTCCACTGTTGTTGCCCTGTTGCCATAAATGCTACTGGCATGCTGTTACAATATTTAGCGTTATTCCATTTATGCATGTGTTCTGTTTGCTATGCAATTTTTTCAATTCTGTTGTTCTGAGTTAATTGGAACACCCACGCATGCTGTTATAACTAATGTTGAAATGTTTTGTTCATGACTAACCAATACATTTTGTCAAACCTCAACACCATAGCATGTTTGGGAAAGCAGATCCCATCCCCCAGCATGTCTGGGACCCAACCTTGGGCTGCCTCCTCTGCTGCTTCTGCACCACCATCGGGTGGAACCACCTCAGGGGACGGGGCTCATCTCCCCTTGGATGCGGGCATTGAGAGGACCCTGTCACCCAACACCAGTTCCGAGGTATGGTGGGCAGGGTCATCCAGTGTGATTGCCCATTGGTGGGGACCTCAGTCCCACTGTTACCATCTGGGGGCACATGGTCCTCTGATTCCTAGTCATCCTCCCCATTCAAGGTGTTTACCCCCCTCATCTGTCATACACCACCACTGTTTGCTGTCTTATCTTGTCTGTCTTGTCTGCTTGCAAAAGCAACCTCTCCTACCCAACTTACCTCCCCAATCGTACCTGGAATCTTTCCCCAACATCCCACGCTCACCTTAGTAAAAAAAAAAAAAAAAAAAAAAAAAGGGGGGGGGGGGACATCTGTTACCATAAAACAAAAATCTCTTCCCATACATAGCTGTCCGTTTCGCCCCCATGTACATTGATGTTAATCTATTTACCCTTGAATTACTCAGCAAATGTATGTTAACAGATATTTTCTCCACTGGGCTTACAGGTAAAGTAGCTGTATGAAGGGTATACTAATATACTGCGTATAAATGGTCCAGTGTTCATCCCCATGCCTGCAAATGACAGCAGGATAGGTATATACACCATGCACTCTTACCGATACATGTCTCTCAAGTGTCACACTGTTACAGCTAGTGATCATTATTGCCGATAACCTTGGACACAGATATGAATCCAGTTGAAGTATGCCAGTAGCACAATCACACAACATCGGTGCAGGGTACACCTTGTAAGTCATATATGTAATCATGACATGTATGAGTCCCCTCTAGTCATGTACTCAGAGTTGTCACAGTTTGCCCCATACCATTCCACATTGACAGCTTAACAGATATGTATGTGCTACAGAAGCTATAGGCCACAGGTAGATGAAAAGTGAAGGCAGACCTGTGGAGTATTGAGCAGTACTGTTGTTGAAAATATAGCCTATGCACTTGTTAATAGACTGTTTTTCTCTCACCTCACTCCTTATCTGCTTACTACGGGTATGTTGTTCTCAAAACCTAATGTTGGGACTTGGGTTCTATTATCGTTGATATATTTCAATGGTTGCATACTAACATACCTTGTTCAAATTCCACTGTTGTTGCCCTGTTGCCATAACTGCTACTGGCATGCTGTTACAATATTTAGTGTTATTCCATTTATGCATGTGTTCTGTTTGCTATGCAATTTTTTCAATTCTGTTGTTCTGAGTTAATTGGAACAACCACGCATGCTGTTATAACTAATGTTGAAATGTTTTGTTCATGACTAACCAATACATTTTGTCAAACCTCAACACCATAGCATGTTTGGGAAGGCAGATCCCATCCCCCAGCATGTCTGGGACCCAACCTCGGGCTGCCTCCTCTGCTGCTTCTGCACCACCATCGGGTGGAACCACCTCAGGGGACGGGGCTCATCTCCCCTTGGATGCGGGCATTGAGAGGACCCTGTCACCCAACACCAGTTCCGAGGTATGGTGGGCAGGGTCATCCAGTGTGATGCCCATTGGTGGGGACCTCAGTCCCACTGTTACCATCTGGGGGCACATGGTCCTCTGATTCCTAGTCATCCTCCCCATTCAAGGTGTTTACCCCCCTCATCTGTCATACACCACCACTGTTTGCTGTCTTATCTTGTCTGTCTTGTCTGCTTGCAAAAGCAACCTCTCCTACCCAACTTACCTCCCCAGTCATACCTGGAATCTTTCCCCAACATCCCACTCTCACCTTAGTAAAAAAAAAAAAAAAAAAAGGGGGTGGGGGGGGGGTGGGCATCTGTTACTACAAAACAAAAATCTCTTCCCATACATAGCTGTCCGTTTCGCCCCCATGTACATTGATGTTAATCTATTTACCCTTGAATAACTCAGCAAATGTATGTTAACAGATATTTTCTCCACTGGGCTTACAGGTAAAGTAGCTGTATGAAGGGTATACTAATATACTGCGTACAAATGGTTCAGTGTTCAACCCCATGCCTGTGGGATGTAAGGTTCTAAATTCCAAATTATCCACATCATTCACAGCTGTTGCTGCACAAGAAATGGAAAGCTATGGTCCTTTCCTACACCTGTCCTGCACATCCCTAGCTGCTTTTCATAATGTTTTTCCCCTGCTTGCCCACATTTCACCACTTTCCTATCACCCCTTTTTTCTTTTCTTTTCTTGGATTTAGCATGGGTTTAAGCGGGAATAAGCACCGCTAAGCAAACCTAAGCATCTGTTGGCAATGCTTAGCATCGTGCAAAACCACAAAAGCCTGCTTTAATCACTCTCTCTCATTCAGCCACTCTTCTGCCAAGCAACAAAATAACCAGCCCTGACAGGTCTCAAACACTGGAACCTGTGCACTACAGTCAGAGCAACATACCATTACACAAGATCAGCTGTGGGTACTAGTAATGGTTTTGTAAAGATATAATGCATTACAATCATTTTACATTAGGGAAAAAAAAATAACTTCATGGCCAAATTTCAAACCCAGGACCCTGTGCACTAGGGTCAGAACAATGTACCAGTATACCAAACCAGCTGTGGGAGTAAGTAATGCTTTTTCAAAAATATCATGTATTAGAGTCATTTAACATTAGGGAAAAAAAAAACATTGCAGCCAATTCTCAAAACCAGGGTCTTATGCATTAGAGTCAGAGGAATGCACCAGTAAGCCAAACAAGCTCAGATTAATTAGCAATACTTCTGTAAAGATATCATGCATTACAGTCATGTAACAGGAAAAACAGACAAACATGCAGTTTATTGAACCCAGAACATCCAAACTAGAGTGACAGCAACACACCACTACACCAAACAGCTCCGGGAAACTGCTGTTGCTTTTGTAAAGATATCAGGAACTACAGGGATGTGACTTTAGGGAAAAAAGGACATCACTGCTTACATTTGAAACCAGAACCCTCTGAACTACAGTCAGAGGAACATACCAGTAAGTCAACTGACCTCTGGAGTATAACAGCATTTCTTCCAAACATATCCTAATTGCCAGTGCACAGTACTCCTATATATTGTGGACCAAATCACACTGTACTTGGGTCTCTGATGCAGACACAGAATCAGTACACAGACAAATAAATGCTGCTGGATGTACAGGAGGCCTATAAAATCAGGTAGAGCTGACAACTGCACAGACTGTTGCTGAATATCCACAGTTGTGCCCACTATTTATAGCAGGCTTGTCATAAATCCTACCCTATGTGCCCACATACTGGCAAGGCAGTGCAGATTGGGGTTACAAAACCATGACAGAGCTCTGTGTCAATGTCATACCCATCAGAACACACATGTCTATGCAAATCCTGTGTTACACACTGTATGCAAGCACATATGTCTTACAAATACACATACCAGATTAATGCCTTGGTAGCTCTATCTGTAACATTTTTAGCATCTGTCACATCTAGACATCCAAAGTCCTGGCACACAGCCCAGTCTGTGGCACGATAACTACATGCATGTCAATACAACTTAGGAATAATTGAGCCCTGCAATGTCCTGCAAAACTGGTTTCTCCTACTGCAGTCACTGCCACCCACAGTAGCACTTTAAAGGCCTGCAGGGTGGGACACATCTCACAATTTTGAATATGTGTAGTAAATGTTGTCTATCACTCTCTGGATGGCCCTATTATGTAACATAATCATCACAAGCACATGCCTTACCTGGGCTGTTGTGGGCACCCTCAACCAGGCCATGCTGTGACACAACAGCTGACTCCACACCCTCACTGACAGTAACAGCTTGCTCTCCCACAATGTCTTCACAATCCCTAGTCTGACTCCTGGCCAGAATGCAGCAGCTGTGGCCTGCTACATATGCAGCAGTATGTCCAGCTACATGCTACAGACCTGACCTTGCTCTCAAACACCTAGATCAGGGCATCCACACAACAGCCAAACATAAAGGTATGGGAGGGTGTTGAGGTTTTAAGGGACATGTGTCACAGTCTCCCCCTACAAACATACCAAGATTGTAGACCAGCATTGACTGTAGCAACATGCACAGTCAGATAGATAAGGATGTATGACACCCACATGTGTCTGTCTCCTTAGTCACCCTAACACAAATTTACACAGTACACTGCTACAGAATATGAAAGTCTGTTAACAATGGCCAGATATAGCATGCAAAACTGTGGATATAACACATCCATCCAAACAGTGGACACTGTTTCCACCTATCCTCTGTGAAGCTATATCTCTCACACCTCAATAATGTCTTCCACACAGGCCAGGAAAAGGGCCAAGGCCCACATGAAGGACTTAATTATAGCACTGTGTTGCCATATCATTGGCTAATGGGAAGGAAATCCAGATGTTCTTAATGCAATTAGCAAATGGGAGCAACAGATTGGTGCATAGGCCATCACCTGTTCATGAGCATTACCTACAAAAGGCAAGCTGCTGCCTATGGTAAATAGGTCTGACACCTTCTTCATGAAGACAGATTGCAATTTTTTTACTATACTACCAGTGGATTTCTTCTGACAAAGGACTACAGCACTATACCAGGTATGTCATACAATTAAGCATGTAATGGAATGCAGATGGGGGGATGCAGTTAAGGGAAATAGGAATCTAAACAGTAGTGACACTGGCAGCACAGCTAACTGGTATTTTCTAAATAGTCATATGTCATTGGTGAAAATTAGTGTGACTCATATGCTTGTCTTACAAATCTAAGAGAATATATGTTATGTGGATATTAAACTACTGGTGCAGAAGTGTGTGTTGAACTCTATGTTATGTACTGAGCTCATACCTCTCAACTGTCCAGATTTTTGTAGAATGTGCACGTTTGCCTCCTATCTTTAGTCAGTTTCTCAGACATTTGTGTTTTTCCTGGAAAATCAATGGCAACCCCATTAAAGACTGAAGTTATAAAATAATAGCACACGTGTATGTCAGATGTCATATCCCTTAGGAAAGTCATGCAAATGCAAAGCCTGTTATTCTATCAGATTTCTAAGTTTGTAAGAGCAATATTTAAAAAGTGTCACTATTTCTGGGCCTTTGTCCCACCTTTATTTGTGCCTTTGTCCACATGTCTTGCTCTAAAAGGTTGAGAGGTATGACTGAGCTTCAAGAATGTAACCACAGTGTACCGGAATTGAGAATAACAGAAACGTATATAAAGTATTACCTGTGCAAATGTATGTATTAATAATACAAGGTGGAAGTCTTGAACATACAGAGATAACTTGCAAAATGTCAAGAAAATAAGCTGTAGTTGTTTTATAAATGTGTTCTCAGTTTCATTGCAACAAGCAGACATAAATGTCTACAGCTGCAGGTTCTTGTATTGCCTTGAAACATAAATAATTACTATTTTAAAAATGTGAGAGTGTTCAACTGTGTTATGAATTCCACTTCTACTCAGACTTATGAGAGATGTGTACTTTTGATGCAGAGATGTGTAAATTTATGTTACTTGCTGTTAGCCTAGGAACTGAAGGCAGGTGACAAAGAGTGATGTAATCTGAACTGACTCAGCAGTAATGTTGATTATTAACTTCAGACCTTTGCAGTTCATATGTGTCTTTGTATCTGACAACATCCACCCATCTGCATTTGCCTTAGTAAGGAAATAGGAAAAAGTGATTTAGTGTACATATATGGGAATATGGTAAAGATTACTTTCAATGGTTTCTGTATTTATTTGAGACTGCCATGCAGTGTTGTCTAAAATATTTCCTGTGATCATGAACTCTGTAGTTACTTTATTGATCGAGTATTGTCTTGCTACTTTATTAGTTATTATTAAATATAGTTAAACCTTGTAATTGTGTCTGGTCTGTTTAGAGATAAGTAAGCTGTTAGAATAGTTGCATATCTATTTGGTGACACTGTATAGCCCAGTGCAATAACCTTGCTCTTGGTCACACTAACCATTTGGATAATAGGCTCATCACACAGTAGGATTTGTCACTATTGGTAAGGGCCTTACAGTAGCTGATAAAGAGCTGGAATCTGGCAGGCATAATTACCTTTTTGGCTGGGCAGAAGGGGCCATAGCTAGTAAACCTGTGTCAGCCTTTACCAGGAGTGTGTGTGTGCTTGATTTATAAATCAAATCCAAAGTGTGTGTGTGTCAGCTACTTGAGCAGGGACATGAAGCCTTGGTCAGACAGAGAGGGTGATGGAGGTTTTGGCTTGACTGCTCTGCTGAGATGTTAACCATATAGCTGTGCCAATGGGCAGTCTTCCTGGGGATCTGGAGAGACAGGGAGAAACCAAGCCCAGATTGACTGTGATCTCTGTGTGCTCTGAAGGGTAAATGTACCTTACTATGTGTCTACTTGTCATCCTCCGATTGTATAAGTCCCTCAGTGGTGCTAGTGGTGAGGATTGAGGCTACTTGATTACTAGGTCAGTGTAGGGGAATCACAATGACAGCACATATTGGTGGATACAGCTGACAAATCACATCATGTACTGTCATTGAGCCCCTCCCAGTCTGCCAATGTCATGCAGGATTATTTCACAGATTGTCCAGGTCTCCCTGACCATTCCTGATGTACTCTGGCTAGGTCACTGTGTACTCCACACCTGTATCTGATTGCCTGACACCTATGGCTAGCATACCTGGTGGACCTCTGCAGCAGGACAGCAGGTTAAAGGTAGTAGTAGTGGGTGGATGCTGGCACTGGCTCAGCAGCAGTGTGTATATACTGAGCATGCAATGTAAGGGAATGGATACAGTACCAGATATTTATGTACCATTACTGTGTCCCCAGCAGTCTGGCATGTCACAGACACATTCCCCAAACTCTGTGGACAACCATCACCTATTGTCCAACTGATGTCCAGAAATACACATTTGTCTGCAGGGGGGACTATATCTATCAGGTGCATGTACCCATTCTGCAAACATCTGGGTACTGCAGATGTCAGACACCTATGAGGAGGTCACCCTACACCACATATGCACTGCTGTCTGTTATTGTGTAACTCAGATGTTCCTGGAATGTCCACAAACACCTATAGTAGCACGGGTCTATATTAGAACACCAAACTTTCAAAATTTCGAGTGTTCTAATATTGAACCCTAGTAATCGAAAATTTAAAACATTGAACATACAGAATGCAAATTTTTTCCTAGGGAAAAAAATTGCTGTTCCAAAACACATACACACAACACAAACACACCAAACAAACAGCAATCCACACACATACACCTAAACTCTTACACCTAACCCTACACTAAATTATACATATACCACTAGCTATCCACTTAACTTAACCCAAATCCTAACCCTAAGGTCCGTCACCCCACCCGCACCCTAACCCTAACGTACCTACCCCACCCTAACCCTCACATCCACACAATCACACACTTACCTGACCCACACCCTAACCCGCCCTAGCCCTCATGTCCACACAATCACACACTTACCTGAACCCGACCCGTAACTTTCCACCAGAGCACTGAAAATACCAAAGCAACAGAAACGGACAACCAAATTCTTTCCCTAGGAAAAAATTTGGTTTTCTGTTTCTTCGATATTTTCAGCATTCGCTGAAAACAAGTCGAGTTGATATTAGAACACTTCAAATTTTGAAAGTTCGGTGTTCTAATATAGACCCTAGTAGCACTCACCTATTTGTCAAATGTAGGCTGGGTGACATGGTACTGTTACATTGCCCATAGGGGACAGACAGCAGTCAAAGGCAGTGATGTGTGTGGACACATAACAATACAGTCTGTCACAGCATTCAGGCCATTTCTGATAGTCCTGCTACTATCTCAGTTTACTAAGCTATGGGTTCTGAGCAGACATATGCTTAGGTCACATGTTAGCTCGTGTGAATTCAAGGCAGCAGCTGATGTCCCAGTCCAACAAGGACACAGGTGGTATCCCAAGGGTGTATTTGCTGTTAATAATCCAGTTGACCAGGTTAGGCCTGCAAAGGTTTAAGTAGCTACCCTGCCTGATGTGGACAGGGTGTCCTTTCCACTGCAGGGTGCTTGTGTGTGACACACATGTGAGCTGCCAACAAGACCAGTCCAGGTCACTAACAAGGTTGAGGGTGCATGTGAGTTAACACAGTGGGCTTGCACTCATGCAGCAGTCCCAGCAATGTGGAGTCCATGATTGCCTTGTATGCCACAGTGAGGTCACTCCTGAGGAGTATGTATGATACTGGGTAGAGGGTTGGCCTTATAGCCTATAGGTGTACAGTAGATGTTTGATGGCCTGGTATTCCCTGGTGGGGAACCTCTGTGATGTCCCCAGCTGCTGCATGTGCTGTCTGATGTGAATGATGAATGGAGGATTATGCACATTAACTCATTCAGTCCAATAAAGTTCAGGAAGTTTGCACTGTAATTTCCAATAGGTGGAGCCTAAGCTTTTTGACAGAATCAAATTATGCCCTCACATTTCAAACAAATATTCATATCTCTGGAACCATAGGGATTATGAAACAAGTATAGATGACAAACTGACAAACTCTTCAGCATAAACTATTTTTATAGTGGTGGTATTCTTTAGGTTCTAGGTCTTAAACTGAATTTTATAAGTCACAGTAAACACAGTATTACATTTGTAATATTTTGTAAACAACTTACAATATCTCAGCAACAACTCAAGTTACACACATACTGTCAGCAGCATTTTATTCATCTAACTGACAGTTTTCATATGAGGCCAAGGAGTTCTGTCTCTGTTACTTGGCTATTGAGATATTTAGAAAAATGTGAACATTATATCTATATAAATTAATATCATATAAACAACAGTTAATATCTATTTACCTGCACTAGACAGAGGTCAAATATTAATGCAGTTGAGTTTGGTATTGTGTAAGCTTTAAGATGAAATCTTTTAAAACCCTGTACATAGCATGGTTTTGGAATTATTGATGCAAATATGAACAAGCAATATTTGACACATAAAGACATCAGTAGGAGGTAACTGTAGATGCACCTAGAAGCATCACTCAGATGTAATGAGTTAATGGTCCTCATTGGGGGGAACATGAAACATCAGGATCAGGAGGGCAACGAATAATGTAATACCAGTATGTTGACAATACCCACATACTGTGCTGATAGATGGCAGGGGTATGATGTGGGTGTTAGTGGTGGATAGGGCTAGCAAAAGTGGATGTGCAAGGTCTGTACATAATGGTGGCCAATGTATGCGGTCTTGTGATGTGTTCCCCTGTTCATGTCTTTTAGGTGGGATGTACCGCAGACGGCACCCGGCCTTCTCAGAAGCCGAGACTGTGGCAATCACTGATGCCCTCAGACTCCATCACAGGGTACTGCTGGGAACGAGCTGGCAAATCCTGTATGAATGCACTGCCCTGTGGGTGGAACTGGTAGTGACTGTCAACAATATCAGTCACTGGGACAGGAGCTACGAACAGGTCTGACACCATGCCACAGACCTGATGCACAATGCATGGCAAAGGGCTGCAGCTGTGGCCAGGGACTGTGCTGGCACAGGCTGAGGGTGTGCTATGCAAGCACCACTCACAGCCACAGAGGAGTTCCTCGTAAACCTTGGTGCAGCCATCACATCCCAGGAAACAATCACAACATATGTCGTGGAAATGGGTGGCTCAGAGTCAACAGCCGAGGAACATCCAGGTAAGGCCCCAGTGGATATCACTCCAATACTGTAGCATTTATAATGGCAGCCTTTGCATACCGGGATGCATATGTCAGGTCAAACTGCATTTGTGGGTGAAGTTTTGAAATGCACACAAGTGCACACCTATTTTGAATGTCAGAAAATTGGGTAGCATCACAACTTGTAGTGAACATGTTCAGAAATGCACATATTATCCTGTACATTATCTTGTACCAATGCCATATGTGTGTGTGTGCTAACAATACCTCTCCCTCACAACTACATAGGTGGACCTCTGGTATGGCTGGGCGCTACCTGAAGCTGGTGAGTATGGAACTGTCTTGTTGTGGCTCACCAATACCCTAGGCATGATAAGGGTAGCCAGTTTTTCATGCACACAACTGTTATGCTTAGCCATGTTGCAATATGTGCATGTTCACTTGTGGTGGGTTTAACTGTGGTGCATCACATTGGTCATGATAGGAGCCTATTTCCAGGAGCTGTAACATAATGACACATGCATTTGTATAGGTGTAGCCACTGTGCTATACAGGGGTTACATTAGTATTGTGTATATGGGTGCACTATGTGTTAGGTAAAGGTCCATCACATACTCCCACTCCTCACGTATCTCACAGGTGTATTGTAGTAGCAACATTAACTGGACATAGCTGCACTGCATGTTGTTCATGGCCTGTCCACAATATGTCTTTTGTAGTCTGGTTGTGTGTTGTGCATGTCATCATTTGGAATGTGTGGTCTGTATAATGCCTTTGTGCCACCTTACATGTGTGTGTGCGTGTGTGTATGTGTGTGTGTGTGCATGTGTGTGCGTGCGTGTGTGTGTGTGTGTGTGTGTGTGTGTGTGTGTGTGTGTGTGTGTGTGAATATACCAGCAAACATTATTGCACAGGTAGTCATTTACATTTGTTGTCTTCCCCTCACAAGTGAACATGGGGGTTGGGGTCTCACTCCCTCACAACCTGATGTCAGTGTCTCATCAGACTATGATGATGATGGTGGTCATATTGAGGCACAAGTGGGGTTGTTGGGGGCTGGATCTGTACCATTGATTGACATCCTACTTCCAGCTACAATGTCCTCACATACAGTCAGTATGCCCACACATACCCAGTCCCCAGCAGCCACAGATATTGGACAGTCGGAGGGTGGTGACATTGAACAGGCTACTTTGGTGACTATAGAATCTGTGACTGTCAACAGTAGCCATAGCAAGAGAGCTGGTGAGGTCCCACTCAGGCAGATTGACAAGGATGCTCGAAGGAGGACTGCTGCCCATCCAGCCCCGGTCATAGGTGTCACAGCAGGTGTCACCCGATGCATGTTTCAGTCCATCATGGAGGCACAGGCACATTGTGAACAGTACACCATATGGATTCACAGGGTCATGGATGCAACACTTCCTGCCATGCGGGACAACCATTGGTGATGCTGATGTTGTGGATAGAGGGTGGGGTGAGACATTGTCAGTGCACAACCATGCAATGTCTGTGCTTGAGCATGTGGTGGAAGTAGGGAGTTGGACACGTGGACATAGGTCAGCAAAAACATTAGCTGAGAGCCCAAGAGTCCATGCAAATTCACATTCACTTAGTGAGAGTACCACCAGCACTATTGAAGGGAGGGTGCTGTTCACACCACAACATAGCAGGCCATAGGCACATAGTCCTGGCCAGTTCAGTGAGGGCACAGATCCAGCAGACAGCAGTCACCATCACAGAATAGTACCACATCTGGCCTTGGGCCTGGTGGTGTCAGTGACACTCCTGGCAGAACCAGTTCACATGTCTGTGGCCAGAAATGGTGAACTTTACATCCTGTTATGTATGGTTCACGACTGTCCAACATACCCCTGTGTAGGGCTAGCACATGGCTTTACTGTGTGTATACACACAGTCACACATCACTATCACATGCAGGTCACCAATAGACACACACAGCTCCTCTCCATGGCCCAGCTGAACACCACCCCACCTGACACACACACAGATGATGTCAACTGTATAGCCCAGCCTTGGCCTTTGGCAACCCCACACCACACCGTGTGAATGTGATGATACCTGTGCCACATCCCTGTTATCCATACCATCAATGCAGGGACATGCTAATATGTGTCTGAGGCACAGGGTTAATATAGTATAGGTAATGCAAGTGTGTAGTGTAGTAATGTTATGCTGTGTCTGGGTACACATCAAAGTGTATGTACCTCTCTGCCATGATGCATTATTGCTGTTAGTACTGCTGACTGACTGTTGTCTCACATACCTTATTCTGTTTCTGTTCCAGGTGTCTATGTGTGTACAGCCTGGGGAGCTACTAACATTACCAAAGCTGAGTATGGCAGAGTAGAAACAGTGACTTTTTCATTGCCAAGGTAAGCCTGTATCTGTACATGTTTACCTAGGTGCTTATGCATGCAACAGTGTGTGTGAGGGACATTGGGGGAAGACAGTGTAACCATGCATGCGTACCCCTTGACACAGCCATCTAGCCTTCATATATGTCACCTGGGTGTTCCGTAGGACCACAGGTTCATAGATACAGTGGAGGTTACTAGAGTACTGGCACTGGGTCCCTCACAAGTCTAGCCATTACTTTATCCCCAACAGAATCATCAATCAGCATCAGTTGCCCCTTGCCATTGCTGAACACAGGTTGAACCCCAGGGACAGATGTATTTTTTCCCATCCACTCAACTTTGATGCAGTTGATGAGGAGATTCATGGTACTGTGTTTCTCATGTTTGGGGAGATTAGTCCTGACACAGAGCAGCCGCTGGTAGCCAAATATGACTCTCCAGCATGTGTTTCTGCTATCTCATATGTGAGTCAGGCCTCTCATGCTGGTAATGTGCACAGAGTTATACTCTCATACATGGGGCAGCTGTTGAAGAGCTGAGCACAACATTGCCATCTTAGCATGCCACAGACACCTGTGGACAATCTGACTGGTAACCAGTGGGGCAGTACTGATTACAGTCTGTCTGCATGGAACAGGTGTTAAGGGCTATGGCTTACCTTTGTGGGTGTTAACACAGCCTTTACAGTTTTTGCAGATGTCTGCATAGGTGCATAGCAGACCGGCCATGCTGCAAACGTATTTCTGTACTGACTGAGGACTATTCAGAGGTAATGTCCACCTTTTGTCAGGATAAGGTCCCTTTACCTATGTGATGAACCACATACAAGCAATTTCTGACCACTGCCACTACTTGTTGCCTGCATGCAGCATTGTTGCCATCCTGAGTAGCCAGGCCTGTCATCACAGTCTGTGTGTTTATGGGGTTGGTGCTGATGTGGGAAATACTGGGGACATGTCCTTGCAGTATGGCATGCTGACAGTGTTGTCCACATTCAGCTTGAGGCCAGGACCTTGACACCATTTCATACCAACTCTATGGCCCATTGCAATGTGTGCAGTTTGGGGCTCAATGACAGGCTGCATAATACTTCCAGTTAACGCAGCCTTAGGCTGTACCTATGTATGTAGGTGGTGGCCATTAGCATTCATGCCTATATACATGTGGGTTATTGGGGGCAGCAGGTAGTCACAGGGCCTTCACATGTTTATATATTGCACACACATAGGTGACACAGATTGTGGTTGCCACCTTATCAAATGTGGAATGTGAGATACGTCTTGTAGTAATGTGAAGCTGGCAGGACATACCGTACCCACAGCAAGTGCAACACACAGGACTTCCTTTGCTTTGCTACTATGTCACCTTATTTGTGTGACATTACCTTAGCTTATGCTATTTGTCATATCATTAAGGTGCTTCTGATGTGCAATAACTGAAAGAAATGTTTGTTGTCCTACACTCTCGGGACCTCTTTATTGTTTCAGTTGTTGTCACAGGTCACATCTTGCCAAACATGGACTTCAACCTGCAGGGTGATATAGATGGTGGCCATACCTGTGACCTCTGAATATGTCTGCAGATTGTTCTGATATTTGACACGTTTTCTTTCAGTCTGTCATAACATTGTGGTTTTCTGGCAAACTGTTGGAAAATCATGACAGACTAACATTACAGATTAATGACAGATATTGTCATGTAATAACACATACCCTTTGGAAAGTGCATTCAAATGCACAACCTGTTCTGGTATCTACTCTCCATGCATGTCACAGTGATATGTGATGGTTGTGCTCAATGTTTGGTCTTTGCCCCACTTTTACATATGTCTTTAACCAGATGTTGTTCTGTGAGGGGTTGAGAGGTATGCTGGTGGCAGTAACACAGTTAGACAGCTGCAAGGGGAAATACATACACACACACACACACACACACACACACACACACACACACACACACACACACACACACACACACACACACATACACATTCTCTCATGACCTGCCCTTGCTGATAGTAGAACCTCTACCTCCCTAGTTTTGCAATCGATACTGCTATATACATAACATAAGCACCACAGAGCTACTATAGTGTTGCAGTACCTGCCACAAAAATTCAAGTTGGTGACAATTGCAGGGGCTGTTAGGATTGCCAATGGGGGGTTCACAGGTCCTTAACATGGTAGAACCATCTGAAACACACACACACTGCTGCATGGGGACATGAATTGAAACACACATGCACCCAGAGTTGACACTTTTCTGATTATATGACCTACCTACCTAGTTATGTACAATACAGAATGACATGACTACTGCATGCACCACAGTGCCTTTGTGTTAGAAAATGTGTAACTGTGCTTGTAAGGTGGAAGACATCTGTAGGGACCATGACTAGGTTGGCAATGGGTGAGTTAACTATGTGGAAGAGGCACACAAAATGGTATAACCATCTCATACACACAGGCAAGATAGCCACATGGGATATGCATACAGAAACACATACACTCACACAGTTGGCAATTGTAAGATTGGAACCCCTACCTATCTACTTGTATATACTGTGGTGCTACATACATATTGCATGCGCCATGGACATTACATACCAGAGACATAACTCACAACCTCTTATACCAATTAGTCTTGGGAATGCCTTCATGGATGGTGGGATAAACCACCCATAATAGTGACTGTTTTCACATACTGCTCTTGCAAACCTGAACAAGTGATAGGGTAACAGACTTTGCATCAGCATGACATTTCAGATGGGTATGATGCCTGAAGCTTACACACATGTCAGCTTCAGACTAGTATGACATCTGAAGCTGACATGTGTGTAACTATGGCAACTGTCATGTATTTGCCAATAATTTGTCATAAAACCCCATTGTTAGAAGACAGGGACCACATATATGTTGCAAACATCTGGATATTCTGCATACATCTGTAGATATGACTGGTATTGCCTGTAGAGTTTAACATGGTGCATGTAAGGTGAATGACATCAACAGGCTCTTTAAAGTAATGCCATGGGGAGGAGGTCAACATGCTTTAAAATGGTATAACCGATAAACAACAGCCACAGGGGATATGCTGCACACACAAACATATAAAGTAGTATATATTTTCAATCCCCTACCTATTTGTAGGTACTATAGTGCAGTCCACTTATTGCATACACCACAGAGCTTATATGCTTATAAAGTGTCCAACAGTGGATCAAATGTTGATGACATGAACAGGCTCTGTAAAGTAATGCAATGGGGACAACAGGGTGGAACAGGCCTCAAAATGGTATAACCAACACACAGAAGATATGGTTCTCACAAACACACACATACAGTATCACAGTTGCTTGTATTGAGATTAGAACCCCTCCCTATCTAGTTATATGTACTATAGTGCTATGGAGTTATCGCACACGCCAGGGAGCTTATATGGCTGAAGAGTGTTCAAAGGTACTTCTAAGGTGAATGACAGCAGGCTTTGTAACATAGGGAAATGGGAAGTGTACTGGGTGGGAAAGGCCTCAAAATACTTTAACATACAAACACACACTCACACCACTACCAGTGTTGAGATTAGAACCTCTCTCTACCTAGTTATTTGTACTATAGTGCTATGTAGTTATCACAAGAGCCACAGAGTTTATAGGGGTGATAAATGTCCAAAGGTACTTCTAGGATGAATGACATCAGCACGCCTTATAAAGTAGGGCAATGGGAAGTTTACTGGGTGGGAAAGGCCTCAAAATACTTTAACCTGCAAGCAGACAAACACAATTGCCAGTGCTAAGATTAGAACCCCTACCTAATTAATTATCTGTACTATATGCTATGAGGGTCTATATTAGAACACCGAATTTTCAAAATTTAGAGTGTTCTAATATCGACCGGTTTTCAGCGAATGCTGAAAATATCGAAGAAACAGAAAACCAAATTTTTTCCTAGGGAAAGAATTCTGTTGTCCATTTCTGTTGCTTCGGTATTTTCAGCGCTCTGGTGGAAAGTTACGGGTCAGGTTCAGGTAAGTGTGCGATTGTGTGGACGTGAGGGTTAGGGCGGGGTAGGTGAGTTAGGGTTAGGGCACAGTTGAGGTGACTGTGTGATAGTGACGGACCTCAGGGTTAGGTTTTGGGTTAAGGTAAGTGGATAGTTAGTGGTGTATGTATAGTTTAGTGTAGGGTTAGGTGTAAGAGTTTAGGTGTATGTGTGTGGATTGCTGTTTGTTTGGTGTGCTTGTGTTGTGTGTATGTGTTTTGGAACAGCAAATTTTTTTCCCTAGGAAAAAAATTCACTGTTCTGAATATTCGATATTCTGAATATTCGATATGTGAGAAAAATCAGACTGAAGGGTATCTGCATACTTTATACTGGTGTGCTGCGGATGCAGCCTGTGTGATTGGCTGAGTATGATACATTCAACCTGCCAGCTACATTACTGAGGGGTTTGAATGGGCCAGTGTGAGTGCTAGAGGATCATTAGTCATTTATAGTTGATTGCTTTTTGTAAAGGTGTTTCCATTTATTTTTTTCTATTTCCTGTACTTTTAAGCCCTAAGGCATGCTGTGCAAATCCACTGCTTCAGTGTAAACACTTCTAAGCAGATCTGACCCACCCCTGTACAAGAGCATGCTCAGCTTTTCTTAAACCAGCTAAGCACAACTAAGCAGCCTCAAACACACCCCCTTGCTTAGCTGTGCTTAGCTGATCACAATCAGAAGCCACTGAGCTCCAGTTTGCTTACACAAAGCATACAACACCCCCTTTTTATGTCAGCTGTCTCTTCTGCCTACACTACCACATTCTAGCCTTTACATGGTTAGGTATCTGTGGAAATGGTGACCCATTTTGCTATTCAATAAACTTAGCTCATTTACATACATCTAATTGCGTATACCCTATTTACTGCACTACACCAGAGCTGATGTTCTTAGCAACCACTGTAACCTGCCATTGTTATGAATCTGCATGCTGACCAATATAATCATAAATTTCATTTTACCTTTCATATTACCATTTTACTATTTTATTTTATTATTTTTTGCAAGATTGCATGTTTGCGCGTCGTTGTGGTCTGCTTAAACACGTCATACGTGTTAAAAAACCTTTGTATTTTACACATTTTGCAACAGTTTTACATGCCAATGGCCATAGTTTTCACCATTGCCATGCCTAATGCACCTAATACATGCTTTACGTTTAGTTATCACGATCCAATTTTTTAATTTGCAGTCCGGTACATGGTTACTAACCGCACACATTTTTCCTGCAGACTTGGCTCCTACACAGATGCTTGTCTGCTTCCTGGATTGGTGAATCACCTCATTTGCATAGTTTTCACCAGCAAATGAGGTGATTTACATACCTCGATCGCATCTGCCTTCTAACTCCATGTTCGGTATGCGCCACTATGCTTACATGGAGATTAGCACTGCGTAAGCATTACTGAATTACCCCCATAGTGTATATAGATCCAGGTTCAAGTCCCATATGTACCCTTTAGTGATGAAAAGTAATGAATAATTTTTACAATTATAATGCATGTTGAGCTTTGCTAATCTCATGCAATCTCTCAATGCAAATATGGCATAATGGCCCAGACAACAAGCAGATATTGTCAGTTTTATAAAAGATACATTTTTACATATTTTGCCTCCTCTCTCTCAAAAACGCTAAGTGGCATTGCGTGGCAAACAGCAAGCTTCTACAATACCTGCAGGCCCAGAACACCTGCAGATAATAGGCAGATACTTGTCAATTTCAAAAAGGATACATTCTTGCATCTTTTGGTTTCCGTCATGCAAACATGTTAAGCGGCATTGCGTGATGGTTAGCAAGCTTCTACAGCACATGTGAGTCCAGAACACCTGCAGACAACTCACAGGCACTTGTCAATTTCAAAATGGATACATTGTATCATGTGTGGTCTTCAACCACGCAAACACATTAAACAGCATTGCTCAGTAGTCAGCACACATACACAGTAATGAATGTGAAAATATACAACTGCTGCCTAGCTGTTCCTGTGGCAGCAGGTGTAATTCAAGGGCTACAATGCAGGTGTTCTTGGACTCTGATCCAGCAAAGTCAAAATTTTTATTATTGCTGTTACACTTCAGTTTATATAAAAATTCACTATAGAAAAATAATTACACTTAGAATTAACTATGTATAGCAGGTGCATTGAGCATACACAGGATATATATATATATATATATATATATATATATATATATATATATATATATATATCACATGGCTTGTAGATGAATCAACACATACAAACAATACACAGGTCCACCTGCTGTTTTTTGCATGTGTTGAACATTTGTTTGGAAGGACCCTGGTGCTCACTGTGGTTGGTGGTTATTTTTATTTGTTTTATATATATATATATATATATATATATATATATATATATATATATATATATATATATATATATATATATATATATATATATATATAAATATATATATATATATATATATATATATATATATATATATATATATATATATATATATATATATATATATATATATATATATATATATACATGAAACGTGTAACTGTGGGTATCAGTATAACTATTGTTAAAATAATTATACATAGAAATAACTATGTCTAACAGATGCATTGAACCCATACATGCTATAATATATATTAAATGTGTAACTATGAGTATCAGTATTTATTTATTTATTTATTTATATTTGTTGACCGGGAGTGTCCGACTGGACGTAGGTCCATTTTCAGCGGAGGCCTGGGGGGAAAAGCTCCACAGTTAAAATAAACAGACAGTAGTTACATTGGATTACATAGCGATTAACAATTTACATAACAATTACTTACAACATATTTACAGATGAAGAACATAGTACATCAGTAGACAACTAGAATCTTTATCTGTGAAGTACATAGCAGACATTAACAAATGTTACAATAAGAAGTTCCTGCTGTATAATAAGTACTAGGCTTATGAGCATCTGAGCTTGCTATAATCAAGGTAGTTAGTGGAGTGGAAAGAAAGGTAGTGGTTGGATGGGGTGGGTGATATTAGAGTGGGAGTTGCAAGGGCATAGCCAGCATGTTTTTAGGTGTGCTTTTAGTAAAGTTTTGAAGTGGGTGCATGATGCTATGGAGGTAATTGTGGGTGGGAGGGAGTTCCATAATTTGGCTATGGTGCAAGAGAATAGTGCTTCACCAGCAGAGTTATTGGCTTTAGTGATCTGCAAGTGATTTTTGTTGCTGGATCTTAGTGGTCTGGTGGTGCGATAGGGTTGGAGTAGATTCTGGAAGGATGGGACATTTAGTGGATTGTTTACTAGTTTGTGGGCGAGTGAGAGTTGATACCATTGAAGGAGGTGAGGGAGTTCAAGCCAGCCCAGTTCAGCAAGTGAGAGACAGTGGTGACTATGGTAGGATGCCCCTGTGGCAAATTTGGTGATTTTGTTGTAGCAGGTCTCTAGCTTGTTTAGATCGCATTGCCTTAGTTTGGTATATATTGGAGAGGCATAAAGTAGGGTGGAGATAAGGTGGGAATTTGCTATTGAAATCTTTGCTGCCTTGGTGAGAAGTTGCTTATTTCTGTATAACGGTCCTAGTTTTTTGTGGACTTTTTTATGGTCATGGATATGTGAATGTCAAATTTTAGTTTATTGTCTATTCCCACTCCTAGCAATTTGGTGTGTTGAGTTGGGTATATAGTGGTGTTGTCTTTTGCTGTGATGTTAAAGTGAGAGTTGTTTTGAATATGTTTGGTGGGTTGGAAAATGAGTAGTTTAGTTTTGTTTGGGTTGAGTATTAATTGGGCATCGGATAACCAAGTTTCAACAGAGGAAAAGGCTTCCTGTGTGACTTTTTGCAGTTTGGGTAGGGACTGGGCTGAGCAGATGATGGTTGAGTCATCTGCATATTGTATGAGTGTGCCATGTTTGGTGGCAGAGGCTAGATTATTGGTGAAAACAGAGAAGAGTAGGGGCCCAAGGATGGATCCTTATAATAATAATAGTATATTATAGTATAATAGTATAATAATTGTTCTACAATTAAACATTTATTTTTTGAACTTTCATGTCACACACATACATGGTCAAACACGTAACTCTTTAATGTATATGTGTAACTAATGAGCAGGTCTGACAAGCAAGGTCTCAGTTGCAATGAGCATTCTGTACAGTAATGTCAGCAAAAAAATACACCTACTGTCATGTCTTCCATGTGGCAACTGCTGTAAGTTCATGTCCACAAGGCAAATGAGCCAAGGATCTAATTTAGCACACTCTAAATGTTTTTCCTGTGTGTCCAGTCAATTTAAAAAATTAAAGAACAATGCAGAGATAATTATAAATGACAATGAATATGTATAGCATTGGAAATCATATGAATTATATATGTGACAGAGGGTATACTGACAATTATGATTATGTTTCTGTACTTAAAAGTGCATTTTCTGTTGTGGGTGGACTTCATAATTCAATGCATAAATCTGGACCTTTTCAGGTCACACACATTCGTGGTTATCCACCCAATCTTTCATGAGTCCATATAATTAATGAACATGCCCAACATGTACTTCTGTGGCAAAGATGAAAAAGCACCTATATACATCTAGAGTTTTTCTCTCTGAGCCTCTGCTGAAAATTGGCTTTGTTCCAAGTCTGACTTTCCTGGTAAAGAAATGTTAAAATAAATAAATAAATAAATAATAAATAAATACATAAAATATGTTTAGTCTATTTCACATTGGTTGGAATCCCACATTGTACAAATTACTTTTATCAGTGTATAAAGCCACACAAAAAATGTGTCGTGTCATAAAATTTATACCCCCAGTACATGTCTACAAAGTTAAATCAACACAACAGGTACAGCAGCATCCACACCAACAACTAATGCCAATTGTCACATTATCCTTCTTAGTTCATAAATTGCCTTCCTCTCTGTTTGGCAATGTTGCTCTCCATTTAGCATCACGTAAACATGGTTGGCATTATTGTTCGGGTTTGTGCACTAGCCTTAAATGTGATAACACAAACTAGTGAGAAAACACTCTAGCTGTTGCTGTTTGACCTGTACAGACATAACAGGAGCTAGAAGGGAAGGTTCTCAATTCAGGGCTCAAAGATGGTGTAGAGGAGTCCAGAATATTCCTTGAACTCCTTGTAAAGCACCACATCCATAAGCTATTGCAGGGGAACTATATTGTGTCTCATTACAAATCAGAGGCTTGGAATAGTCTGGCCAAGTCTGTCTGCAGTGTGACTGGCATTTCACAAACTGGAGAGCAATGCAGGCACCACTATAATGACTTGAAAAGGCAGATGCAGGAACAACTCAACTAGTGGCTGGAAGAGTTTAGGATTGCTGACATCCCACAGTTGTGTAACTCTACAGATAAAAGATGCTTTAAATTATATTGAAAACTGGATATAGCCAAGACTGGCATGCATAATGCTCTTCTCTTTTTCTCCCCTTTGTGTTTTCCTGCCATCCAAGAGATTGCTGAGAACAGGGATGCCCATGCTGAGCATTTAGAAAGACTCAGTGAAGCAAGGGCTATGTATGCAGCACAAAATAATATTATTTTATGAAAAGCGTTGGTCTTCTATAGTATACATTAGTAGCACATTAAACATGCATATCTTAACTGTAAAATCAGGCATGCATGCTTCAGTCAGTAGCTCAAGCCAACTACAGGAGTCAACTGCGATAGTGTATTCAGATGTTTTGGGTTCAAATCCCACAGGTAAAAAATACATTATAAAGTAATTAAAAATATTAAGTAGTAATTTCACCAAACTTGGCATACATGCCATACTGTTAACTTAATCTGTATTACTTGATAACGCATATGTGCAATATATGCATATTGTAAGGATTACTTGGAACAATTATCAGTCATAGTTTGTAGTTGTTAAAAAGTATAATTAAGGTAAAAGTAAAGTTATTATTTATATCATACTAATTTATTGTATGTGACATATGATGATTCTAATCATCTTTTTGTTTATTTCTCTCTTACACAACCCCTTTTCTCTCTTTTTTTATTTTTATATGTGTGGTCATAACATTTTGATATCATCAATCTCTAACAACTGACAAAATGATTTCCAGCACAGGCAGGCCAACCAGTGAGGCTCAGCCTGCCAACCCTCCAACAGCTGCCACACCAATGCACAGCACTCCAACCTGGCATAAGCAGAACTGCATTGTTACATTATCTAAACCGTTATAATGACAATAGACATTCAGATTGTCTAAAACATGTATTAATGTGGACAGCAATTCTTCATAAATATGAACACTACACATACACAGTTGTATCCATGCTTATCACAAAAAAATGTGTGTGTCTGTATGTGACAATACGTGTGCAGTGTAGACAACCATACTGAGAAATAGTTTTGTAGGTCTCAGTTCGGCTACATGCATTCCTGACAACCTTTTGCATCTAGCTTGAGAAGCTGTCTTTTAAAGCATACCTGCACATTGGAAACACAAAAGATAATAGTACATCCATACTTTGCACACCACTCTCATAACAGGCTATGTTACACCATATCATGATGATGTCATCATATATATATATATATATATATATATATATATATATTTATATATATATATATATATATATATATATATAGAAACACTACATAATCTCGAAAGTTTGAAATACTGAATTTCAGACTTTTGAGACCATAAAGCTGAAATCCCAAACTACCGAAAGACCAGAAGTGCGAATTTCAAAATCCTGACTATCGGGAGTTTGAAATTTGCGCTTCTGGTGTTGCGGTATGGTGGAAGGGCAGATATTTCTGTTTAACTGTGTTGGTTAGAGGTTTACTGTGTAAGTGTGTGTTGTGAGTGTGATGTGTGTATGAGAGGGGGATGTAGGTGTGTGGTTGTGTATTCATAGGTTCATAGGTAGGTACTAGGCTATTAGCCCTAGGGCCTATATAAGCCTAGCCAAAAAGGTACCCTGGCTTTCACCACCCAAGAAAATTATTTTCCTGTGCCCCTGTTGAGCAGAGCCACAGAAGTGATCCCCAGGGTGAATTTCATATTTCCCATCCAATCATTTTCTTGAAGAGTGCTAATGAGGATATCTGTTTGACATAGATAGGTAATCTGTTCCAGAGTATGGGAAGTCTCTGGGACAGGAATCTATCCCTCCAGCATGTTCTGTTTATTGTGGTGACAAGGTTTAAGTCCCTAGAGCATGCAGCTTGGAGGGATTGGGATTTCTTTAAGTGGAGCATGTCCAATAGCTCTGGGTTTGACATAGCTTTGTATGTTAGGCAGAGTTCACCTCTAAGTAGGCGATATGTGACAGAGTAAAGCTGGAGTTTTTTGAGAAGGTCTGCGTAGGGCATCTGTTTGAGGCCAGTAATCCACTTTGTGAGGTATTTCTGTGACCTTTCCAGTTATTGTAGATGTCTTGTGAGGTACATACCAAAAGGGGTGTTGTACTCTATAATGGGTCGAATGAGTGATAAGTAGAGGGGAACAATGTCCTCTTTTTTTCTGGATGAGAAACGTTTTGTGATGAGGTGAGCCATGTAGAAGGATTTCCTGACCACTGTGGCAATGTGATTATCAAAGGAGAGATTACTGTCCACCTGTGTCCCAAGGTCTCTTCTCACACTTCCGGCGTTAAGTAGACTATCACTTATGTGGTAGTTCATGGGTACAGAGGTTTTACCAAAGGGAATGACAATACACTTTTTGGCATTGAGCTTCAGGCCATGGCTTTAACACCAGGCATCTGTCTCGGTGAGGCCCTTTTGTAGTACGGCCACATCGTTAGGAGTTTTGATTATGGCTCCTAGTTTGCAGTCATCTGCAAACTTTGTTAGCTAAAGACCTTCTATGTTAGCCTGTACTTCAGAGAAGTAGATACCAAACAGGAGAGGACCCAGGACTGAACCCTGTGGTACTCCACTTGTCACTGGTCTGAAGTTGGATTTGGAGTCTGCTACTTTCACGTGTGGGTTCTGTCCATGAGCCAGTTGGCAACCCATCTTGTGACATAGGGATTTATACCTAGTTTAGTGAGCTTATCTATAATTCCAGAGTGGGGGATGGTGTTGAAAGCCTTGGCGAGATCTAGATAAGCTGTGTGAATCACCTTACCCTCATCTATGGCTTTGGTGACTGCTTCAAAGGAGTCAATCAGGTTTAGGAAACATGATCTGCCTTTTACAAACCCGAACTGGGTAGGGTCCAGAGTTTGGAGATAACTAATGTCTTTGTTTATGAGTTCCATGATGATACATTCCATGGCCTTGCAGACCAGGCTCATCAGGCTAATGGGGCGGTAGTTCCTGGGGTCTGTCTTGGCTCCTGCTTTGTGAAGTGGGATAACCATCATGATGTGCCATTCAGTGGGCACAAAGCCTGAGGTGAGGCTATGATTGAACATGGTACTTAGGTAGGGTGCCAGTTCATTCTGTAGCTCATGTAGAATGCAGCCTGGGATATTGTCAGGTCCCATGGATGCTGTGTTATTGGCTTTGGAGAGTGTGTTTTTTACCTGTGTAGCCATGATTGCAGTTACTTTGCATTTTTCCGGTATAGAGATGGGCCCTCTAGGGGGTGAGAGGGGAGTAAAGTTAGCATTGAACCTATCTGCAAGGATGTTGGCAATATCAGTTGGTTCTGTATATTTAGTGACATTATGCTGTAACTCAGAGCAGATCTGAGTGTTGCAATTGAGATTCTTGACATAGCTATAGAATGCTTTGTGGTTGTCTTTAGAGTCAGTGGCAATTTTGTTTTCGTAACTAGCTTTGGAGGAATTTATGAGGGATCTCAGCTTCTTACTGATGTTGACCAGTTCCTCCAGTCATGGGATTTTACTCTTTTTTTGCAACAGTTTATTTTTTCTGTTGTAGAGTTTGTTTATGGCAGAGGACCCCCAGATTGGCTTCCTTTCTTTTGAGGATAGCATCTTGGTTCCATTAGGGATAGCATGATCCATGCACTCATGTAAGTGCTTATAAAGTGCATTTGTGTAGGATTCAGCAGTTCTTACCTCTATTGTCTGTCTACATGAGTGTCATGAAGTTTGCCAGTTGTTTCTTTAGAAATGTGAAGTTGGCTTTGGAGAAGTTTTTTTATGGTGGTTTCCCTAATTGGGTGTGGGGGCGGGATGGGGATGTCTAGGGTGATTAGCTTGTCGTTGGATCTGACCATCGAGGAATTGATCTTTGGTGTGGAACACTAGTTGCTCATGTTGGTAATTACCAGGTCTAAGATATTGCTGCCCCTGGTGAAGGTGTGAATAAGTTGATCCAAGGCATTGGAATTTATGAATTCCAGAAAACGTTGAGCAAAAGAGTTGGTACATGAGTAGTTTCCCAGTTAATGGTGGGGTACTTGACATTGCCCATTATTAGGGTGTTGGGTTGTACCCTAATACTTTCCAGTGTATCAAAGAATGAGGAATCCTGGGGCATGGTGGGGGGTCTGTAGCAAGCTACGATTTGGATTGCAGTCTTGCCCAGAGTTAGTTGCACTTGGATAATCTTGGATGCATTATGCTGTGCAACTAGCCTGGAGGTGTGGATATCCTTAATGAATATGGACACGCCTCCACCTTTAGTGCTTTGTTCCGGGTTAGGTGGCCAAAAGGTAATGCAGGGGTGCTCTCTGGAGCTTTGAACCAGGTCTCTGTCACTGCACAAATGTCAATGTTCTCCATTTTAAAGAGTGCCTCGAGTGAGTGCATTTTGACGTTTAGACTTCTAGCACTGAGTAGCACTACCCTCAGATTTTGCTTGCTTGTACCTGTTATGGTGGTGAATTTGTCATTTGAACCTTGCCTAAAAAAGGCACTATAGGGGTGGCAAGAGCCTTTGCCAGTATCCGGAATCCCAAGGGCTACAGGTGCAGGCCATCTCTGGCAAAGCATCATGGTCTGTCGATCATGTCGTCCCAGGCAGACAAATACTGGATCCCCTTAGAATGACACCAGAAGCTTAGCCAATTGTTGAAGTCATTCATTTTGTCCTTGTTCTGTGGTATCATTCTGGGTGATGGCAGGATGCTGTTCAGGGATAGGGTCATACCTGCCTGGGCTACAAGATGGGAGAGCTCTACCATGTCTCTTTTCATGTAGTCCAGGGAGGTATGTCTCAGGTCATTCACACCAATATGGACAATGACAGTGTCATATTTGTACTTGTTGTGGAGTGACCTGAGTGCGTGCATTATATGGTGGATCCAGGCAGCTGACAGTAACTTTCTCCTTGTTTAGCCTGGTGAGTGGAACATTAGTGTGCCTGACTATAAAGTCACCTATGACTAGAGTTCTGTTATGCCTTATGGGCTGTGGTTGAGTGGCACACTGAGGTTGTGGACTATGTGTCATTTGGGTTGTGTTGGGGGGTGGAGTTTGCTTGCGTTTCTGCTTTGGAGGTCCCTGATGCTTGGGCAGGTTTTTATTGAGAGCCTCCATGAATGTAGGTGTGTGTTTTGTGTTTCGTGTGTGTTTTGTGTTTCTATGTGTGTGTTTTGGTGGTATAGGTTTTGAGGGACTATGTGATGAGTGGGGTGTGGTGCAAGTGTTTACCTTCTCCTCTTGACTGTCTAGTTCAGTCTTGGATGAAGAGAGCTTTGCTTCCAATTTGGCTATATAAATGCATCTCTCACAGGTTGTAGTGTTGGATGGTAGGAGGAGAGGGTTGCCTGTGTACATGAAGCAATTACTGCATTGCCCCAAGATGCCCAGATTAAGAAGGTAGACAGGAGAAATCACCAGGAGCTGACCCTTAGACATGCCTGGATAGGTGCTTATTTATTAAGTACTAAAAACTGCTTTCCTCTAGACAAGTGAGGAAAGGTGAATGCTGTAATAATTTGCAGCTTATTTAGTGCTTACAATGGGTTCTGAACAAGTGCTGAGTTCAAAGAAACAGATTTGAGAGCTGAAACTAGAAAACTGGCTAGTTCTAAGAAACAAAATTAAGCTAGAAAGCTTCCCTCCAACACAGAAAGGCTTGGGGGCTCAGAAGCCTACAAACAGTCTAGACCACTTACAGAAAAGGCAGGAAACAAACTTAATTATTTTCCCCAGGTGCTCTCTTTGTACACAGTAGGAGTGCCTGAAATCAGAATATGATCTCACTGCACTCAGTTGAGTGAGCAAATGAGATGTGCCCAGAAGAAGTATCCAAACACAAATTTACAAGAGGGGCGGGCAGTTTCAAAGCCACCAAGATTAACACCAAAACAAAACCAGGGAGGGTGAATGGGGAACTAACTGAAAAAAACAGAGTCAAAACTTCCAGTTCAGTTAATAATCAACGCAACACAAATAAATCAATTAAAATGCTGTATTATTTGAAAAAAGTGCAGATAAAAGGTACTTAAATTCTTGTATACATCCAGTTGAATACAGCTAGTTCTTAGCCGGCCAAAGCTCAGGTCTTAAGTAGTGTTTGTCTGGGTAGTGCAACCTTGGAGTTAGAATATTTAAGTGGGGGGTTGCAGGGGGGCTTGCCCCCCTGCTTGTCTGTAGGTTAGGTTTGTGTATTTGTGTTTTAAGAGAAGGTGTGTGTATGTGTTTGTGTGTGGTTATGTCATGTGTAGTTTTCGGTAGTTTGAATTTTGTGGTTTTGGTTTTTCAGTATTTTAGTGTTTTGTGTGTTTGGTCTCAGGATTTTGGGCATCCATAGGGTGAGTGTTCAGTATTTAGTAGTGGTTCCATATATATACATATATATATATATATATATATATATATATATATATATATATATATATATATATATATATACATATATATATATATATATATAAAGACTACTATGACAAGGCAGCAAAATACTTCAGGGATGTTGCTGTCATTAACTACTGTGTTTTGAAGATGAGAACAAAATATTTACATGTGTGTGAAATTACCACAGCAACCACATTATGAGTTTGTCTCTATGTATGTGTAAGTGTATGTGCATAGTCAGAGGGACATCAGGCTGTATCCTACTATCATCAATCCAGTGACAAGCAAAACTAATATCTTAACAGTAGTCATATATGGCTATCCACCCATTTCATACAAGCATCCCAACATTTTCTTTCAAACATCCAGTGAGGATGTCATCCAGTATAACTTGTTCAGTAGTATAAATTCTAGACTTCTGTTGTAGAGCTTGTGCTAAGTATTGAGTTTGGTAGCTGGTATACCTAGTTCGGTAGGGGCTCTAATCTCACTGCAGTAAACTGGTGTGTGTGTGTGTGTGTGTGTGTGTGTGTGTGTGTGTGTGTGTGTGTGTGTGTGTGTGTGTGTGTGTTTGTGTTCTCATTCAAGTGACCATTTTAGAACAGCATGTGAGACACTCAGGCGACCATCTTCTTCTCAACAGACACTGCTAATATCAGCTATAAAGTGTTGTCTGACACTATGAAAGGCAGAATTGTGCTGTGACGCTTGCACTAAGTAGTGTGCTCTTTAGATAGGTAGGGGTTCTAGTCTCACTGCAGTCAACTGGGTTGTGTGTGTGCATTTAATAATCAGTATGGTGGCAACTTTAGAACAGCATGTTAGTCCACAGCTATGTCAGACACTCCTCAGAACATCTTCTTATAACATACACTGATGATGTCATCCTGTATAACATGCACTCTGACAATATTCAAGACAAACTTGTACTGTGGCAGTAACATTAAGTACAGTACTCTCAAGCTTCTCTACATTGATAGATCATACAGGGGTTCTAATCTGACAGCGGGCAACTTGAGTATGTATGCATCCAAATGTTAATTTTGAGAAACTTTTACACAGAGATCTGACTCCGCATCCATGTCACACACTTCTCCCAACATGTTCTTCTTAACATACAGTGATGCTATCATACTCCATAAAGTGCAATATGACAGTGTTAAAGTCAGACATGTGGTGGGGCTAGTGTTACATTGCATAGCATTCATCTTCTATGCCTACACAGGTGTAATGTTCAAATCAGACCCAGCCTACTGCTCTTTATGTAGTTGATGGCACATTATGGTTACTGTATGGTCTTTTGAATCACTTTTCATTTCACTACCACTTAGGAGATCCTTTTACGTAGCCTCATGCATCAATCATCCTATTTTTTCCTCTGGCCACATGACATTCTTCCTACAGAGGAGTGGAGGATGTCCTCATGTCAAATATACATACACACATGAGCCTCTGCAAGCCATCTTTGGACCACTGAATGTGTGATTGCTAATTTTGTCATGCTGTGATGCACATGTCATATATGGACA
Organism: Protopterus annectens; assembly: GCF_019279795.1. Classification (NCBI taxonomy): domain Eukaryota; kingdom Metazoa; phylum Chordata; order Ceratodontiformes; family Protopteridae; genus Protopterus; species Protopterus annectens. Next base: position 129,807,188 of record NC_056735.1, read on the forward strand.
GTGGCAGCATATAATGTAATCCAAGAAATATACACATATGCACATAATCTTACTATCTTCCATCATATAGATATAGGCAGTTTGTTTTAAATGGTGTGATGTCTCGTATTTTATGTGATGTTAGCCATTAGCTTAATAATGCCCTATGACCCTATGAACAGTTGAAGTGTCAATGTTGCTGTCACTGACATATACTATATTGAGGTGTGGATGTACAGTATGCCTACTATTACAATATGTAATGTGTGCTAATGTATTGGTTACTGCTGCCATTTATTTACATGCTCCCTCTATAACAGTTGTAGTAATATTCCTCCTGAGAACTGTTAACATCGCATGATAAACGTTTATGCATATTGTTGACTTATTAAGACATGTTGTTGTAGTGGAGTAGATCAACATTCTACACAGTTCTCATTCTACCATCACAGAGACAGCTGCAGTATGGCACAGGTGTGCAGGTGTCTACCTACCATAATTAAACGCTCTGTGACAGACATCAGTACAAATTCAAACTGATTACTTGGGCGCATAAGTCTTGTTTCATTCACATGTTGTAATGCTGTGATATACACAAAAATATCACATGTTCTGATTGAATTGCAACCTTGTAGAATTCTTAGTATGTACAGATGTGTTGCTGTTCCCAAGGATTATTGAGGTGGTCAGCAGCAACATTGTGTGACTATCAGCATTTGTGTCGAGGAATGCACTGCATGATCCACAAACAAGTGATTTGTAATGTGTCATTATATGGTGTCAGCCTACTCAAACACACTTTCCAATGAAACACATGTAGGTGTATGTTGTGCAACTGATGTAATTACATGTCACTGGTACAGATATATGACTGTGTGAACAGTACCTGTGTGTGACATGTGATGCATGACCAAGGTTGCATTTGGAGGTGTTTTCACAAATCATTTATTTCAATAACTGTGAAATGTTAAGGATAATACACAAATAAACACATAGCTGTTTGTGGGTGCTTTCAGCTGGAGGAAATAGACAATCTGCTAGCTAACAGTTTGTGTCATACTTCATGGCATCACTGACCATGAGCCAAAGTATACATGCAAACATTACTCAGTTTATCTTCTCAGGAGAGCAGCTCATCTATGCACTGTCTGTAGCTAACTAGCTTGTTCCTCCACTACTGTTGCGTCTGTGGCTCCAAATTCAGAGTCACTTCTCTACCCCTTCTCCCAAGTGTTCTCTCCATCCTGCTGCTTCACTCTACAAGAAGTGAGCTAAGGCCACTCTGCAAAAGTTATCATATCCCACCACCTAAAGGACTTGCACAGCTGAATTTCACCTGCAGTTGCAAAAGTTTACAAGGAAAAAATACACTCAGTTAAATCTAAGTAAGAGAATTTCCAAGACTTGAACTAATAATTTAATTTGCTAAATCAAGCAATAGTGCATTCTGTTTGTAGTGTTGAATCTGCTGGAAGGATATCCCCACCCGACTTACTCACCCACACTCACAGGCCTTTTACTGTTGAAGGTGAAGCTACATTAACACTTCAGCATATTTTACTGTTGTCCGTGTAATAGATCCTTGGAAAAGACATTGAAAAGCTCATAACTATAAAATTAGATGCTGTGACTTGAGTCAAGTTTTTAGAGTTCAGTCACCTTGTCTTTGTATCCATGAACATCCTTCCTCACTGATTGTTTATGTTGGTAAATCATCTGGGGGGTGAGTAACTGCTTTCCACTGACGGAACTGACTGGCCCTCCGTGCATCTCAGCTTGTTCCCCCACTACTATTGCCTCTGTGGCTCCAAACTCAAGAGTCACTTCACTACCCCTTGCCCCAGGTGTTTCCTCCATCAAGCTGCTTCACTCTACAAGCAGGCACATTGGATTCTTGTATTATCTTAACTGTTATGGTTTATTTTATTTTGGTTCAACCGTTTACTAGAGAAATTCAAGTAAGATTTCATTGTGTTTAATTCTGGCTAAGTGTTGTGTCTCTTGCTGTTAATGTGTAGTAAATACATCAGAATGTTTCTGACTTTTTACTCTAGGTTTCAGTAGTAGCAGCTAAGTGTTGTCTTTCTGCTGTTAAGGTGCAGCAATTATATTAGCATGTTTGTACTGGCTGTTAGTTTCACTGAATCCTACTGTAAAACAATCAATTTTTGTTTCTGCTGTTTGTACTGCAGTTACATCAAGTAAGTCTTTTGCAATCTGGCTAAGTGTTTTTTATTTTGTTTTCGCCCTGCGAATCTGTAGTGCATATGTCTGTTTTGAAAATATATATTTCTAGCCACTCCTACTGAAGGCTTCTATTGTATTGCCTGATTTTATGTTTGCATGAACAGCACAGTTACTGAATATTGTAGGCAATTATTAATATATGAGGGTTTCTATTTGTGAAGAGTTTTTTCATTGACTAGGGTTGCTGCTGCCTTTTTTCTTCATACATGCTACACACTCTAGCTGGCTGCCTTTTCTAAGTGCTTAAATAGCAGATTTGCAGACTGTATATTGTGTAGCTAAGAGTGGGAACTAACAGATAGGTGTGCCACCTGTCTCTCTAACATCTGTAAACCTACATTTTAGTAACCCCATATTTGCATATAAACACATATCTCTTGTTAGTTTATTTTTCTTTCTCTCCTTCTATACCGTGGAAGCCACGAGTTTTGTTTTTAGTAATCACAAACTTGCATACCTACAAATATCTCCTGTAAGCTTTCTTTTTGTCGTGTTTAAAAGCTAAAAAGGTGAAATGCACAACTGTGAAATAAAGTGCACTGCTTTTGTTTGCCAAACATTACTTAATGTGGACGAGTATAGACAAATAGTACTGTAAGTATCTAGTTCAACCGTGAAGAAATCCTTAACTTTCTCTCTCTCTCTCTCTCTCTCTCACTCTCTCCCAGTGAGCAGAAGCCTCTTTGCAAAAGTTGTCATATCCCACTACCTAAAGGACTTGTACAGCTGAAATTCACCAGCAGCAAAAGTTTACAAGGAAAAAATACACTGAATTAATTATATGTAAGACAATTTTCAAGACTCAAACTAATAATTTAATTTGCTAAGTCATGCATTAGTGTGTTCTGTTTGTAGTGTTGAATCTGCTGGAAGGATATTCCCACCCCCACTTACTCACCCACACTCACAGGCCTTTTACTGCAGAAGGCAAAGCTACATTAACACTTCAGCATATTTTACTCTTATCAGTGTAATATATCCCTGGAAAGACATTGAAAAGCCCATAACTATAAAATTAGATGCTGTAACTTGTGTCAAGTTTTTAGAGTTCAGTTGCCTTGTCTTTGTATCCATGAACATTGTACCTCACTGATTGTTTATGATGGTAAACTATCTGGGGAGATTCTTCCCGTTCCGTTCACTTGGCTCCCCTGCCCTTCCCCCATATCCCACCCTCCCCCAGCACCTCTACTCATATCCCAAGCAAACCACTCCCCCTCATTCCTATGATCCAATTATATACAACTCTACCTTGTCCACACCCACATTTCAGTCACACCTTACCTACTGTTATTTAACCAAACTTATCTGATCTCCCTTACATCCATCACCTTGAATTCTCATGCCCTGTACTATAATTCTTTGCACCTTACTCTACTTTACCATCACAATACAATCACCACCTCAAACTGTCTTACATTAACTCCAGGCTAACCACCTTCTTTTCTATTATACACACAAACTAACATCTCAACATAATTTTACTACTGACCAGTCACATGTCCCCCACCCTTCTTTATCATAAACCACAGGGAAAAACACATAACCACATTGTAAAAGCCCACCCTGAAGTCAAACCATCTCCAACCTTATCTTCAGCTGCACACATATCACAACATAACATAATCTCTGTTTACACCTGATATTACATTCTAACACATAAATACCAATTTTACTATTTTTAAACCTGCTATCACAGTCAACATGCTCCTCCTAACATACCTAGCTGCTTTAGTCTTAATTCTCAAACTCACTACAGCTATATCCTTGCTTACCCCAACACACTAACACACATCAACCACCTCCTCTAACCATCACCCCAATAAACAACACAGCTTCTCGCATATCTCCTCTCGGCTTTTCACCTATACCCTCCCGTATTATTCAAGCCACAAATTGGCCTCCTCACCTCCTATGAAACCACACTTGAATTCAGTGCCATCATCTTGGAATAAAACACACTTCCCATGGTACTTCTTCCTCATTGTCTATCTACTCAGATGTGGAGACATACATCCTAAACCTGTCCCACCCTCTAATCCTAACCACAAGAGTAACCCCAAAGATTTAAACCTACTTACACTGAACGTCAGAAGTATATGTAATAAAATAGCCCCACTGCATGCCTGGATTGATTAAAACAAATCTGACATACTAGCCCTTACAGAGACATGGCTACACTCCGGTGTAAAAAACTCAGAAATAATACCTCCAAACTTTGCAATAACCAGAAGAGATACATCTAAAAAAGGGGGAGGGATAACCCTTCTATATCCCTCTATGCTTAACATCACACCCTACACCAGTAATATACCCACGTTTTCCAATGCTGAGGTATTAATCTCTTTTTTGAACCTCAACATATCAAAAAGGATTTCCATAATGGTAATATATATCCCACTAGGTAACACTATACCAGTGTTGGAAAATATTTTATCCTGGCTATCCCAAACAATAAACCTCGAAACAATAATTTTAGGAGATGTAAATATAGATTGGCAAACCATAGCTTCCAACTCCCCCACAAATAGTATAAATCGGTATGTTTTTTCTCAGCTTATCAATACTCCAACAAGACACAGCAAAGATCTTACCTGCCAATGCACCCTAGACTGGATCCTAGTATCCCACCCCACCAATTATCCCTCTTCTGGTACACTGTCTAGCTCCCTCAGTGATCATCTGCCAGTGTATTCCCTTATAACAAAATCTCAACAACTAGGAATACACACTGTAAAATCAGTTAGGAACTCAACTTATTTCTGTCAGCATAAATTCAACAATCTTCTACATGAAATAGACTTGACACCCCTTTAACAACTACCTCTTAATGATGTTGTACTATACTTTAATAATACTTTCCTTCACATACTTAATACCCTAGCTCCCATTCGTATAAAAAGAATAAAAAATAATTCAGCTCCATGGCTCTCTAAAGAATGTAAACACCTGATGAAGCAAAGTGACCTAGCCTGGATAACCTGGAAACAGAACAAAAATGAACAAAATTGTGTTAACTTCAAAACACTACATAACAAAGTGACAAAATTAATCAACAGAGATAAGAAGTCATATTATTCCCAGCTTCAACTCCAACATAAAATAAACCCCAATAAATGTTGGCACTCCATATCTTCACTGCTTAACCCTGGAACAAATAGAGACTACACCCTATCACCTGATACCCCTCCATCACAAGCACTTCATGAAATCAGTTTCAGACCTACTAACACCCCTAATACTGGACCCCCCACCTTTCAGCTTATTCAGACACCAACCCCAGACTATCAACTACTACTAACCCTGTCATTAATAACCCCCTACTCAACAAAATGCCATACAAACCCCAGTCTCAATTCATCCCATACCTACTGACACCATAAACTAAAACCATGTTCTGCCTCAGCTGATAATCTTCTACCACACTAACTCAGACTGGCTGCTAATTCAATCACCTACCCAATCAGTATCTTTATAAATAGGTCTTTATCTCAATCAGTAGTACCTACCATATGGAAACAATCTCACATCACCCCCATCCACAAAGGAGGCAACTCTTTTGATCTGTCCCGTTTCCTTCCTATATCCATCTTGTCACCCATATCCAAAATTCTTGAGAGGGGTATCTATCAGCAGGTAATGCAATACCTATTGCAAAACAATCTTTTGTCCTAACCTAATATGTGTTCTGATCCGGCCAAAGCACAACTACAGCCCTATTGTCTTTTACAGACACCATAAATAAGGCCAGAGATGCAGGATACTATAAGCCTCAGTATTCAATTTTATATCCAAGGCCTTTGACACCGTGTCCCACCCCTTACTTTTGAACACACTGTCTAACCTAGGCTTCTCACATAACACATTAAAATGGTTTCAGAGCTACCTCAAGGATCATAAACAAGCAGTGAAATGGTCCAATGAACTCTCACCTTTTTTCCACAACCCTACTGGAGTCCCTCAAGGCTCCACCCTAGGACCCCTACTCTTCAACATTTTCACAAACAACATTCACACTGCCTCTCACCCTGGGATCCTCATTCAATACGCTGATGATTCACCATAATCTGCACTGCTCAATCACTACCAGAACTATTTTCAAAAACTCAACAGTCCTTTACTGCAGTGGAATCCTGGCTAAGAAATGCCCAACTCTTTCTTAATCCAAAGAAGACAAAACTAGTACTCCATCCCAAAAACACCTCCCCTGTCACTGATCATTTCAACATCCTTGCATCTGACAACACTGTCACAGAAACAGTGTAGGAAACCAAACTTCTAAGGGCTACCATTGACAATAAACTTTCATTCAACCCCCATATCCAGCAAAATATAAAGAAAATTCATTAAAAACTGGAACTCTTATACAGAAACAAACATTTCTTTACTGCAGCAACCAAAACTACCCTTGCAAAAACCTTTTTACTTCTCTCCCTTCTTTATGGTGCCCCTGTCTTAACTAACTTACAAAATTCTACCCTAAGCAATTTGGAACAGTGCTACAACAAAGTTGCAAGTTTGCCACATACTCTAAATATCACACACACACCACTGTAAACCACTCCTAGAACTAAATTGGCTTGAGCTCCCCAACCAACTTGCCTTTATTCAGCTATCCACATTGCACAACGTTATTTTCAAGCCTACTGCCTGCCCTGCACTAGCCAACCTAGTCACACTGTACACACCAAAATGATCCCTATGATTAGAAGACAAAAATCTCTTAGCTATCTCAAAACCCACAAGAAAACCAGGCCACTCTCTGTATTCACATTCTGTCTCTATACTTTGGAATTCACTACCTCTAGCTACCAGGTCTATGCCTAGCCTAACCCATTTCAAAGCCTCTTTAAAAATCATCTCACAAAGACATGGCTCTGCTCCTGCATAAAGTCTGCCTAATGCTCAGCACTTCCTCTTCTTCCACACTAGCCTCATCCTCCTCTTCTGTCACATTTCAGTCCTTCACAGTCTGCAAGATCCTAAGGCTCTTCTAATCCCTCTTCTGTTTCTATACCATATCCTTAAGCTACTGCTAAGGCTGTATTGCTTCTATTCTTTTTAACTCTCACTATCTTTCTGTACCATTAACTTTCTGACTATTATTTTCCTAACTGAAACTAACATTCTGTTTATTTATTTTTCATGTACTATAGCAGTCAATGTCACACATTGCTCTACCTACATGTTATTTTTTGGACACTACATCATGTATAGTAAGTGACTGTTATTGTCTATAATATTTTTAACGCTATAGAATCATCTCAATGTGTAGTATATATTGTAACATCTTGTAACATAGTTTGTTCTTTCAACTTATTTTGTATAGTATTTTTAATGTGATTTGCACTGTATTGGATTTTACTGTATTTTTATTGTACTGTATGTGGAGCTTTTCTCCCTGGGCCTCTGCTAAAATGGGTACTGTAGAGCCAGTCAGACCACTCTGGTAAATAAATGTCAACTAACTAACTGACTGACTAACTAACTAACTAACTAACTAACTAACTAACTAACTAACTAACTAACTAACTAACTAACTAACTAACTAACACAGAATACATGGGCCCTGACAACATCCCAGGTTCCTATACCATGACTTAAAACCTGACCTAGCAGACACAATTGGATCCCATTCAGCAAAGCCACCAGATATCCTATGTTCCCATAGAAGGGTGTTCAGCAACAGTCATCCATCTGACAAGGGAGGTGGGCGACAATCACCTCATAAATGGAGTTATAGACCTATACTACTGCCTCTCCTCATCTGTATGGCAGACCAATGAGCCATTATGGAACTTATCAAAAAGGACACAGGTAATCTCCTGACTATGTACCAAACTCAGGTATAGTTTGTTAAGGCTACATCATGTCAGTCACATCTGTCTGTCTTCAAGAAGGTCACCAAAGGTGTGCATGAAGAAAACACTAGCATCCTGCATAACTTGACCTGACCAAGGCATTTGACATGAATCCATACTCAGGTATTACTGATAAACTCTCTCAAGTGGGAGTAAACACCTATGTCACCAAATGGGCAGACAAAGGGGTCACATACATGACACATAATGTCAAAGTGTGTGGAGTCACCTCTATCTAGAGTGAGTCAAGTGACCAGGTCTGGACCTCAAAATTCTGTGCTAGGCCCTTTCCTGTTCATTATTTAAATCTCAGAAGCCAAGACAATACTTCATCTAACCAGCCTTGCAGAGGACTGCAAATTGTGAGCAATCATTGAATCCGTAATTTGTACTGGTATAATGCAGACAGTATTAACACACACAAAGGATTGTTGCCACACACATAGTAGATGAACAAAAGTCATAGGGGGACTAGTTCTTTTATGAAAGCAAATACACAAGCTAATTACAGTGTAGATAGCACACCTCTATGAGTAGACCAAATGGTATATCAGGTAGGTAGTATGCAGAACTTCCACTAGCATGTGTCCAGAGTGGTGAAAAATCCCTTGTATGTAGCACAACTCCTGAGCATTTCCAGGACATTCACATCAAAAGTCATTATTGTCCCATTGTTCTCAGCCCACATCACACCAATAATTGAGTACAATGCACCCTTTTGTATGTACATCCCAACATATTTTCTGGGGATGATTTACTTAAGCATATCACTTTTGCCACAAAGTGCTCCCACACATCCTCCATAGACAACACAATGAATAAGAAACTAAGGGTAATGCTGCTCAATGCCAGAAGTCTAAACCTCAAGATGCATGCACTCGAAGCCCTCCTCAGTATGGAGAACATCGATATCTGTGCAGTAACAGAAACCTGGTTCCAGGCTCCAGAGAGCACCCAAGCACTACCAGGTTATACCTCATATCATGCTTTTCGGCCCCAAAACTAGGACCGAACCATAAAAGGAGGGGGAGTATCCATATTCATCAAAGATACCCACACCTCCAGGTTAGTGGCATTGCACGAGACATTGGAGACCATCCATGTGCAACTAACAGTGGGCAAAACTGCCTTTCAGTTTGTAGCATGTTACAGACCACCCTCTCAAAAACAGGAATCCCACTCGGCTTTCCTAAGATCACTGGAGAATATGAAGATCTCTCCAAACACCATTATATTGGGTGACTTCAACTACCCAAACATAGACTGGGAGCACTACTCAAGCCCCAACACCCTAGCCCAAAGGTTCCTAGAATTTATAAACTCAAATGCTATGGAACAACTAGTCACCACTCCCACAAGAGGGGAAAACATACTTGACCTTGTCATCACCAACATGGGGACTCTATGCTCCATACCAGAGGTATACCCCTCATTGGTAAGATCGGACCATAAATTAACCTCACTGGATATCCACATCCCGACCCCACCCCCAGCCCAGAAAACCACAGTGAAAAACTTCACAAAAGTGAACTTCACACTTCTCAAAACCGAGGTGGAATCCTTCAAGGCCCCCAGGCCAGTGGAAACTACGACTCAAACTGCAGAATCCTTTATAAATGCATTCTATGGACACCTCCAGGAATGCATGGATCATGCTATCCCAAACAAAAACAAGACCCAATATTCCAAAGGCAGGTGTCCAGTCTGGTGGACCCCAGCCATAAATAAGCTGTACAACAGAAGGAGGAAGCTACTACATGATAGAGCAAAATCCCTAAAAGGGAAGGCATTTCTGATCAGTACTAGCAAAAAACTACGATCTCTCATAAACTCCACCAAGGCCAGCATTGAGAGAAAAATTGCACAGGACTCTAAAGAAAATCACAAGGCTTTCTTTAGTTATGTTAGGAACCCGGGTGGCAACTCCCAGATATGCTCAGAGTTGATCCAAAATGACAAAAAATACACTGAACCCACAGACATTGCCAACATCCTGGCAGACAGATTCAGTGCAAACTCCCCCCCCTCCCCCCCAAAAGAGCAAATAACTATCCCAGCAGAGTGCAGCCTCCTTAACATCTCAGATGCTCAGGTGAAAGCCGCCCTCTCCAAAGCAAAAAACACAACATCAATGGGACCTGACGGTGTCCCAGGTTGCATCCTACATGAACTCCAAGAAGAGCTAAACCCTCACGTAAAGCTGCTGTTCAATCTCAGCCTTACTACAGGATATGTACCCAAAGAATGGCGTACAGTGACAGTGGTCCCACTCCACAAAGGTGGTGCCTCTACGGACCCTGGAAACTATCGACCCATAAGCCTGATTAGCCTGGTCTGCAAAGCTATGGAGAGGATCATCATGGAACTCATAAACAAAGACATTGGGGACCTACAGACACTGGATCTTACCCAATTCGGCTTTGTTAAGGGCGGATCTTGCCTCTTGAACCTGGTCGACTTCTTTGAAACAGTCACCAAGGCCATCGATGAAGGGAAGGTAGTCCACACAGCCTACCTGAACCTTGCAAAAGCCTTCGACACAATACTCCACTCGGGCATCATAGATAAGCTCTCCAGCTTAAATATAAACCCCTATGTCATAAGATGGGTTGCAAACTGAATCAAAGACAGAACCCACATGGTCGGAATTGCTGGAGCCATGTCAGACGCGAAACCAGTTACAAGTGGCATCCCACAAGGCTCAGTCCTGGGACCACTCTTGTTCAGTATATATTTTTCTGAGGTACAGGCTAACACAGGAGGACTGTGGCTGACCAAGTTCGCAGACGACTGCAAATTGGACGCCATAATTGACTCTCCAGCTGACACAAGCATCCTCCAAAAGGGTCTCACAGAGATGGATAACTGGTGCCAGAGCCATGGCCTAAAGCTAAAAGCCAAAAAGTGTATAGTCATACCCTTTGGCAAAAACAAAGTGCCCACAAATTACCACATAGGTGGTAATCCATTAAGTACAGAAGAAGTAATTAGGGACCTGGGACCCAAGTTGACAGTAATCTCTCCTTTGACAACTACATTGCCAAAGTGGTTAGAAAGACCTTCTATATAGCCCACCTTATCATGAAAGGATTCACATCTAGATCAAGGGATGTCATAGTGCCCCTTTATTCATCCCTCATCAGGCCCATAATAGAATACAATGCCCCATTTGGGATGTACCTTACCCGACACCTGCAGCAACTAGAAAGACCCCAAAAGTACCTCACAAAGAGGATCAAGGGACTCCAACATATGCCAGATGCTGCTCGGTTAAAGAAACTCCAGCTCTACTCAGTAGCATACCGCCTACTTAGAGGCGATCTATGCCTGACGTATAAAGCTATGTCAAACCAGGACTTAATGGACATGCTCCACCTCAGAAAATCCAAATCCCTTAGAGCTACGCGCTCGAGGGACTTGAACCTCAGCACAGAAATAAATAGGACATGCTGGAGGGACAGATTCATAACCCAGAGGCTTCCTTCGCTCTGGAATAGTATCCCAGTCCATGTTAGGAAGAGCCCCTCACTGACTCTCTTCAAGAGGAATCTTGACGAGTGGATGGGAGATTGTAGGTTTACCCTGGGGATTACTTCTGTGTCACTACTAGACAGAGGCACAGTAAACTAACCCAAAAAAGGGCACAGTAAATTCAATTCAAAGGGTGGCAACAGCCAAACACACTCTGGCTAGGCTTGTAAATGCCCTAGGGCAGATAGCCTAGTATGAACCTATGAACCTATGAACATCTTATCAACCATACCTAAGTATTCTTTTTGATGCACAATCATTAGAAGTTAACAGTGCAGAACTCCCCTCAAGGTATTATACAAGATCCATGTGTGGTATGTGTACCTGTGATGCACACAGTAAATACACAGCTCATTGACAATACTGATGGCATGGGTTACATTCATGCAAGTGTGGGCTGTGGCATATATATGCCATGCAAACCTATCAACCTGCCAAGATTGCTTGTAATATAAACTACAGGTGTAACAGTGCCCCTCTTAATACCTCTCAGAAGTGGTCATTTTTGAGGAAGGTGTGTCTGATTCCCCTTATAGATTACTGAGAAATCATTACAGTTGCACAAGTGTGTTCATGTAGAACATGTGTAATAACTCACAATCATGTATTTGATGTCAATGTCACAAATTAATGGTGGCATTATTCTGATATTGCCCAAAATTGTGCGTGCTTCTGTCTGCTGTTGTCCATGAGCCAGTTGCTATGTGTCCTAATTGGTTGAGACCTATGCTGACGTTACATTCATATTCAAGCAACCCATTTTATAATATTCACATAACCCTTATTGTATATACTGTCCTTGCTAAAAGTCCTCTCCAGTGATCCTGCTAGGGTATTTATATCACAACCAGTCATCTCCATTGCTATGTGACCTTATGTGACAATCACATAATATACAATAACTGTGTAATGATATGAATATACCCACACAGGGGAGGTGTGAAGAGCACTCTTATGTACATATGTGATTACTGTTCATGCTACTGGGTGTATGAACATTAACATACCCTTATTTGGTGTACCTTACCATGTTTCACTTGTCCTTTTCCCATTTTTTCATTTCTATCATTCTTGTTTGTGGCCTTTTTCAATGCACACATTTCCCCAGACTAGTGTGTTTATAATGCAGCCTATGTACCCGTGGTGATTACCACAGAGCATTTATTTCAGTACGCCAAAACACGTTTGTACTGTACTTTGCACCGAGTATACTTTTCTATAATGTGTTAGTACTGCAGTCATTGCCTTAATTTTAGTCGTGGTGGTTATTATAGCAATAACGCACACCTGGGTGTGGTTAATGCTGGATTTACCCACGGTTGGCGTGGTTTGGTCCCGAGGGCGAAACAAAGCTACCGTGGGTAAATCCAGCATTACCCACAACCAGGCGTGGGTTATTGCTATTATACAATGACATTATTTAAGAAAAAAAATAATTACTTTTCTTAAATAATGGCATTGTATAGTGCCTCCTTGCTGCCCTTCCACAGCTGTCTGGTATTCCACGGAAGTTCTGATGTACTGCGCATGCCTACGCAGTACATCAGAGCTGTGTGCAAAAGCAACGGAGAAAGCAAGATCTCCATTGCTTTTTACTGTTTTGCTATGTTAAATGGGTTTAACATAGCGAGACAGCTTTAAAAAAAGCAACAGAGATCTCCATTGCTTATTTTAAAGCTGTATTGCTATGTTAAACCCATTTAACATAGCGAGACAGTTTTGAAAAAAGCAATGGAGAAAGCAAGATCTCAGTTGCTTTTTACAAACTGTTTCACTATGTTAAATGGGTTTAACATAGCGAGACAGCTTTAAAATAAGCAACAGAGATCTCCGTTGCTTATTTTAAAGCTGTCTCGGTATGTTAAACCCATTTAACATAGCGAGACAGGTTTAAAAAAAAAACAACAGAGAAACCAAGATCTCCGTCGCTTTTTACACACTGTGTTGCTATGTTAAAGGAGTTTAACATAGCAAGACAGCTTTAAAAAAAGCAATGGAGATCTCTGTTGCTTTTTTTAAACCTGTGTCGCTATGTTAAACTCCTTTAACATACCGAGACAGTGTTTTAAAAAAGACTTATACTAATGCATAAAATCCGAGCGACCGGACCTTTTTCCATTAGTATAAGTCGATTTACAATGTGCACGCTGACCAATCAGCGTGCACGTTTTGGAATATTAATGGGGGGGGTCATGGTATAATGTGGCTGTCTGCACAATCTCACAGAACAAGTTTGCCCCTAGGTAATTTTGCTTTCATGTCTAAATGTGATCATGCTACTTTATTTGATTTCTGTCCAGCAACTCTGTTGCTACCTATGAAACCATGCTTGTAACTATGTAAGCGTGATGTGTGGCATGCATATAAAATTAGCATTGCTCCTCATAATGCAAAGACATAAACTCCATGTAACCTTCATGCTAAGCTTACATGGAGTTTATTGAATCTCTAGGATAATGCAAAAATGAATTATTTAATTTCTAAATATTACATTATTCAGTGGTGCAGCTGTTAGCGTTTTCACCTCACAGCAAGAGGTTCTCCCGTTCGATTCTCGGCTGGAGCGCCTTCTGTGTGGAGTCTGCGTGCCCTCCCTGCAGTGAAGTGATGGTAAAGACATGCAGGTAGGTGCAAGTGTAAATGAGTGTGCCTTTTTTGAAGGTTGGGTGTTGGGCTGGCAACTCGGCACCATAAAAATCCACTGCCAATCATTAGTGGACTGGTGTTCCGCTGTGGCGACCCCTAACTGGGAAAAGCCGAACGATATTACTTTACTACATTATTAGTTTCACATTCAGATTTGTTAACATCCCATCATAAAAATTAAAATTAACAGTTTGTTTTATCATGCATATTATCCCATCATACTTTTAATGAAAATCTAGAAGAAAATAATGTTGTCATATTGCAGGAAGACAAACTAAAAAGAAAGATGAAAACAATATGTATGCTATCAAATATGTGTAGATCACAAAAAAAAAAAAACTCAGAAGGGTTAATGTTGAACTCTGTTCTGTGTTAAAAACAGAAAAGTAGCACAAAGAGAAAATATACCTTATGTTTGCTGAAAGGCAGTAATAAAGAAATTGTTGTTTTCCAACAATAAGCAGTTATCTGGCAATAATACATGTTTTGTGAAACAAGAGTCTTTATCTAAACAACCATTACACAGGAGTACTTCCTCAAAATGACTTGCATTCTTGAAAATTTGAAACAAATAGTCTATCAGGATTTGGGGAAAGGGATGCATGCTAAATAATATGAGAGGTTTGCAACTTTTAAGCCCTTAAATTACAATCACTTCTTTATAAACATTTTAGACTTTAGTTTCTAGTACCATTATATCAATAATGTAACAAACTAAAGTAAAAAAAAATAATAAAACAGTGTTAGTATAACAAACCTGCACATTGTAAAGTGTGATTCATTTAATGGGCTTGACAGCATCCAAATCCATTACAGACCAAAAGCAATCATTCTGCATTTAATTAGCAACTAATTTCCTTAGGAACCATAAACTGAATAGTAATAAAGAAGACATACATGGTCAATTAGGAAAATGCTCAAATAATTAAAAATTGAAAGCCACTAAATCACTTAAAATCAAAAGCTTAATAAAATGTTTTAAAGAAGCATTTGAATATTAAGAACTCATATGGGTCTGTGGTCATAAAGAAAACATGTCGAAGATAATAAGATGGTAATTAAGGCAATGAAATTCTAGGGATGTCAGATTTCTAAAGAATAGCCAAAATGTCATATTAATAATATAGTCAGAAAAAGAAATGCAATCCATAAGGCAGTTGTCCTTTCAATTATGTTTTTCTGCAAAAGCAGAAATTTGTGTTCCATAATATGTAAATGGCATAGAAAATACTACTGTGTGTGAAAGTGAGTGAAGTTTTAACAGGTGATAAGTAGGGATAATATCTTCTAGCTCATTCTGTGCTTATGAATAAAATCCAGCAGTCTACATAAAATCTGCAAAAATAAATGTCAAAACCAGGCTTTACCGCAATTACTTGATTAATCTGTGGGAATACATTTGAATGGACCAAGTCACTTAACAGTAACAAGTTAAAGGACTGGTCATAATGCATACATTTTTATAGGTTCAAAAGAATTTCAAGGCAGTTGTGCCATAAGATCATGTGTACCTTGCCAACACCCACCCTCATTCCATACTCCCTCTCAAAAAAGGCAAAGCAGGTCAGTCCAGGATAACAAATACAGGTTCTAACCAATTAACCAGGTTTGAGTTAAAGGATGCTAAGGTGTCACATGTTTAACTTCTAAAGAAAGCCTGTTTCAGCAATAAGGTAGACATTGAATATAGCAATAACCCACGCCTGGGTGTGGGTAATGCTGGATTTACCCACGGTTGGCGTGGTTTGGTCCCGAGGGCGAAGCCCAAGGGACCAAACAAAGACAACCGTGGGTAAATCCAGAATTACCCACACCCAGAAGTGGGTTATTGCTATTATACCATGGTGTTAGTTTGTTTTGTATTATGTTTGTATTGTTGTTATTTATGTTTTTGTTTGCTTTTTTGTATTCTTCCACTTTTTGTGAGATAAAATAGTCCACATTTTCAGTTTGTGTTTATTGTTTATTTCTGTTTTAATTTAAATGCATGTTATTTTTTAGTTTTTCAGGAAATGTTAGGAAAGGGCTAGGTGGTGCTTGGTATAATATAGTTTAAGCAGTGTAGAAGTTTATAACGTGTAGTTATGTTTTAGTAGTTATAGGTATGTTGAAATGTGGTGTAGTTTTAATTTGTATTTTTTTTTAAATATGTAGTTTTACTATTTGGTCACTAGATGGTGGTGTTGTATGCGCTTTTATTAGATGTATGCTGATGTGGACGTTCGGTATGGTGTGTGTTTTTGACTTTGCGAGGGATGTGTGGTGTGTTTTTAGTATGTACATTTTTGGAGTTGTCTGTGTATAGGTATTGTAGGGAATATAGGTAAGTGAATGGTTTTATGAGAATGCTTGGTTTTATTGTGTTATAAGTGGTGGTTATGTAGTGTGTGTGTGTGATGTATTTGCGACTGCATGACTTTTTATTTTTTTAGTGTTCGAGGTGAGGGAATGAGGAGTGTAGTATGGAAATTGGTTAGTTTTCTGTGTTTTCGTTAAATTGTTGTGTGTTTTGGGTATTAGATTTACTTTACTTTACTGTTTATTTGCTGTCGCCGCATGATATTTAGCGACCGGACTTTTTGTGTTGTTTCTTGTAGGATTTACTATGTGCACGCTGGTTGGATTAGCCAATCAGCATGCACGTTTGTCGGATTTGCGATGTTCGCATGGTATAATAATAAATTTACCACTCCAGTGATTTTTTTTGGTGGAGAGATAGGTCGTTCTTCTGGTATTAGCAATGTTATTCAATACATACATACAAACAAATATTTCAAGCATGTGCATTAATCCCCTTCTACCTTGCCAATATACCAAAACACTTGTTCCCATAATAAATGTCCAGGCTGTTCTTAAAAAAAATATCTAAACCAGTACTTGCTTTAATGTAATTTGGTAGTCTGTTCCAAGCATCAGCTACTCTGTCAGATAACCATTTAGTGCACTTCTCATTCCTATAGAACCTTCTACATAGGTTGTCTGATGATTCTCTAGTACTTTTTGATAACCCCAAACATTCCCAGAGGTAGTTGTCCCTAAATGCCCTATATGACTGAATTAGATCTCCTCTTAAATATCTGTAAGAGACACTGTGCAAGTTCAGATATTTTAGTCTTTCATAATAACTTAAATTTTCACATCTATGGATGCCCTTGGTATATTTCCACTGTTCTCTTTCCAGTTTACTCATGCATGTTTTCTTATAGGGTTTCCATATTGTTATTCCATACTTAAGTTTGGGTCAATTTGCTGAGATGCAGAAAAATCAAGGTGGATTTGGTCCCTAATGGCACAGACTGGGCGGCATGAATCTCCCTAGAAGAAGCTATTAGATACTGAATAAAGGGACAGCACTTCAAGCCTTTTATGGTAGGTTAGGGTCCTTAGATCAGTAACCTCATTGGCTAGGAACCTCTGGAGCCCTTCAAATTGATTAATATGTTTAGATAGGGACGTCCCAAAAGAGGCATTGTACTGCATAATAAGTCTAATTAGGACAGCACACAATAATAACCTATTTTGAAGTGGATGATAGGCCTTTAGATATTAGTTATACATTTATAATTGCCTCTGAACCTGCTTAATAACCTACCTCTTAACTACAGTGTTGGCTTTTTCGGCCCTTCCATGTTCCATCCCTCATTTTTATTCTTTAAATTTCTAAATGCTTATCACAAGCTCTATTATCTATTTCACAAACCCATAATATACTTCTTCAGATGCTTAATGTTCAACATCTACTAAATGCATAAGTATCACTTTTTTATTTCACAAGAATGTAATCTAATTAGCAAAAGTATATTGAATTGTTAATGTATATTACTTAATGTCAGTTCATGTATATTACTGAATATTTAAAAATGTTTGTAATATGTTGGAGCCTTTCTTCCTGGGCCTCCACTGAAAAAATTTTTTGACTACATCTGGAAAACAAAATCAAAATAAATAAAATAAAAAAAATAATAAAATAGCTGTGCTTGACAGAATAATTTTTCTGACTACGGTAGCTAAAAGATGTAAGGACAGCACATTATCAACCCAGCTTACCAGATCTCTAACTACATTGTCATTTTGGAGAAGATTTTATAGGAAAAAACTGTTTCCCAAATAAGAAATGCTATTCTTCTTTGCATTTAATTTTAGCACTTATTCAGCATAATGTTTGTTTATAAGGGTACGTTCCTGCTGTAAAGAGATGATATCATAGTAGGGTTTGGCAAAAATGCTAATTTTTCAGTCATCTGAGAATTTATTTAATCAAAGGTTCTGATCTCTGTTAATGGAGAACAAAGTAGAAGCCAAATAGGAAACGTTCCAGTACTGAAACTGGGGTACACTACTAGCCACTTTTATACTTACAAAGGAGGTGCCTGCCACTCTGACAATGTGTGCTCAGTCTTTTTGTCAGATTGCTATCCATCTCATCATGTAAGGATTGACATTTCAGGGCCTTTTCTTACGAATGATGCCAACATGATGAATAGTGTCAAATACTTTGTGCAGATTTAGATAAGGTGTGCAGGATGACCTCTTTCTAAAGCCTGAGTGACAATTTTAAAGAAGTTGTCTAAGTTAAGCAAGTAGGATCTCGCTTTGACCATGTCATTCTGGTGTAGGTCTAGCCTAATATTTTTTTTTCATATCATAGTTAATAAGACCAATTATGAAGCATTTTCTGGCATTGCAAATCACATTAATCAGGCTAATAGGACTATATGTGCATTGGTGTAAATTAGGTCTTTATAATTCTAGCCATGCAACTCAAATGTATCCCTTCAGTTATTGTGCCTTAGAGGTCATTATTAAGAGTGTGCTAGCTAGGGCATGATTTAATGGTTGCCTTTGTCCATGAGACGCATAGTTCCAGACCTGGGTTGAAGCCACTGGTCCAGGCTATGCTTGAATAGGGCTAGAGAAGGGCTTTGCTTTACATGGATGGAAAGTCTGTTCCAGAGAATGGGAATTTTCTGAGACATGTCACTCAATCTCATTTATGTCATGCACAAAGATCTCATAGTTCTGATGGTGTTCATTCTGTGAATGTGTAAAAGGTGCATCAGAGAGGGATCCAACAATGTCATGTATGTCTGGCATAGGTCACATCTCAGCAGGCTGTAGGAAACAGTATAGAGTAAGGACTTTGTGGCAATCTGTATGGGGCATTATGTTCACACCCTGTATTCATTTTGTGAGGAACCTCTGTGGATGTTCCAGTTGTTGCATGTGTCTGGTCAGTTGCATATATACAGAAGGGGGTGTTATACTCAGTGATGGATCTGATGAGGACCAAATGCAGTGGCATGATGGCCTTTCTTGACCTAGGTGCCATGCCCTTACTTACAGAAGGATTTTTTTTTGCTACCTTAGAAGCATGTTGGTTGAAGGCCAGGTTACTATCTACCTGCATTACCAAATCCCTGACTACTTGTTCAAGCCTCAGACGTGTTCTATTGATGAGGTAGTTTCCCAGAGTGTTTGATTTCCCAAAAGGTACTATTATGAATTTCTTGGCACTGAATTTTAAATCATGACTTTGGCACCAGTCATTTGATAGTGTTAGACCTTCCTGTAAGATATTAGTATTGTGGGGGAATAATATTACTGCACCTAGTTTGTAGTTTTCTGCAAACATGGTCATCCAGAGGCCTTGACTTCCGAGAAGTAGATGTCAAAGATGAATGGACCCAGCGCACACAGCCATTAGGGATGCTGCTAGAAATTGGCCTCTTCATGGAGGTGTTCACTCCGATCACAACTTCCTGCATCCTATCTGTCAGCCAACTGGCTACTCATGGTGTTATATAGAGGTTTATTCCTAATGCCATGAGTTTGTTTACAATACTTTAGTGAGGTATTGTAGCAAATGCAATATTCAGGTCAAGGTAGGCAGCGTGCAGTTTTGCCCTCATCCATTTCCATGGGTGACCTCTACTGAATTCACAGGTAAGTACTAGGCTAGCTGCCCTTGCAGGCCTTTTAAGCCTAGCCAGTTTCCATTCATTGATGAAAATCAAACCTTGTGCCTTGTGTCTATGAGGTAAATACATTAACCAGTATGCCGACCTCTCAAAGAAGTCTACCCGGTAGAGTAGGCATGCCTTATTTTTGACAAAACCAAACTGAGTGAGGTCCAGCGTCTGAAGCTTTCCTATGTAATTTTTAATCATTTCCATAATGCTTTCTATAACTTTGCATATGAGACTAGATAGACAAATAGCTCTGTAGTTTCAGAGATTTGTTGATGCTCCACCCTTTTGCAGAGTTCTGACCATTGCAGTCCTCCAATCACTTGGCATGAAGACTCTTTGGAGGCTGCAGTTAAAAGTGACCCCAGTGGCCCTGATAGGCCATATTTGAGGATATTTAGGAGGCATCCTAGGCTATCATCAGGGCTCATTGAAGCTGTATTCTTGGCCTTCATGAGTCCATATAGGACCTGTTTTCTATTGATAGTTGGATAGTTTATGTTAGATGGCATTTCCTGGGAGGTGGTTGGGGTGAGTGGGGGGGGGGGTAAAGTTAGACCTGAATTTGTTGGCCAGTAGATTTGTGGTATCTCCCAGCTCTGTAAACTTGGATCCATTTATGAGTATGACACACTGTTGTATGCTACCCTTGAGATTTCTGACATAACTAAAAGGTTATCCTTGGACTGGGAAGCTCCCTTTAGTCAGAATTGAATTTCGCATAGTTATTTAGCCATCTTGGTAGTCTATTTAGTTTGACGAGAGAGTTTTAATTTTTTTGGGTATCACTATTCCTGATTTTAGCTGTGACTTTTTCTTTTTTTTACAACCTGTTTAATATTGGATTCCACCAAGGTGGTTTGTTTTTAGAGTTTTTTTTTTTGGTGGGGGGCTTACTTCTGGCAGGTACTGCAGCATCTATGCTATCATTGACATGGCTGATTAGAATTTTTCAGAACAATTCCACTTAACTTGCTGTGTTGTCTGGATTTGGATGGGCATGGAAATTTGAGAGTTTATCGCTCAATAAAAGTTAGTTTGCATTGGAATAGTTCCTAACTGTTACAAAGTTTACTGGGGTTGCAGAACTGATTTTTATTTCAAAGAAGACCACTATGTAATCTGACCTGATCAAATAGAACATGACACTGGATAGACTGAAGCATTCTCCCATATTTATGAATGCCAGGTCCAATATGTTTGCAACTCTATAGTGAGCATATGCACTATCTGATCTGGGGTGTTTGTATTTATAAAGTCCAGAACATCTGTGCCTGCAAATTTGGGGTTGTGTAGGATTCTCAGTCTAGAGACGGGTAATTAAAATCCCCCATGGATATGGTATTTGGTTGAAGGTGAGTATCTGTGGTAGGTTTAAGTATAAGCTATGTGTTTCCTGGGACATAGGGGATAACCTATGGGTCTATATTAGAACACCGAACATTTGAAATGTCGGGTGTTTTAATATTGACCCGTTTTCAGCAAATACTGACAATATCGAAGAAACAGGAAACCAAATTCTTTCCTAGGGAAATAATTTGGTTGTCCGTTTCTGTTGCTTTGGTATTTTCAGCACTCTGGTGGAAAGTTACGGGTTGGGTTCAGGTAAGTGTGCGATTGTGTGGATGTGTGGGTTAGGGCGGGTTAGGTGAGTTAGGGCTAGGGCGTGGGTCGGGTAAGTGTGCGAGTGTGTGGACGTGTGGGTTAGGGCAGGTTAGGTGAGTTAGGGTTAGGGCACGGGTGAGGTGACTGTGCGATAGGGACGGACCTTAGGGTTAGTGTTTGGGTTAAGGTAAGTGGATAGTTAGTGGTGTTTGTATAGTTTAGTGTAGGGTTAGGTGTTAGAGTTTAGGTGTATGTGTGTGGATTTCTGTTTGTTTGGTGTGCTTGTGTTGTGTGTATGTGTTTTGGAACAGCAAATGTTTTCCCTAGGAAAAAATTTGCTGTTCCAAATGTCCGATATTTTTTTTTTTTTGGATTGCTAGGGTTCGATATTAGAACACTCGACATTTGGAATGTTTGATGTTCTAATATAGACCCTAACCTATAGCTTGCTAAGATATGGTATGAGATTTGTCTATGGTAACCTGTACATGGAGACACTTTATCATACCATCCTGTTTGACCAACCTAAAGGTAAGCGTGTTATTGATGTAGAGCAAGACACCTCCATCTTCACTCCCTGTCTGTGCAGTTGCTGGTCTGAATGTGTTGAAGGCACTAAATCCTTGCACTGACAGGGCACTCTCTGCTGCTTTCAACCATGTTTCAGTAACTGTGCAGATGTCTGCATTCCCCAGGATGGTAAGTACAGACCATGTTTGGAAAAGCAACGTGGTTTGGTAACCATAACCTCTCAGGCTGACACCCTGATTTTTTCTCTCACTTCATATTGCAATTCTTGTTTGTATTATGCAAAAGTTCCTTTAATTTCTTTATAAACTGTCTAAAATTTTGGTAAACATTAAATCATTGTTATATAAATTGTCTATTCTTAACCAATGTTTTCATATTATGTCTAATTTGATGTAATTATTCAAATTGTAGACCTTTTTGTATTATTACTGAAGACTGCAAAATTACTGTTCTTCAAAAGGTTTTGTAATACTTTGGAGCTTTTCTCCTCAAGCCTCTGTTGAACATGGGCACCTACGCAATCAGACTTTCCTGGTACATGAAAGCAAGGAAATAAATAAATAAATATGTACATAAACAAGCAAATAAATAAATACATAAATAAATACATTGTATCCATTACAATGACACAAGAAGCTAATCCAATTTATTAAAGTCAATCATATTTTGTTTATATTGTGGCATCACCGTTCGTGACGGTAGAATGCTGCAGAATGCTAGACACATACTAGCCTGTGACACATAGTCTGAGAGCTCCTTAATTTCTCTCTTTATTTAGTCAAGGGAGGTAAGTCTCTAGTCATTTACATCTATATGCACTATAATTAAGTCCTACCAGTACCTGTGGTACAATGACTAGTACATGCATGACTTGTGGAACCTGGCATTTACATCTACATGCACTATAACTAAGTCATACCGGTACCTGTGGTACAATGACTGGTACATGCATGACTTGGTGGAACCTGGCATTTACATCTACATGCACTATAACTAAGTCATACCGGTACCTGTGGTACAATGACTGATACATGCATGACTTGGTGGAACCTGGCATTTACATCTACATGCACTATAATTAAGTCATACCGGTTCCTGTGGTACAATGACTGGTACATGCATGACTTGGTGGAACCTGGCATTTACATCTACATGCACTATAATTAAGTCATACCGGTACCTGTGGTACAATGACTGATACATGCATGACTTGGTGGAACCTGGCATTTACATCTACATGCACTATGACTAAGTCATACCGGTACCTGGGGTACAATGACTGGTATATGCATGACTTGGTGGAACCTGGCATTTACATCTACATGCACTATAACTAAGTCCTACCTGTACCTGTGGTACAATGACTGGTACATGCATGACTTGGTGGAACCTGGCATTTACATCTACATGCACTATAATTAAGTCATACCGGTTCCTGTGGTACAATGACTGATACATGCATGACTTGGTGGAACCTGGCATTTACATCTACATGCACTATGACTAAGTCATACCGGTACCTGTGGTACAATGACTGATACATGCATGACTTGGTGGAACCTGGCATTTACATCTACATGCACTAAGACTAAGTCATACTGGTACCTGTGGTACAATGACTGGTACATGCATGACTTGGTGGAACCTGGCATTTACATCTACATGCACTATAATTAAGTCATACCGGTACCTGTGGTACAATGACTGGTACATGCATGACTTGGTGGAACCTGGCATTTACATCTACATGCGCTATGACTAAGTCATACCGGTACCTGTGGTACAATGACTGGTACATGCATGACTTGGTGGAACCTGGCATTTACATCTACATGCACTATAACTAAGTCATACCGGTACCTGTGGTACAATGACTGGTACACGCATGACTTGGTGGAACCTGGCATTTACATCTACATGCACTATAACTAAGTCATACCGGTACCTGTGGTACAATGACTGATACATGCATGACTTGGTGGAACCTGGCATTTACATCTACATGCACTACAACTAAGTCATACCGGTACCTGTGGTACAATGACTGGTACACGCATGACTTGGTGGAACCTGGCATTTACATCTACATGCACTATAACTAAGTCCTACCTGTACCTGTGGTACAATGACTGGTACATGCATGACTTGGTGGAACCTGGCATTTACATCTACATGCACTATAACTAAGTCATACCGGTACCTGTGGTACAATGACTGGTACACGCATGACTTGGTGGAACCTGGCATTTACATCTACATGCACTAAGACTAAGTCATACTGGTACCTGTGGTGCAATGACTGGTACATGCATGACTTGGTGGAACCTGGCATTTACATCTACATGCACTATAACTAAGTCATACCGGTACCTGTGGTACAATGACTGGTACACGCATGACTTGGTGGAACCTGGCATTTACATCTACATGCACTATAACTAAGTCATACCGGTACCTGTGGTACAATGACTGATACATGCATGACTTGGTGGAACCTGGCATTTACATCTACATGCACTATAACTAAGTCATACCGGTACCTGTGGTACAATGACTGGTACACGCATGACTTGGTGGAACCTGGCATTTACATCTACATGCACTATAATTAAGTCATACCGGTACCTGTGGTACAATGACTGGTACATGCATGACTTGGTGGAACCTGGCATTTACATCTACATGCACTATAACTAAGTCATACTGGTACCTGTGGTACAATGACTGATACATGCATGACTTGGTGGAACCTGGCATTTACATCTACATGCACTATGACTAAGTCATACCGGTACCTGTGGTACAATGACTGATACATGCATGACTTGGTGGAACCTGGCATTTACATCTACATGCACTATAATTAAGTCATACCGGTACCTGTGGTACAATGACTGGTACATGCATGACTTTGTGGAACCTGGTATTTACATCTACATGCACTATAACTAAGTCATACCGGTACCTGTGGTACAATGACTGGTACACGCATGACTTGGTGGAACCTGGCATTTACATCTACATGCACTATGACTAAGTCATACCGGTACCTGTGGTACAATGACTGGTACATGCATGACTTGGTGGAACCTGGCATTTACATCTACATGCACTATGACTAAGTCATACCGGTACCTGGGGTACAATGACTGGTACATGCATGACTTGGTGGAACCTGGCGTTTACATCTACATGCACTATAATTAAGTCATACCGGTACCTGTGGTACAATGACTGATACATGCATGACTTGGTGGAACCTGGCATTTACATCTACATGCACTATAACTAAGTCATACCGGTACCTGTGGTACAATGACTGATACACGCATGACTTGGTGGAACCTGGCATTTACATCTACATGCCCTATAACTAAGTCATATCGGTACCTGTGGTACAATGACTGGTACACGCATGACTTGGTGGAACCTGGCATTTACATCTACATGCACTATAACTAAGTCCTTCCGGTACCTGTGGTACAATGACTGGTACATGCATGACTTGGTGGAACCTGGCATTTACATCTATATGCACTATAATTAAGTCATACCGGTACCTGTGGTACAATGACTGGTACATGCATGACTTGGTGGAGCCTGGCATTTACATCTACATGCACTATGACTAAGTCATACCGGTACCTTGTGGTACAATGACTGGTACATGCATGACTTGGTGGAACCTGGCATTTACATCTACATGCACTATAACTAAGTCATACCGGTACCTGTGGTACAATGACTGATACACGCATGACTTGGTGGAACCTGGCATTTACATCTACATGCACTATAATTAAGTCATACCGGTACCTGTGGTACAATGACTGATACATGCATGACTTGGTGAACCTGGCATTTACATCTACATGCACTATAACTAAGTCATACCGGTACCTGTGGTACAATGACTGGTACATGCATGACTTGGTGGAACCTGGCATTTACATCTACATGCACTATAACTAAGTCATATCGGTACCTGTGGTACAATGACTGGTACACGCATGACTTGGTGGAACCTGGCATTTACATCTACATGCACTATGACTAAGTCATACCGGTACCTGTGGTACAATGACTGGTACATGCATGACTTGGTGGAACCTGGCATTTACATCTACATGCACTATAACTAAGTCATATCGGTACCTGTGGTACAATGACTGGTACACGCATGACTTGGTGGAACCTGGCATTTACATCTACATGCACTATGACTAAGTCATACCGGTACCTGTGGTACAATGACTGATACATGCATGACTTGGTGGAACCTGGCATTTACATCTACATGCACTATAACTAAGTCATACCGGTACCTGTGGTACAATGACTGGTACATGCATGACTTGGTGGAACCTGGCATTTACATCTACATGCACTATAACTAAGTCATACCGGTACCTGTGGTACAATGACTGGTACACGCATGACTTGGTGGAACCTGGCATTTACATCTACATGCACTATAACTAAGTCATACCGGTACCTGTGGTACAATGACTGGTACACGCATGACTTGGTGGAACCTGGCATTTACATCTACATGCACTAAGACTAAGTCATACTGGTACCTGTGGTACAATGACTGATACATGCATGACTTGGTGGAACCTGGCATTTACATCTACATGCACTATAACTAAGTCATACCGGTACCTTGTGGTACAATGACTGGTACATGTATGACTTGGTGGAACCTGGCATTTACATCTACATGCACTATAACTAAGTCCTTCCGGTACCTGTGGTACAATGACTGATACATGCATGACTTGGTGGAACCTGGCATTTACATCTATATGCACTATAATTAAGTCATACCGGTACCTGTGGTACAATGACTGGTACATGCATGACTCGGTGGAACCTGGCATTTACATCTACATGCACTATAACTAAGTCATACCGGTACCTGGGGTACAATGACTGATACATGCATGACTTGGTGGAACCTGGCATTTACATCTACATGCACTATAATTAAGTCATACCGGTACCTGTGGTACAATGACTGGTACATGCATGACTTGGTGAACCTGGCATTTACATCTACATGCACTATAACTAAGTCATACCGGTACCTGTGGTACAATGACTGGTACATGCATGACTTGGTGGAACCTGGCATTTACATCTACATGCACTATAATTGTCATACCGGTACCTGTGGTACAATGACTGGTACATGCATGACTTGGTGGAACCTGGCATTTACATCTACATGCACTATAATTAAGTCATACCGGTACCTGTGGTACAATGACTGGTACATGCATGACTTGGTGGAGCCTGGCTCCTGATACGCAACTGACCATTATTTTCTCTTTGTCTAGCCTGGTGAGTGGGACAATAGCATATCACACAATGGAGTCCAGTACGACTAGAGTCCTGGGTAATATGTTGGCTTCCATTATGGGCTTTCTATTTGCAGCTGCACCTGATGTAGCTGTTTGTGCAGTGTTAATTGCTGCTTTTCTTTAGAATTTTTTGGTTTGCTGAGGATAATTTGTCCAGGTGGAATGCTTCTGTGCAGGACACAAGTAACTGCTGCTGCATGATCAGCAGCTCTGAGCAAATGTGTCAAATTTACACGGCCACTAAAAAAACGTGCTGTGTGATTACCAGCTCAGACAGACTAGGTCACCATCTACTCCCACTAGAAAAGCATCCCTGGGCCTTATCAATGTAAAACCACACTACAGTTAGACTTGTGTGAATTTAAACAGGATAATCAAACAAATTAACCTGAAACATACACTTCTATAATGACTACACTGCAAGGAAATACACAGCAAGGTCAGTGAAAAGCAGGGGCTTTTACAGGGATGAAGAACAGAAAAATGCAATAAATACTTCAGAAATATAGCATCAGTACTTTTAAATATGTTATAAAAGTGCACAAAATCAACTTATAGTACTTACCTTTGCTAGGATTGCACTAGATATAAAAGTGCACAAAATCAACTTATAGTACTTACCTTTGCTAAGATTGCACTAGATACAAGCCGAGAGTCTGTGAACTCTTTGGAAATTAGTTAAGAACTGCACAAATACACAAAATGTATAGAGGCAGAGGAAACTAAACACATTTTGTAGTTCCTTGAGTCCATGGTACGGCCATCCTTATGTAGGGACATCATTAATGCAGTTCGCCATACTCCAGGGACATACATG
The DNA here is from genome assembly GCF_019279795.1 of Protopterus annectens. Taxonomy (NCBI): domain Eukaryota; kingdom Metazoa; phylum Chordata; order Ceratodontiformes; family Protopteridae; genus Protopterus; species Protopterus annectens. Next base: position 129,835,737 of record NC_056735.1, read on the forward strand.
TATGTATGCTTATGTTAAATTAGTTGAGTGATTTGACAAAAGCATGCTTAGTTTGCAAGGCATCCATGTAAATTATCTGCTTCTATGGATTTTTGCTTTAGAAAGTACCTTCAGCACGTGTTCCTTTGTGATATTATGAGTTATCAGAGGTATAGGAATCTGTGGAGAAGGAATGACCATCTCAGCGGAAAGTTAACACAAAATGTGTTTGCTAATATATTTGATATGTCAGTAGTACCATAGTGGGTGGCATCATTTTGGATAGTTCTGAGCACTGCTGGTTTCTTGTTCATAGTTCTTAATGTAATTAAAGAATGACCTACAATTATCCTTTGCTTCAGAAGATAGTTTAATTTAAATGTGTGATTTACCATACTAGCTCTGATGGTTAAATTTAGTTTTTGATTATATTTTTATGCAATCTTTGACATGAGGAATTTTGCATCTACTATATGAGTGTTTTTTTTTTAATTTTATTTTAATGATTGTTTATACTAGTTGAACACCAGGGCAGAATACTCTAAACTTCTCGTTATATTTGATTCAAGTAGGGATGGCCAGGTCTAGGCACTTGTTTATGTAAGTATGGAACTCATTGATATAGAATCATAGCTGGAACAGGCAAAGTTGTAAAGAAATTTTGATAATTGATCATAAAGTTTATTAAAGTTTGTCATTTTGAAATCCATGAATACAGACTTATTGGCCGATCCAAAGAAGAATATAGTTAAGGGGGAAATGGTAAGAGCTATAGGAAGGACATCTTGTTACGGTGCTTTAGTCGATGAATTAAACACAATTAAGGATTTTTTTTGGAGTGTGATTATCCACCTCATTTAGTAAATGAAGTGGCAACTGAGATCCTACAATGATGAGGGCACCAAATTTACCACCTTTGTTTGGAAATAAGGATACCCTGTTTGGGGTCAGTTGCCAAGACAGGAGTAACTGAAGTGAATTATAACAAATCTTTTATTTTGAAATATAACCATGACTCTAGGGAAATAGAAAAAATTATTAATAAATACTGGAGTATTTTTTCTAAAATGCCTAACACCTTGGATATTTTTTCAAGTCCACCTATATTTACATATAAAAGGGACTAAATATCAAGGACATCTTAGAAAAATAGAGGAGGGATAAGATAGCAGTAGATAATAAGAGGTTAAAAGGAGCATACAAATGTGGTATTTGTGAACAATATGTGTACATTACAAATACAGACATATTAGATATTTCAAAAATTGGTATGATCTTTAAAACCCCAAAACATTTTAATTGTTCCTCCAAGGGTGTTTTCTATTTAGCTTATTGCAAAGTCTGTTTCTCATTTTATGTTGGGAAAACTGAGAGAGCATTAGAAGGTTAGGATTTATGAACACAACAATGATATAAAAAGGGGGTAGAGACAAAAGCGTTATTTAGACACTACACAATGTAAGGAAAGTAGTTTCCTTTTTGGGGTTATTGAACAAGTAGACAAAAATCCAAGAGGTGGACAATGGGAGACCTTATTGAAATATTGTAAAATGTTGTGGCAGTTGAGGTTGAATTCTAAACTTTAAGCCTGGTTGATTAGAAACAATGGGCAAACTATTTACTTATTATGGTTCCAGATTCCCTAAAATTAATTGCTCTTTTATACATTTGTTTTATGTTTTTTACAAGTGTTTTAAACATGTTTTTATAAATCAATTCAATTTATTTTGTTTGGAACTAAATAGTTGATAATATTTTTTTAATATATTTTATGTATACATACATACACACACACACACACACACACACACACACACACACACACACACACACACACAACCTCTAAGTTTACATTGAAATTAAGATTAAAAGAATGTAACATACAGTAGCCTGTATAATAGGTTATGAAGTTGTCTGATTGATGTTACGTGTTACCAGTCTTGCTATGACAATGGATTTAAAATGGTGCAAGAGAATGAGGGGTTTAGATCTGATGGAGTCTCATTTATAGAGATGAAATTGCTTAACTTTATGGTCAATAAAGGAATTAATTTTAAATTAATCTCGAGGGTTCTTTTCCAAGAATTTGTTTTCTGAGGTCGTGGTGGTTATAGTTTACATTGTGTATCTTTTCCAAGGAATGTTGTTTTTAATTAGGTCTAAAAATCTCTGGGATTACCCATTTTTAGGATATATGTATTACAGCTGACTAAAATGTAGTTAAAATCACCTATCAGATAATTTTTAGTAAAAGGCAATTCATCCAGTACTTTTAAGAATCTGTTATGTTTACCAGGGGATATGAGACATGTTCTATAGCAGGCTATTGGTAGGTAATTTGTTTTGTTCAGGGTAAGCTGAAACTGAATTAGTTCTGCAAGTTAGTTTTCTGAAATCTGTCTAGATGTGATGCTGCAGTTGATAAATATGGATATACTGCTGCAGTTTATATGTGTATGCATACAAATACAGATCTATATATATGTAGATGTGTATATATATATATATATATATATATATATATATGTGTGTGTGTGTGTGTGTGTGTGTATAAATATACACATATATATAGCTAGGATATGATACAGCAGTTAAGAATTACATATGTTCACAGGCCGTGCCAATGGGGGTGAGGGGCCCAATCAACAAACGTGTAACACGTAGCATCATCCCCTCCCCCCCAGCATGACAGGTTAAACATACAAACACACAATAAAAGTAAACAAACCACTGCTTCCCAGACTAGAGGCAGGATACCACCAGTGCGAGAGACCCACCAAGTCTAATCTTGAAACAAAGACAAGAATGTCCCTTGCGGGACAACTAAAACATTTATGGTTATTTGGGCTTCCAGCCATTACATGGATAACCTACGGCAGGGCACACATGTTCCCAGACTACAAGGTTGGGGAATCCTGATGACCCATGAGGCGAGACAACGTACATGATGGTGAAGTCTGCCACCCCCCAACACTCCAGACCCTTACACCAACTACTGGCACTGATACCTCCTGTCCTGCCTCGCATACATATCCCAACACCCTGCAAACCTGCACTACCACTCCCTCACCAATCAGTTGAATGGCCAATTATACAGTTAAAATGTCCCCCCTCCACCTACCCGCCTACACCTCCACTATTCTCAACTACTCTACAACACAGGTATGGCATAACTAAACCTAACCCAAATATCTGAGTGTAGCCTAACTAGAAATTCTAAACTGGAATTCTACTTAACCTTACACTGACTTTCGTGAACAGTCATACCTGACATGTACACCTGACTTAAGCATGTATAATACCGACATGTACATGAAGTAGCACGGGGGTACGCAGCAACAAGTGATAGTACGTCTGTGTGGGCAGCCGTAAGCAATGCCCACACTGGTTAAGCAATGTGGAGGCCAACACAGTGTAAGACACTGTAACCGGAGGTCAGCAGGTCTCAGCCTAGTGCACACCAGCACATACCCGCCTACACTTCCCCTGCAGTGCTTTAGGCATGCTGTAGCCCACAGCCCTCGTTGTGGCCAATATCAACATAATCAGCACTCCCAGCCCTCCCCCTGTGCACACTATAGTCTAAGTGAGTTGCCACGGAGGCATGGCAGATATACAATCAGCTGCTGTTATCACAAACATATCATCTGGCACAGTCAGCCAACAGTATAGGAAATGTATGTAAGTATGTACATTAATAACAGCAAACATGTGCACAGTGCTCAGTCACAGTATTCCAAGCAGTCTATGAGTATCAATGAACAGTGTCTGTCCACGCATACTGTAAGAACAGTAGTCTTGTATAATACTGAAGAGAGGAATGGAAAATAGACCAAGGTGTGGGGGCATGTTTCATCCGCTGAAGCAGGAGATGAGGCTGGTCTGGTGTGTGAGTAAACCACTGCATCTGAAAACCCTGGCAGGATGCTACCAGTGGGAGAAACAGTGTAGACCAGCAAAGTGTGCTCATGACACAACAACAGGTCTGTCCCAGCCAGGACGCACCAGACGTTATGGGTCACAATAATGTTTCCACCAGTATCGGAGGTGGATGAAGGGAAGGCTTGAACGTACGTTGACTAAACTGATGAAGAGCTTGCAGAAGGTTGCATCAAGACAGTAATATGGAGGAATACCGAGATGTGCAGAGAGGGAAATGTGTGGAGGTGTGGTATGGCAGGGCTAGCAACTGCAGAATGGATGGATGCTGTGTACGTGTAGCTCAGAGGCCAGGGAAAGGGAGCATGGGTATGACATTATGGTAGAAATATGCAAATTATGCAGAGCTGCAATAGTGTAGTGGGCAGAGCATCTGCCTACCGCGCATACATTCTCGGTTCGGGTCCCACTGCAGCACATTCTATTTCCCGTGTGAAATTGGTATAACAAAATTGTTTTGCTGTATAACCTACTAAATGACATTTACACTTGAACAGGAGTACGGAATTACACATAGCCCAGTCACTATTCAAAGGGCATGAGACAACGCACAGATATGTATTCACAGACAACTTGTAATGGTGTATTTTACAATAATGTATGCCATTACCGACAGCACATAGATCTGCACTTATGTAATCAGTGAGGAATGAAAGGCCCACGCAGAAAAGTAGATGCAGACAGTGCAGATATATAACATACTATGCTGTCCAGGACTGGCCCATCAATTCGTACAAATGTGGACAAAGGATTTGCCAACAATATAGGTAACAATAAACAATAACAGATGTAGTTCATCAGCTGCCAGTTACACCCTGTAGTCAAGGCCTAGGGGAACATTTATTACCTGTGATACTGTCTATGTATCTGTCACATGTATGGATCCTGACCAACAAATGTCATGGGAGTCCACCATATGACTGGGATCATAGCAGGAATGCTGGCAGTATATTATGATAGGCCAATACCAAACAACCCCTAACCGTATCACAGCAGGACAAAGCCAGCAATATATATGGAAGACAGAGGCAGAAACACAGGGCCATATTCATAATATTGCTGTTACACACCCTGCACATTGCTGATGTTACAGGATTTGATGCAACATACCCTTATGCAGGAATAACACATCAGGAACAGAACTGGAAGTAGCCATGTACTGAAAGCATGCAACAGACAGATTGCCAGGGATATATCTAGGACAAGCCCTGTGTGATGTACAGGCAAAAGCAAACAGACAATCCACTGGCCATCATGTGGATAGGCCCACTGTTGAGAGCTATGCAGACAGACTGTATTCCATCCTAAACAACTATGTACATGCAAACACTGCAAGACCAGCAATATACAAAGCACATAACAACACCACTCACTCTGTCTGTAGGTCTGGAACAACTTAGGATTGTGTAGTTGTCCTGTGTCTGCAAACCCCGCTGTAATAGGTACTGCAACCTGCTGTCTGTAACACTGTTGCCCACATACAGGAAGGATGTCCTCCATACTGGAAAGGCGAAGGGACAACGCTCACATGAGTAAGCATTTTATAGTACTGGGTTTCCATGATGATGGTTAATAGAATCACTACACAGCAGGCTGCATGCAGTCAGCAACTGTTGCACACTGATTGGTGCACACAATCATGTTAAGCAAATATTGTAGACATAACCTTGACCCCAGAGCACTTGTGACAGCAGAGTGTGCACTCCAAGGGATGTGCTCATGAGTAGACCTTGCAACCATGCAGAGGTCTGGGACATGTGTAGGGCATCCCTCACAGCCATAGTAGTCAGTGTAATAGTCATGTACTGGTCATACATGCACTGCAGATGTTGTGATCTGTAACGCAGACATCAGGCATCCACAACTGATAGCTGTTCACATATAATCCCAGGTATGTGTTGCTGCAACACACAGGGGCTGTGAGCATTGGAGCTGACATAGCCAACACAGTACTACAGATGCATCAATGGTTTCTACACCTGCAAGGTATGGTGCACAGTAGAAGGCAGGGTGCAGAACAGGCCACAGTAACACTTTGCACATGGGTGCAGTGTTAACATGGGGGGGCATCACCTACCAGCAAAGCCCATGCCTCACACATATGTATACTGCCACTAGCATGATGTCATTATAGTTGCACTGCATGCTGTTGAGCTCCATATGTAATGCATGTTGACAGAAGGCTAATGGGAGGACTGTGTGTACAAATGTTGTGCAACTCCACATGCAGGGGTGTGGGATGTGTGTGTGTGTGACTCACTTGTGTTCGTAAGTGCAATCTAGTGGAGTGTGGATGATGCATGTCAGGTGTGTGTGTGTGTGTGTGTGTGTGTGTGTGTGTGTGTGTGTGTGTGTGTGTCTCCATGTATGCACAGGCAATAGTGGAATTGACCACGACAGTACTTCCCCTTGGGATTGTGCTGTACATGGAGTGAGACATGGGACACCAGGACAACCTGTCAGGTATGTGAACACAGGACAGCTGATAGCATAACAAGGTCTGTAGCATGGAGCATGCATTGGGAGGTGCAGTACATAGCAGGTATACACATCATATTGCCAGCAGAAGATAGGTAACCAGCTACCCACATATGCAGCACTACAAATGCAATGGGGAATTACCACAGCACATCAGTGAGTGTATCCAGGCAGTACTGTTGTCCGCATGATGGGTCGCTTGTGCAGCAGATGTGGTACGGACTGAGCAAGATTGTAGTATAAGGCTCTGATGTGTGACATATGTAGTGAATGTAGCAGCCCCAACCATATAGGAGCCTCGTACACCATTACTGCCCATACACAGGGTAATACAGGGTAATACAGGGTGACAGCTGTGAGGCCATGTACAACCTACTCCACCCAGGTCAGGGAGGAGTAACAGGTCAGGTGTGGTAACCACATGTGTAGGCATGGAGAGGGATGAAATATTAATGGGCTGCAGTGATGCATGTATATTAGCAAGTGCCATGCCTGAAGGGGAACATATGTAACTGACTTCAGTCTGAGTGTGTGTGAGTGTGTGTACTGTTATGCACTGTTATACAGGTTTTAATGTATGTATTTGTTTCCCCCACAGGTGGCGAGGTGGGCCAAGGTCCCTTCTGCACATATACTTAGGTAGGTGTCCCTACAGACACTGATGATGATGAAGGTACAGGTGAGGCACAGGTGGGGTTGTCAGAGGTCGACACTGTGCCAACATGTGTCATCACCCTCTTAGCTACCCCAAGCCAACACACAGTTACAGTGCACCTACAAACCCCATCACATGTGGCCATAGCAGAGGGACAGTTGGTGCTTGGTGGCAATGGCCAGAAAAGTGTGGTGTCCATGCCAACTGTGTCTGATCACAGTCGGCATAGCTGGATTTCCAGAAGGCCACCACATCAGCAGATGTACCATGGTGCTCATGGGAGGACCACAGGTCATCCTGCCCCTGGCAGAGGCACCACAACTGGTACCACCAGGAGCATGTTTCAGTCCATAATGGAGGCACAGGCATGTGTGGAAATGCACTCCAGACAGGTCCTGAGGCTGCAGAGGTCTGCTTTCTCAGCTATAAGTGGCAACCTCCATGAACTCGCTGTTGCCTTCTGTGAATATACAGAGGTCATGGATAGATGGTGGGGTGAGATGGTTGGCCTCGTTGACCCTCGTAAGTCTGTGTTAGACCATGTGGTGGGAGTAGTGTGACTGCCACGTGGACATAGGCCAGAGACGCTGGCAGTCAATGTGGACACGTCGGGATGCACAGCTGCTTCTGCAGTGGCAGTACCAGCCCCAGCACACCACAGGGGCTGCTGTCCACACCAAAACAGGTGGCCCTGGCCAGGCCCAGGCGAGACATGGTTCCAGCGGACATATGTCATCATCAAGGGAGGGTAGCACCTCAAGGTCTGTACCTGCATGTACCCATGGAACCCCTGACAGGCACAGTAAGCATGTCTATGGCCAGAGGCACTGAACTGCACACTCTGCCAGGTATGGTCTGCAGCTGTCCAACATTACTCATATAGGGCAGCCACATGGAGGAACTGTGTGCCTGCATACCCACACACTATGCAGCCACACCTAGGGTGACCCCATACCAACACACACCACATCACCATGCCACAATCAAGGAACCACACCCCTCACCCACACACATGGTGACACATGTTTGGACCACTCTTGGCCTCTGGCACACCTGTAACACACCCTGTGCAAATGATGATATCTGTGCCACATTCCTGTCATCTATAACATCGATGCAGGGACAGGCTAACATGGTTCTGATGCACACGGTGACTGTAATGGGGTGCTGCAATGTACTGCAGTGTAGAA